>NC_067246.2:62188433-62491463 GCF_019359855.2 Lolium perenne
CTTTATCCTTAATGTTTATAGGAGATGTGGCAA
Organism: Lolium perenne; assembly: GCF_019359855.2. Taxonomy (NCBI): domain Eukaryota; kingdom Viridiplantae; phylum Streptophyta; class Magnoliopsida; order Poales; family Poaceae; genus Lolium; species Lolium perenne. The sequence continues at coordinate 62,188,467 of NC_067246.2, forward strand.
ATTTAGGATCAGGAGACAGTTTATATCTAACAGCATGTTCTGCAAGCAACTTTTTAATTTTTCTTGCATCAGTAGTAGCATTGCATTTTTCAATAAAATCATCATTAAGCTCCACATAATCTTCATCAGGATCATCACTAGAATAATCAAGTTCAGGTGAATTAACAGGTGTAGTAGCATTAGGAGTTTCAGTATTTTCAATTTGTCTAGACCTAGCAATCGTAGCATCTAGAAAGGATCCCAAAGAACCACTATCATCAAGCACAGTAGAAATATTATCAATATTATGAGAGTTTTCAGATTCAGCAGAAGTACCCGCATGTGAAGCATGTGGCGGTGAAACAAGTTTATCAATCACAGATGGTGAATCAAGTGTAGCAGAGGTACTCAGAATTGTACCTTTTCTTGTAGTGGATGGCAATATGGCGATTTTAGAATCGCGAGGTTTACCCATGATGGAGAATTTGCAGCAAACAATATCAATCCAAGTGAACTTCCAAATAAAGCTATGCTCCCCGGCAACGGCGTCAGAAAATAGTCTTGATGACCCATAAGTATAGGGGATCGCAACAGTCTTCGAGGGAAGTAAAACCCAATTTATTGATTCGACACAAGGGGAGACAAAGAACACTTGGAAGCCTTAACAGCGGAGTTGTCAATTCAGCTGCACCTGGAAACAGACTTGCTCGCAAGAGTTTATCAGTAGTAACAGTTTTATGGCAGTAGCAGTAGTGAAATAACAGTAGCAGAGTAACAGAGACAGCAGTAGTGATTTTAGTAAACAGCATGATTAAAATACTGTAGGCACGGGGACGGATGAACGGGCGTTGCATGGATGAGAGAAACTCATGTAACAATCATAGCAGGGCATTTGCAAATAATAATAAAACGGTGTCCAAGTACAAAGCAATCAATAGGCATGTGTTCCATATATAGTCGTGCGTGCTCGCAATGAGAAACTTGCACAACATCTTTTGTCCTACCAGCCGGTGGCAGCCGGGCCTCAAGGGAAACTACTGGATATTAAGGTACTCCTTTTAATAGAGTACCGGAGCAAAGCATTAACACTCCGTGAACACATGTGATCCTCACATCACTACCATCCCCTCTGGTTGTCCCAATTCTTGTCACTTCGGGGCCATTGGTTCCGGACAGCGACATGTGTATACAACTTATAGGTAAGACCATAAACAATGAATATCTTGATGAAACAATAACATGTTCAGATCTGAGATCATGGCACTCGGGCCCTAGTGACAAGCATTAAGCATAACAAGTTGCAACAATATCATCAAAGTACCAATTACGGACACTAGGCACTATGCCCTAGCAATCTTATGCTATTACATGACCAATCTCATCCAATCCCTACCATCCCCTTCGGCCTACAGCGGGGGAATTACTCACACATGGATGGGGTAAACATGGCTGGTTGATGTAGAGGCGTTGGTGGTGATGGCGGCGATGATCTCCTCCAATTCCCCGTCCCGGCGGAGTGCCAGAACGGAGACTTCTGGCTCCCGCGACGGAGTTTCGCGATGTGGCGGCGTTCTGGAGGGTTTCTGGCGACTTCGACTTCTCCCCGTGCGTTTTTAGGTCGAGGCCGATAAATAGTCCGAAGGAGGGCGTCGGAGGCCGGCCGAGGGGGCCACACCACATGGCCGCGCGGCCCCCCCTGGGCCGCGCCGCCCTATGGTGTGGGGCCCTCGGGCCTCCACCTGACTTGTCCTTCTGGCTCCGTCAGTTTTCTGGGAAAATAGGGCCTTCTGCATAAATTCCGAGGATTTTCCCGAAAGTTGGATTTCTGCACAAAAACGAGACACCAGAACAGTTCTGCTGAAAACAGCGTTAGTCCGTGTTAGTTGTATCCAAAATACACAAATTAGAGGCAAAACAATAGCAAAAGTGTTCGGGAAAGTAGATACGTTTTGGACGTATCACTCCTCCTTTGTAGGATCACACGATCGCACTCTCCCCCCATATATGTAATCTTCCCACTCATGCAATACAATTCAGTTAGACTTTCTCATTACAGTTTGGTATCAGAGCCTTGCACTCCCTCTCTCCTCCCCTCCACCTCCATGGCCGATTCTTCTCCCTCAGCCTCGGCAACGGTGGCGGCCACCACCAGCACCTCAATCCCCAACCTCGATACAGATCCTCGCACCCCTCTCCCACAACGACACCCCATGCCTCGGGCGCCTCCTACCCCACACATCTCAGATCGTCTCCACTTCGACGGGGTCTCCGACTCCCTTCCCATGATCCCAAGCTCTGATCCGCTGCCCACCCTTACGTTCCCCTCCCAGATCCCACACACCCCTTACTCCCACCCCGTTCTCGGCGTCAATATCCACACCTATGTCAAGTTTCAGGTCACCGCCGGCGGCGTCAACTTCTCCAAGTGGAGGCAGCTCCTCAAGCTCCTCCTCACCATGTACGGCGTGATGGACCACGTCACCGAGGGTGCCACGCCTCGCAATCCCGACGATGCCTGGCTCGCCGTCGACATCCACCCCCGCCTCTGGTTCGTGGCCACTTTGACAGACGCTCTCTATCGTCTTGTCCAAGGCGACGTCACGGCTTGCTCGATCTGGACTCGACTACATCGCTTCTTCCTCGCCGATCAAACCTCGCGGTACCTCTTCCTCAGCAAAGCTTTCCGCAGCACTCCACGAGGTGATATGCCCATCTCCACCTATGCAAGCAAACTGCAGTCCATTGCAGAAGATCTGGACGCCATCGGGCGCCCTGTTGATGATCGGGATCTCGCCTCCCAATTCATCGACGGGCTCGGCATCCGCAAATTTACTCGTGATAACTATGTCTCCATTGAATTTGATCCGTTTGGTTTTTCCGTGAAGGACCTAGCCAACAAGACACTCCTCCATCGCTCCAATAGTGCCGGTGACCTCTACCCATTCTTCGGTTCCACAGCTCCCTCCCAAGCGGCGTTCATCACCTCATCTGGCGATCTTTGGCACCAAAGACTCGGACATCCAAGCAAAGCATCCTTAGCTCATTTACCTTTAGATTTTCTCCAATGTAACAAAATCTCACCTAGTAGCTCCCCTCTATGTGAGGCATGCCAACTAGGGCATCAACCTCGCCTTCCCTTTCCCAACTCTACCTCTCGAACATCAGTTGCCTTTCAACTTATTCATTGTGATTTGTGGACATCACATGTTCTTAGTTTTTCTGGATATAAATATTATTTGGTTGTGCTTGATGATCACACTCACTACTCATGGACTTTCCCACTACGAAACAAATCTGACACATGTGCCACCCTACAACGCTTCTTTACGTTTGTCCAAACTCAATTTCATATAACCATTCAATGCATGCAATGTGACAACGGTGGCGAATTTATCACTACGTCCCTCCTCGATTTTTTCTCCACCCATGGCATCTCTTTCCGTCTCTCTTGTCCACATACATCCCCACAGAATGGCAAGGCTGAGCGTCTTCTTCGCACAACAAATGACATCATACGTACCCTTCTCCTCCATGCCAAACTCCCCCCACCCTTTTGGGTGGAAGCCCTCCACACCGCCACCCACCTACTAAATCTCCGCCCATCTCGAACCATCAACAACCTCACGCCACACTACCTCCTTTTAGGAACTCACCCTAACTACGACCACCTTCGCGTTTTTGGATGCTTGTGCTATCCCAATTTATTCGCCACAGCCGACCACAAACTCTCGCCACGTTCCACACGCTGTGTCTTCCTTGGTTAGCCCCGAGAGCACAAGGGCTATCGCTGCCTTGATTTGTCATCGCGCCGAATTATCATATCTCGTCATGTTATTTTCGATGAATCCACTTTTCCGTATTTTTCTGTTGACCGCAGCTCCACAGCCACAGAAGATCCCGCCCCACCTGCCACTGATCCTCCTCGTACCGTTATCCCCATCGGGATCGGGGCGCGATCCACCTCGGCCGCGCCAACGCCACCCGCACCCACTCCTATCGCGCCACCTCGCCTCGCTGGCCCACCGCGCACTCCGGCTCCCGCCTCGCCGCGGCCCACTAGCCCCACAGCATCTCCACCTGGCCCCCACCCGCACCAATCCCCATCCACGCGCCCACCCTCGTCTGCTGCGCCGTCAGCGACAAGATCTCCCTCGTCTGCAGCGCCGCCAGAGACATCCCCTGCTCCTCCCGATCTGTCGGCTACCTCCCGCTCCACAACAACCACCAACGCCCCACACTGTCCTTCTCCCGCCAAAATCAAAAGCGGTACATCCACCCGAGAATCCACACCCCATGGTCACCCGCAGCAAGTCCGGTTATTTCATGCCCAAACAGCACTTTGGTCTCGCCTCTTCCGCCACTAAAATTTCTCCCATTCCTGCCACATACGGCTCCGCTCTAAAAGACCCAAATTGGTACAATGCTATGCTTGATGAGTTTAATGCCCTAATGCGGAATGACACATGGTCTCTAGTTTCTCGTCCTGCAGGTGTTAATGTGGCGACTGGCAAATGGATTTTTCGCCATAAATTTAATCCTGATGGCTCTCTCTCTCTCTCTCTCTCTCTCTCTCTCTCTCTCTCTCTCTCTCGGTATAAGGCAAGATGGGTGGTTCGCGGATTTACACAGCAGCATGGTGTTGACTACACTGAAACCTTCAGTCCAGTTGTGAAGCCAGCCACCATTCGCGTTGTGCTTAGTATTGCCACCACTCAATCCTGGCCAATACATCAAATGGATGTCAAGAATGCTTTTCTCCATGGTAAACTTCAAGAGGCAGTCTATTGTGAGCAGCCCTCTGGATTTCTTGACTCTACTCATCCATCACATGTGTGTCACCTCCGCAAGTCCCTTTATGGACTCAAACAAGCGCCAAGGACATGGTTTCATCGCTTGACCACCTTCATCACCTCCATTGGTTTTTGCGCTTCCAAGAGTGACTCCTCTCTGTTCATTCTTCAGAATGGCCCCTCCACTGCATATTTGCTCTTGTATGTAGATGATATCATCCTCACCGCCAACACCACCACTCTCCTCAACACCATCATCACATCTCTTAGCCATGAGTTCTCTATGAGTGACCTCGGTGATATACATCACTTCCTTGGCATTAATGTGCATCGCACCCATGATGGCCTCTTTCTCTCACAGCAGCAATATGCACTTGAGATCTTGGAGCGCGCCAATATGCTAAATTGCAATCCCATTGCCACCCCCATAGACACCAACGCAAAAGTTTTAGCTCATGATGGCCCGGCAATCAGCGATCCCACACTTTACAGGAGTCTACCAGGGGCGCTCCAATACCTTACCTTGACTCGCCCGGAGATATCATATGCAGTTCAGCAGGTATGCCTTTTTATGCATGACCCGCGGGAGACTCACCTGAATTTGGTCAAGCGCATCCTGAGGTACATCAAAGGGACCACACACTTGGGTTTGCAGCTGCATCGGTCTTCCTCCAATGAGCTTATTGCATACTCCGATGCCGATTGGGCAGGGTGCCCGGACACCCGCAAGTCTACCTCTGGATTTTGTGTCTTCTATGGCACCAACCTCGTGTCTTGGTCCTCTCGCCGCCAACACACTGTCTCCAGATCCAAATACAAGCCGAGTGCACAGTGGCCATGCGAACTGCATTGCCGAGTCATGGTGGTTGCGTCAGTTGCTTCATGAACTTCATCATCCTCCCACTCGAGCCACAATTGTCTATTGTGACAATATCAGCGCCATGTACATGTCTTCAAACCCAATACATCATCAGAGGACGAAACACATCGAGATAGACCTGCATTTCATCCGTGACAAGGTGGCTCTCGGCGAAGCACGGGTTCTTCATGTACCAACAAGCTCGCAATTTGCTGACATATTCACCAAGGGGCTGCCAACAAGTGTGTTCCAGGAATTTCGTTTCAGTCTTAACGTCGCCGACAGCGTCGTTCCGACTGCGGGGGGCTGTTGAACACACTTTGTATGACACGTTGTATTACCGTTAGTCCTATCTAGTCTAGCAGTAGTGCTCCTCCTTTGTAGGATCACACGATCGCACTCTCCCCCCATATATGTAATCTTCCCACTCAAGCAATACAATTCAGTTACTACCTCCGTTTTGGTTTAACAGGCGCTCACGCAGTTTAAGACAAACTTTGACCATTGATTTGGTCAATAAAATATAACTTTTATATCTACAAAATATATATCGTTAGATTCATATGTAAAAAAGCTTTGCAATGGTATAATTTTTGTGCCATATATTTCATATTTTACTGACTAAAATAATGGTCAAAACAATTTCTTAAATTACGTGCGCGCCTGTTAATCTGAGACGGAGGGAGTAGACTTTGTCATTACAATTGTGGCTGTTGGGGCCGTTGGTGGAGATGGTGTAAAATTCAGTTTTTGATAGGTGTTGAAGCGGAACATGGGTGGTTGCCGTTGGACTTGGACCGGTGGGCTCGCGGGCGGGCCACACCTTCTCGCACACACCACCTTCGCCATTAAAGCCAGCTCCAGAGTTCGCCAGGCCGGAACGGTCACCACGGACTTGAGCAGCGGACGCGAGATCCGGGAAGAAAGCTGCGACGCGCCCTCAGAGGTGACAGGCGCCATCAAAGAGCGAGCATTGACTCCGGCAACCTGCCCAGTGCCCACCCGACGCGAGCTCAGGCGCTCAGCTCGCCGCTCCCAAATCCAACCAAAACCTAGCAACAACCAGTCCCCAGATCCATCAGCGAGGCAGCCGATGGACAGTGACGGCGGTCCGCCGCTCAAGCCTCCTGACGCTGCAGCGCCACCCAGCGGCAGCGAACAACAACAGCAGCAGGGCCAGGAGGACGGCAAGCATCCGCCACCCTCGCTGCCGGACGACGCCCTCGCCAACATCTTCGGCCGCCTCGCGCCGCGCTGCGTCGCCGCGTCCCGCTGCGTCTGCAGGCCCTGGCGCGCCGCCATCGACGCCCGCCGCCTCCTGCGCGCGGACCTGCTCCCGCTCACCCTCCGCGGCATCTTCCTCCACTTCCACACGCACAAGTTCCCGGCCTTCTTCGCCCGCCCCGGCGGCGCCCCCGCGCTCACCGGCAGGCTCAGCTTCCTGCCCTACGCCAGCCCCGCCGCCTGCGCGTGGCGCGTCGGCGAGACCTACCGCACCCGGGAGAAATACGCCATCAAGGACCACTGCAACGGCCTCCTGCTCATCGACACCTACGTCGTCAACCCCGCCACGCGCCGCTGGGATGCGCTGCCCCCAGGCCCGCCCGGCCGCGTCCAGTTCTTCGTCAGCACCGACCAAGACCTTCTTGAAGATGCCACTCCAGTCCCGGAAGCCATCAACACCTACCTGCTCTTCGATCCCACCGTGTCACCGCACTACCAGGTGCTCCGGATCTGCTCCTTGAGCAGAATGGGTTCCATGGATGTTCTAGGCTACGACGATGCTCAGTGCCCGGCATCCTCCTGCACCCTGAATGTCCTCTCGTCAAGCACAGGTTGCTGGGAGGAGAGGCGTTTCGTCAGAGAAGGCGGCACGGCAGGGACCGTCGCCGAGGTGCAGGCTCGGCCGCGGTCCGGCGCCGCGTCTACTCACGAGGAGCCCTCTACGTGCATTGCGAGTCCCATTTCGTTCTCAGGTGCCTACCTACTTCTTCCCATCGATTCAGTCAATCCCAATGCGTAAATATATCTTGCAATGCTCAAATAAAAAAGCACTAGTACCTAGTAGTAGTTCTGTAAAACGAGAAACTAGTAACACCTTCTGGCTGGTTCCCCAATTCGCAGGATATCCTTGTCTAGCAATACATATCGCGTAATCAGACCACCGCCGGGCTACGCCGATAACAGATACCCACATCCTTATCTGCAAAGATCGCAAAACGGGGTCTACTTTCTGTCGCTTGATAACTATCTGCTCCGGGTTTGGATCCTTACGGAATCATCATCATGTGGTCAAATGGAGTGGGTGCTGAAGCACGACATTGACCTCGAGCCCGTGTTCGCACCTTGGTGTCCTCCACAACCTCGTGCGCCCTGGATGCTAAAAGGGATCAACCACAACCCGTTCTGCATCCATTTTCCTGAAGCCAACAAAGATGATATGGTTCAAGACAAGTATGAGTGGAGCTCTGACAGTGATGATGTTCTTGAAAATGGTGATGATGTTGTTGTCAATGAAGGCGCGATCGAAGAGTGCAGCTCAAAGGACAACAAGAAAGCAATTCTTCAAGAGAAATGTGAATCCAACTCCAGTGATGACTTGTCTGAAGAGCGTTGCTGGAATGAAGAAGTATGCGAGCTTGACATGCTCGGGCTTCACCCATTCAAAGAGGTTCTCTTCCTCTCCGACTTAGCCTCCAAAGGACTAGCTTATCATTTGAACACCTCCAAGATTGAATGGTTAGGTGCCATATACCCAGAAAAATATCACCGTTCTGGTGGTTACAGGGATGAAGTGGACAGGGTCAAGTATGCTTTTGCATACACACCATGTTGGATGGAAGACTTCCCTTCAAACAATTAGTCTATCAGTTGACCACCAACATTAGCATATATTCGTATCATACCATTGGTGCAGCAGATGAAATGGGTGCCATGTGATGTTCAAGTCCTCTTTGCTATCTGTACTGAGAATTGCTTCCTACTGGAAAATATTATTATTATGTCTGTTATGTTTATTTCTTCTGGAATGTTTTATTCTTTGGTGGCCACTACTTACTATTTAATTGTCTTCTTGGTTATTTCCTTCATCTGGATCATGTGAGTCGTAGGTATATGCACTTCTCTGTTTGAGCCAAGCTACCAGAAATGAATTGCTTGTATACAGTAGGTTACAAACATTCCCAACCTAGCTTGAATATAAATTAAGGTACACCACTTTTTCTGATATTTATTTCTCGCTCTATGATTGATCCAAGGTACTCATAAAAGTTTATTAGATTCCTGCTCTAATATGTATTGTTCATGTGGTTGATAGTTAACTAGACATTTCAGAATAAATCGCACTGATTATTTATTTGTCAGGCTGCTGATCATAGATATTTTAATTTATCATCATCATTCAGTAAGATAAAGTAAAGGTATAACTATAGCTTTTGCTTCCTAGTCATCGCTATGTGCATGGAAATACATTCTTATGCCACTTGCCTCTTCGGCTCTTCGTGGGCTGATACTGCCAGTATTTTCAAGATGTTGCATCTGTCTATGCAAAGATGATCTAACATTCATACTTGAGGAATCTTTGAGTTTAAATAGAGTTAAACAGGATGTCATAATTCTTTTAGGAAATACAAACGAGCTCAAATGATTCAAATTTATTTCTCTGTTGTTGACTGGTGAATGTACCATGATTGAGCTGAAAGCAAGTACTGAGCTGGTCTGGCGATGGTAAAATTATTAGGAAGAAAGATCAAAGTACAATGCCAGGCTGCCCCACAATTTGGTCCTGCTATTTGTGACAAGAAAATGCAGCCATATTCATAGAATTGGTGAACCAATGTCACTCTCTTCCTTACAAAATAGATCATCTTTCTCCACAAGTCCACATGCCAAGGCTGCTGAAATTGTGGTTGTATGGCATGGTACCCGTAATGAGTTCACATCGATCATTTTCGGTTTACTCTGGCTTCTGATTAATTAAGAGTTCATGAATTTTTACCTCATAATGCACATGATGTTATTTTTATTATATTCGGAGCACAATTTCTTCTGAGCTGTGTATTCCTTTTACATATGCAGTATCCAGTTTATCTGAGTAAACTCATGGACCAAACAAAATCACCTTCAGGTGCAGAATTACTCTGTTGCATCCCAGCATACCAACAGTAGACATTCCGATTCTTCTTTTCCTTTGATGTCTTTTCTTCTGATACGTGATATGCGTGGTTAGTATTGCTAAAAACGGGACGATGTTTTTGAGCGGTGAAAAAGGAGAAGTTGTGGCGCCTTGATTGTGCAGACTGCTGAAGCCAATTCTTGAACAATCCTGGATACAGATCGAGATGTTACAGAAGATGGCGGAACTCATAAAACTCATGTCTTGAGGGACTGGAGACATGGCAATGTCCAAAATGCTCAGTCACTTGCTCTTCGCGATGGAATTCAGTTAGCGAAGCGGGATGCTGTGCTTAAAATCGACTCCCAGGTGCTCATAAACTTTGCAGATGAGTTAGCGAGGCAGGCTAGATCCTCTCCAGGTCTCTGGCTGGACGAACCTCCAGAATTTCTTAGGCCTCGGCTTCTAAAGGACCTTACTATTGTTGATTATTAAAGGCTATTGTGGCTGTAAAAAAGAAGAAGCTTATGGAGAGCCATACATCCAGAGGGACCTGGATTAATGGGATAAAATGGAGAGGCTCAACAGCGATTGGAGGACCAAACATTTTATCCCTCGATCAGGAAGATAATTTTAGTGCATACACTTTTTTGAAATATTATTCAAAATGACTGTATTCGGTGTTAACAACGAGAATTCTAAAAATCAGAATTCTTTTCTTGCACTGCCTTTTTCTTTGGTTTCTGTCATAGGATTTAAATTCTAATGGTTCTCCTTATATTGGGGCATAGCCTAGTGGTTGGGGTCGCAGTGGCGCACCCCAACGACCAGACTTCAAATCCTGTCAGGAATGAATTTCTGGAATTCTCACGCCGAGGTCCCGCTTCTACTATATCATTTAGTGTCTAGTTCCTCCTAGCACTAATTAATCTTTTTTAAACCGTCAATAAAGTTAGAGGAAGGATTTCCTAGGAATCAAGTTAGATCCTAAAGAAAAATGGATTCACCCCAACATTCTAACCCTAACGAATGGTTTGTCTTTGGTGTTTATGATCTACAGGTTCTGCATATACTGATGACTAGGAAAAATACTTGAAAATGGTGGCCATAAGGTGTGCAAATCAACATATGTTTTCTTGTAGTGGTGGTGCTGGCGGTGTCTAGGTAGTACTTTAGATTCTCGGCTTTGGTTTAGTCTAGGACTTGGTATTTTGTAACTAGGGTTTCCATCTATCATGTAAAAAAAAAGGGTTTCCATCTATAGTTTTATTTTATTTTGATTTCCCATATAAATGACTTTGTAAAGACTGTATTATGATTGGAAATAAAATTCTATTCCATAAAAATTGGTTTCATAATTTTATGAATTTAATTCTATTAGTTATGGTTATTTGAAATTGGAATTCACGTTTGAATTATTCAACTACCAGTTTTGAACTCAAATCAATTATTGTGTTAGATGTATATGTGTGTTAATTATCTTGTTAATGACTTAGCCCCTTAGAAACTACAGAGTTCATATTCAATTCCTTGGGTTTACTTAGTCAATCCAACTCTAGAATTCAAATTTGAACCACTTTGCACTTCAATTTGAAAAGTTCAAAATTACACACATTTTATGAATGCATGAGATGCAATGCACAAATAACACATCTACCCATTTGCCGTTGTCCTATTCTTGGGTGTTACACCTTGATAACGATAGTGCCATGAGGGGGTTCTCGCGGCTAGGGTTTATGGTGGAGATATACGACGGGATGCTCGAGACGGTGAACTCGGAGATTTACCCAGGTTACTTCCCCTCGATGGAGGACCGCTAGTTCTTGCTAGAAATTCCCTGTACCATGACAAACTACATATTACAAAGAGGTATTGTATCGCTCCCTAAAGGCGTTCACTATGCCGGCTTAGAATGGCGCCAAGACAAAGGGTAATGATGGAGGTAAAAATCTAACCGACTACGAAGTCCTAGACTATGTCGGCAAGTAGCCGTATGTTGAGTTACAAGTCTTTCTTCTTCCCGAGCCTTCTGGAAACCGGCCTGGGTCTTCTTTACTCGGATGGGCCTCCATCTTCTAGCAACACGAGCTTTCCAGGTTAAAGCCCCTTCCATGGTATACCATATTCGCATAACCCCGACAGGGCAGGTCTTCGCTCCCTCATCGCACAGTGCCGGGCGCAACTGAAAGGCCGGGCCTGGGCACCAAATAGGCCAGAATGGTAGCGCCTCCTTCAGCGCGAAATGGAGGCGGAGATCGCCTGCTTTGTTGGCCCCTACGGGCGCCAACTGATGAGAAGTTAGCCAAATGCTCGCCCAACATGGTTACGGCCGTCTCCTGCGTAGCGTCTTGTTTTACATATACCGGCTTTCCCTGCACTGACGAGGTCAACATCGCACTCGAGCTTGTTGGGATCTTCGCCGCGCCAATGCTTATTAGTGTTGTACCTGTCGCCACGACACACCGATGCAATCTTCATGTCAACCCTGTCGCGCGGTTCTTCAGTGCTGGTACTCCTTCGCCCGATGAAGGAGAAGGCAGCGAAGGAGGGCTCATCCTTCGCTGCCGCGCGAGCGCATTTACCCTCGGTGCCCTAAGGAGAAGCTCGTCCTCCCCCCGTCGCCGATGAAGATGGAGAATGCCTAGTGGGAGCTCGAGCTGGTGCTCCATGGACGTATCGCGTGCATGACGACCCTGAAGACGCATTGGGCTAGCGGTGCTACTGGGCCGCTACTTCAACGACGTCCCGCTGGCGAGAGATTGATTCGATGAATGGTAGTGGTCGATGGAAACAGGGCCGGCTCTAGGATTTCAAAGGCCCCGGGGCGAACTCGATTAATGGGCCCAATGAAAAAAAAATCGATTGCATATATGTATGGATAATTTTTGTGAATTAATTAACACCGATATTTTTTCGATAGCTACAAAATCTGATAAATTTTCTCATCTTCGTCCGAGACCATGTATCATAGAAGCTACAACGAATAAAAATGAGAAATGGCGTGCAAATAGACCTCCAAGCCTAAGTAATCATGAGAAACGAGAATTTGGTGCATTTTTTGACGCAACAAGTCTGTCTCCTCCACAAAAACGTAAAAACTAAACTGAGGCAGCTGCAGCCTGCCATTATTGTAAAAAGAAACTAAGAACAAACGTTCACAGATTTATAATGTGTATGAGCACGAAAAGCTAGAGTAGGCCAGCATGGCCTTGGTGAGTTTACCTTCGAGATTTTACCATTTGATCTTGATCGCTCCCCAATTCCGTACTCTGGTGCCTCCAGCTCAGACTAATTGTGACTATGTGATTAGCGAAATAGAGATTTTAAGGGATGAGGCGAGGGAGGCGAGGTGGCAGACGAGGACCTCTGTGTGTGATTGGATCGAGGGAAAGGAAACGTCAATAACTGCGATCAAGGGGAAGCTATTTTCACCTGGGCCTAGCTGTGCGCATCAAGAAAATGGGCCTTTTTCTTTCCTTCTAGTATTCCCTATACATAGTACGTAGCAGATATGGGCCCCTGTAATGCCTGGGCCCCGGGCCGTCGCACCTCTTGCCCTGGGCCAGAGCCGGCCCTGGATGGAAAGTGGGAACATCGTCAACCTCATGGAGGAGACGCCAGCTTCAGCACCAAATGCCGAGACAGAGGACGAGGACGCCAGCTTCAACAAGGCATGCATGGGCGACAACGACGGCAACGATGACGCGGACAACCTCGACTACAACGCCTTTTGTCAATAGTTAGGTTATATGTGTGTGTGTATATATATTAAGTTCAAATTCCGAGAACTATGTATAAATTCGAATGAACTTTTGCATCTTTTCAAGTTATTGTAGTTTTTAAAAATCCAAAAAAAATGGGGCCTGGCTGTATTGGATTCGCCGGTGTGGGACAACGATCCTAAGGAGCCAATGTCGGTGCTCTCAATAGAGCGCTATATCGACGTTGCTGCCGTCTACTGTAAGAAGAGGGCCGAGAGAGATGCTCTAACGATGATCAATTCTTGCTTGATTTTCTGAACACCTGCCATTCGCCTAAGAAATAGATAAATGCTAAATGCCCGTCTACCTCCTACACGACTACACCTACACATGATGGTCGTGAACCTCACTCGTGATCCATATGGTTGGAATGGGATAAAAAGGAAGATTAAACAGGACCAAATTTAATCAGATTAATTTCTCTTGCCGTTTCCAAAATGATTTTTTCCGTTACTACTCCTACGTACAATGCATATTTCCGGTGGCCGGTGGTAAGGCACAAATCAATCGCCTCCATATACCGCTCGTATGCGATCCACCAAGATTGCAAGTAATCACTCATGATTTTGTAGAACCGCCTTAATTACTGCTTAAAAAATTGTCAGTTTCAGCCAAAAAGCAGTAGAAACCTGGGGCATGCGCGCATGATCTCCTGCTCTCCGGTAAAAAAAAAAATCCAATTCTAGGGTGCTACACTGTGATTAGTGTCACGAGGGATTCTCACGGCTAGGATTTATGGTGGAGACTAGCACAAATGCCCGTGCGTTGCTACGGGAAAAAAAATCATGTACATAATTTGTTTTGATTATTTAATTGGTGCATATACAAACATTGGCTAAGAGGGAACCATTCTTGAGCCTGGGATACTCCAAGGCACATCTGCCGGCATCATCAAGGCTGGTGAGGTTGTCGCATACATCAGATGGAGTCGTCGAAGTGAAGCCCCATGGAATTATGAAGTTATTTCCAGAACGGGAACATTTTTCATCAAAAGAATTTGTATTCGTAATTTTAGTTTGGTCATAAGCATCTTATTGATCACTTGGTTAGGTCCAGCATCATCTAGCTCAAGGTGACGATCAGCTGCAACAGTAAGTAACAAAACCAGTCTAAAATCTCGCACTCGCCTCCCGCACCTACATGTGAAAATTGATCCAGTGTCAGTATATCACAATATTTCTCTTTGATACACGCATCCCACCAATAACGTGAAATAACTTCAAAAGATCGCATGTATCCAAACAATCTGAAATTTTTCTTGTATAATAAACATAAAAGTAGACCTATTTTACAAGGCAATTTACAAACGGGCATGCAATGGATTTGTTACCCATTCTCAGAATCAGACTTGATTTCTGCACACAAGAGATCCACATCAAGCAATCTCCCCCTGATAGATTACCGCCAGGAGGTAGCTCGGCATAGGCCGTTTTCCACCTCCTCCTGGTCGCCACCACCTGCCGTCCGAAGCCACCAATGCATTAAACAACATCCATCAGGCCCAAACAATCCCAAGAAATAAATCAAGAAGGAACTTGCGGTCAAGTAGAGAATTACCTGGAGGAGGCGGGCATGCATGATGTTCTCGCGGGCTTCCGACGACTCGTGCCGTATTTTGAGCACCTCCAGGTGCACACGGTCTGTGGCGAGCTTCTAAACCAGTTTGATAAATTACCGGTCAAACTCCAACATAAAATACAGAACAAATGCCACCATTTTGACCTACTTAAAGGTTGGACAGCAATTCATAGCTAGAAAAGGAATAGATGTTTATTTGTTCTACACCTTTATATCTTCTAGGTAGTATCTGGTCGCACAAGAACTCAACTGATTTTATTACCTTGCGTGCTAGACTTAAATCCACAAGTCTTCTAGCAATCTTTTGTCATCTTGACCTCAGGAGTTGTCCACACGACAACCGGTGTTTATTTAAAATTAACTATAGCAGAAGTAAACTCAAGCTGAAAAAGGGACGTGAGTACATGGTCAGTTAGAGATAAATGTTATACGGAGTACTAAACAGTCCCTAAGATTCCATATACAGATGATAGCTTAAACTATGACTGAAGGTGTAATCTTGCATCACGCTGTTTCATGGAAATTGCTCTTATAAGATTATACAAGAACTATGCTACTGAACTTTGTTGAGGAATTCATATCAGAGCAACTAACCATGACTAACATATAGATAGCATAATACCAAAGAGTGTATTATATACCCCATTATAATTAGGAAACATCAACTCTGGAGTGGGTATACTTGGAGCTGAAATCATGGATGTCGAAGGCCATCCTCTGGAACTGCCCAATGTCCGTCCTGTTCGAGACAGCTGGCTTATCCTAGGTTGCACGTCGTTGGTCAGGTCCACATTGTTTAGGGCCAAGCTGTATAGAATGCTAACAAACTGAAAGACAGTCGAAGAGGGTCCATGGTGAGATGTGCATCGTGCAAAGTAGATCTCCTGCAAAGATGATTTACCGAAATGTGCCCATCACAAGCGACCTGGATTATGAACACGACATCCAGAACTCATCAGGAACTCAACATACCATGCACACAACAACAAATATTTTCAGAAAGATCACCGCAGTTTTGCTTTGTGCAGTGTAAGAAGTACATAACATAATCTTCGAAGTTGTCATCAAGCAGGATATTGCCCAGCATGCCCTTGAACACGCACCCAAACCACCCTCCCCGAGGAGTCGCGCGAGAACCCGCTGATGAAAACCTAAAATCCAAGTAATAGTAAACCCAAAATCCAGTGCTCCCAATTTTTGCCCAACCAGCATGAATCCTAGATTCCGATCTGGGAGGAAGAATGAGCGTACCAGAAACAGGAGGTCCGTCTCGTGGCCGCGTGGATGAGTGGAACTCGTGGTATTCAGAATTGTGATAAGGCCAATTAAGAGAACACTTCTTCGCTCATGTTCATTAGTTTCAGTTTTACACATGACATGTACATGGTCAGCAGTTCGATAAATCATAAACTGCAGTTCTCTCTTTGCTTAGCATGTCATTAAGATCTAAACTATTTAGAAACATGAATACCAGTCTATTGCGAGTACTGTCCATCAACCTTTGCTTATTGCGATTACTGAAAATGATGATATGACAGAAACTATGGAAAGCTGATGTATATCTGATTATATATTCAGCTATCTATTCTGAAGTCCGGGCCAACAAACGAGTGCCTACGTTTTGGTCAGAAACAAAAATAGGAACCTATCACCGAATCAAATAGAAGAAGTTCATTTCTTGATAGAAAAGTTAGACGCTGCATGAAGGAAAGACCATCCATTTTGCTATTTTCTATATTCTGCATAACGAGTTGCAGACACTAAACATCTAGTTTAGAAGAAAAAAAGACAAAAAGGGTCCAAATCTGGCGGTGCACGATGTTTCTATGTTAGAAGGGGATAATATGACCATGTTGCACTTTCAAGTTTTCTGGATGTCTCAGGGCTTCATTTTTCGAAATTGCTTCAGATTTAACTACTCCAACAGAAGCACTGGGTTGTGGACTCACACCTTCCTGCTGCAAGATGTGTAGAAAATTATTGTGCATGTGATTTTTAATCTTAATTTCACGAAGCCCATGGAGAGAATCTTAATTCATCTCAATATCATAATGAATAAATACC
This sequence comes from Lolium perenne, assembly GCF_019359855.2. NCBI lineage: Eukaryota > Viridiplantae > Streptophyta > Magnoliopsida > Poales > Poaceae > Lolium > Lolium perenne. The sequence goes on from NC_067246.2 coordinate 62,205,612, forward strand.
ATCTGCTAGAAGATAAATACCATCGCTATGAGAGATTTACCTAAGGTGGAGATGGTGGCGTTCTGCGAGTGCCAGAACCAGAGCTCACATGCCTGCTATTTCTGGCTGCTCAAACTTCATGGCTGTGTTTTCCCTCGTACATCATGATAACAGATCCAATCTACAATACATGTGTAATACCATATTCTCTGAATATAATAAATAACTTAGTGCAAAAATTTCAGAAAAATAATGCAAATATTAAAAGAAGATAGAATCATGAGCATGAGTTTACTATATATCTAAAAGTCCATATATGTGTACGCGACATTCAAGCAGATATTAAGGAGACAGAGCTTAACTGTCTTACGGTCTTACCAGCATTTTACGAAAGGAACTCTACACAGCCTGCATATGCAACAATCAAGCAGATTCTCACCTTTCTGATTTCAAACATATCTTTACTGGAGACTGCTTTCATATGCATGTTCCGTTTCTCTTGGTTTTGTGCACCCAACTGTCATCTTGGCATCGTGCATAAAAGATTTTTCAATACAGAGCTCTCTAGCAGCATCTAAACACTCTAGCATTTCCGTGCTCTATTCCAAACAGCTCGACATCACCACACCATAACTGTTATCCGTGTGTTCTGCTTTACCACTCCCTGAAATCTAAAGTTAGTGTCAGCTTCGTGCACATAGATGGTGAGCAAACCTTCTGGTAATTTGCAATCAAAAGTTCATCATCTCAGCTGCAAGGAATGGTTACAAGGGTTGAATTAGTGGCAGTACTTGACAAGATGAATGGCAAGAAGGAAGCATGAAGGTTCAAATGCGTGTGTGGATTTTTTTTCCAAGATTTCTACTGTGAGATGCAAAATTGATCATGTGTAACAAAAACATCTATTGTGATCACATCACGGAAAATAGTATGTCGGGCAACAAACCAACACGTAAGTAAAGCATATTCAACCAGCCGCGGATCGTAGGAAATATTCTATGTTTTATTTATTAATCCGCTAACCCTGCTCAAAACGGCAAAACCTCAGCGAGAAAAGAGCCCAGTAGTGGTTCATACTTTTGAAGTTGAGCCCAGAAGATTTTAAAAGGTATTCGAAATGACTCCTATTGATTTTGACTGTAGACACCATTTGTCATGCTATTTCAACAATGCTCTTGGACCAATTTGACATGTCATAAAGTACATTTGTAAACCCGTTCCATGGAGAATAACAGAGCAAGCGAACATTGTAAGATAAACTTTTTTTCTGTACTAACTCAGTACCTCAGATCTCGACTGACAATGAAGTAGGCTTTTCTGAATAATATGCAGATTAGACAGAGCATTGTACAGGATATCTTCTAAGATGAGCAACTACTGTACTAATCAGAGTGTTTCTCACCTGGCAGAGTGAAGCTGGGGACGTAGTTGGGTAGAGGGAGATCAGAGCTTGACTCTAGTGGCCCTGAAAGAGGTGTGGATAGTGGTCACAGACGGTGGCGATGAGGCAGGTTTCTGCTCCCCTCCTTTCCATGACCGAGCTCCTCATGTCCTTCTGGCGAGCTAATCCCGTCCCTGCGACCTAGCTCCTCACAGACCATGTGGCTGACCTCCTCCCAGTCCCCATGGCCGAGCTCCTCGCATCCCCATCCATCTCTCCAATCTCTACTACCCAATCTCCACCTAGAGTACCAGTGCGCGGTCGAGCGGCGTGGGATTGGTGATGGCGCCATCGAGAGCGGCATCGGGAGGCGGCGTGGAAGGATGCGGCGGCGGTGCGAACCCTAGGCAACGGCGGCTCTGGTTCGTACGATAGAGAGGAAGGTGAGGGGAGTGGGGTTCGAAACCAAACGACAGACGGTCAGCCACTACCAGTCGGGCGGCCCATGTTGCCTGGCCCAGTCGGGTGGACGACGAAGGGACGATCAAACTGAGGGAGAAGGGGAAACAGGTTCGTTCTTTTTAAGTAGTAGAGATAGAGATATACAACGGGATGCTCGGGGCTGTATAAGTCGGTGGAGGATTGTTATGTCCTGCTAGAATTCACAATACCAGCACAAAGTACAGTACTGTCTCTCGCCCTAAAGACGTATGATAGCCGGCTTCACCACCCAAGTGGCCACGCAGGCTTGCCAGGTTAAGCCCCTACCGTGGTATACCATATTCGACATAACCCCAACAGTGTGGAGCTCCGCTCCCTCATCCACAGTGCCGGGTGCAGCTCTGCTGTCGGCACATTTGAACGACTTGGCTTGGATGCCGAATAACCAAGAGTGGTTGCACGTCCTCCAACGCGACTGGGAGGCAGAGATCACCTGATTCATCGAACCCTACGCCGTCCAGCACAACCATATCAACCCAACATGGCTACGACCATCTCCTGTGTAGTGTCGTGTTCCCCGCACACCGGTGATACGTCTCCAACGTATCCATAATTTCTGATGTTCCATGCTTGTTTTATGACAATACTTACATGTTTTGCTTGCACTTTATGATGATTTCATGCGTTTTCCGGAACTAACCTATTAACAAGATGCCACAGTGCCAGTTCCTGTTTTCTGCTGTTTTTGGTTCCAGAAAGGCTGTTCGGGCAATATTCTCGGAATTGGACGAAATCAACGCCAAACATCTTATTTTTCCCGGAAGCATCCAGAACACCGAAGGGGAGTCGGAGAGGGGCCAGAGGGCCACCAGACCATAAGGCGGCGCGGCCTAGCCTAGGCCCGCGCCAGCCTATGGTGAGGAGCCCCCAGGCGCCCCCTTGCGCCGCCTCTTCGCCTATATAACCCCTTCCGACCTAAAAACGCAGTACCAATTGACGAAACTCCAGAAAGACACCAGGGGCGCCGCCGCCATCGCGAAACTCCAATTCGGGGGACAGAAGTCTCTGTTCCGGCACCCTGCCGGGACGGGGAAGTGCCCCCGGAAGCCATCTCCATCAACGCCACCGCCTCCATCATGCTCCGTGAGTAGTTCCCCCATGGACTACGGGTTCTAGCAGTAGCTAGTTGGTACTCTCTATCCCATGTACTTCAATACAATGATCTCATGAGCTGCCTTACATGATTGAGATTCATCTGATGTAATCGGTGTTGTGTTTGTTGGGATCTGATGGATGATACATTATGATTAGTCTATCTATAAAGTTTGTGAAGTTATTGTTGCTGCAATCTTGTTATGCTTAATGCTTGTCACTAGGGCCCGAGTGGCATGATCTTAGATTTGAGCTTTATAATTATTGCTTAGATTGTATCTACAAGTTGTATGCACATGTCACTGTCCGGAACCAAAGGCCCCGAAGTGACAGAAATCGGGACAACCGGAGGGGATGGCGGTGATGTGAGGGACACATGTTTTCACGGAGTGTTAATGCTTTGCTCCGGTACTCTATTAAAAGGAGTACCTTAATATCCAGTAGTTTCCCTTGAGGCCCGGCTGCCACCGGCTGGTAGGACAAAAGATGTTGTGCAAGTTTCTCATTGCGAGCACGTACGACTATAATTGGAAAACATGCCTACATAATTAATAATCTGGATGTGCTATCTTAATGCTTTGATTCCTATCAATTGCCCAACTGTAATTTGTTCACCCAACACTTGTCACTTATTGGAGAGTTACCACTAGTGTAGATCGCTGGGAACCCCGGTCCATCTCTCATCATCATATATTCGTTCTATATGTCATTGGAAGTAGTATCAACTATTTTCTGGTGCCATTGCTCTCATATTGCTATTACTGCTGCTGTGTTACTATTACTATTGCTCTCATATTACTGCTACTTTCACATCACCCCTGTTGCTAGTGCTTTTCCAGGTGCAGCTGAATTGACAACTCAGTTGTTAAGGCTTATAAGTATTCTTTACCTCCCCTTGTGTCGAATCAATAAATTTGGGTTTTACTTCCCTCGAAGACTATCACGATCCCCTATACTTGTGGGTCATCAAGACTGTTTTCTGGCGCCGTTGCCGGGGAGGCATAGCTCTACTCATAAGTTCACCTGGGGAGTACACTCTACCTCTCTCTCTGTTTTATTTTATTTTGTTTTTCTTAGTTTACTTTTGTCTAGTTTATTTGTGCTTAGTCTATTTCTGTCTAGTATTACTTTGCTTAGTTTCTTTTTGTCTTGTTTTATTTTCCTCATATACCCAAAAATCCATAAAAATTTGAAAAATCGAAAAATTAAAAACTGCTGTTATGGGAGAACCTACAACCTACTTGGAACTTATAGAATGTTATAATAACTAGATGACCGGTTGCGCTATCGCGCAAATAGCAGCTGCTAACCATGTGTTTTCAGTGTAAGAAATGTCTAAATCAGTGCAACCGAAAACATATTAATAATATGTCAATAGATGCTAATATACATGATTTTCATGTCTTACTTGCTATATACATATCAAATATGAGGCTTATTAAGTATCCTCTAAATTACCCGTTGCGGTACCGCGCAAATAAAATAATTAGTACATGAACCACTAACCATGTGCTTTTAGAGCAAGAAATGCCTAAGTAAGTGCAAATGAAAGCGTTTAATATGCGAATGGATGCTCACATTAGGATGGCAATTTAACAGCTAATTTATTTACATGCTTAAATCTATATTTTTGTTGCACCAAAAACAGTACCATAGTAACTGAAGTTGTTCTCACACCGAAACAAAAAATGTCCCCGGAGATGTTCTCAAAACAGAAACAAAAATATGTTACTGAAGCCGCGCAAATATTGTTGACAGTCACCATGGTGCATTCACTATATGATGCATAGCTTGTGCATTATTCTTCACACTCGACTCCAACTCTTCTATCTCGATGTCCACTGCCTTCAAAGCTTCACTCAAAGCTGCCATCTTCGCCTTAGGGGCTTTCATCTCCTTCGCGGCATGGTCCTTCTCGAGCTTGACCTCTTCATACGCCTCGCGCTCCACCGACGGTTTATCAGTAGTGATGCCATCGGAATCTACAATGTCTGGATCTGGGGATCCCATGTCATCATCGACACCGCCCACTGCTGAGCTGATGTCTTTGGTGAAAGTTTGTACTTCAACAACATTACTAATAAAAAAAACAGTACCGAATAGCCAACCAGAGCTGAATAACTTTTTCCACATGGAAATCAAAAAGTCATTGCATCCATCAAGATTATAGGTATAGTACTGTGCCGTGGTTACCATAGAATTGACTACTTCTGCATCTCTTCCTTTAAATTAATCTTTGATTAAAATCTTAACCCATAAAGGCTTAAACACTACACCAGAACAATGCAGTGTGCTTGAGTTTCTATTATACCTGCAGACCACCAGCAATAATGATTTTAATATTCTTGTAAGTTCACGAGTATGGGTAAATAAGTCAATGCCAGTGGATGAGAAATTTTGAAGGATCGTCCTGATGTACTAAAATACCCAAAATTGAATAAAATCAAAGTTCCTCGAAAAACAATAAGAACTCATGAATGAAAAGCTGTATGCCCGCAAATATCAACCAGAAAACAGATCATTTTGGTGCATAGCAGTGGCTAAATATAAAGATGCAGAAATAAATTGGAACTCGAGTAACCCATGATATACTAAATAGGCATGCTACAGCCTATCACAAGCAAAGTATTCAAGAACGATTCTTGTTCTACTAAAATATCGGTTAGTAGGTTTATATGCTGATAAGATACAGCAAGAACTTGACCTGCCTGCAAAATGTAAGATCACCAATACTTACATATTCATTACTATAGTTCAGATAGTGAAAAAATGCCATACTGTGTTACAGTTGAAGCCTCAATCTTAAAATGCTTCAAGGGTATGGAATTAGGAAGGACTTAGGAAGGTGTACAAAGATAGCTACAGGAAAGTGACAAGTGAAAATAACAAAACCACTGCTTCGAGTGATTACACAGAGCAACCTACAGGCTAACACAAATAGTTTGACCTTGTTCAGCACAATCCATAATCCGGAACGCAGCGGGGATTTGTAGGTACAAATAACCTACATACTAACACAAATAATCTAAGATCCCCTGTGCAGCTACCGATTCAGGCTCCGCATTTGTAGGTATAGGAGGATTGGCAGTCTATATTCACAAGGGAGACATGTTTACAAGAAGCCTACACACCCTATATAATCATCTCCATTGGAAATCATGGCAACATTACTTGTCACGGAAGTATATGGCGAAAAAACTGACCTCATCTTGAAACAACCGCGCTGAAGGCCCTGGTTATGGAGCACCATTGATCCACTGCTTTGAGACGAAAGAATGTTATGGAAAAGACAACAAAAGCAGAAAACGGTATATGTTGCTTACTGGTCAGAGTGAAAGAAAAATACTATCCGCATATATGTACTAATGAGTGAATTCCAAGCATAAATAAAATAGCTTGAAGAGTTCTATATATAAACAGATGAAGCCCATGCTTTGAGTGTTTGGTTGGGTAGAAGAAGAATCAGCGGGCAATAGCAGTATGCAAGCAATCTTCCTTCAGTATTTTGCTCAGAATAAACAGCGGGAACTAAAAGAATTGAAATAACAAAAAAGAACATTTCCAAGTTTGGCTCCATATTCTTACCTTGAAAGAGTATTCCGATAATTAGTAAATCTGCATATGTCAATGCAGCTTCCTAAAAAGTCCTCTAGCAATGCTTGAGCGGCCAAATCACTACACAAAAAGAGAAAGAGAGGGTACATATTAGTTTTATTACACATCATAGTGTAGCAATAAGTTCAAATGTGAGTACATCATCCATAATAAAGGCTAGTGATAAGCACATGAAGAAATTTAGTATAGGTTCACCTGATAGCCAAAGCAGCATGTAGAGCCTAGTCAAAAAGAACACCAAACTATAACCTAATTAAGATAAATTATAGTTCTGAAATACACAACGGTTTCTGAATATGTATGTTTGAATCAAACACATCCAAACATATATCTTAGGTTGTAGAACTGCAAGGCTACACATATGGCGAAAAAACTGACCTCATCTTGAAACAACCGCGCTGAAGGCCCTGGTTATGGAGCACCATTGATCCACTGCTTTGAGACGAAAGAATGTTATGGAAAAGACAACAAAAGCAGAAAACGGTATATGTTGCTTACTGGTCAGAGTGAAAGAAAAATACTATCCGCATATATGTACTAATGAGTGAATTCCAAGCATAAATAAAATAGCTTGAAGAGTTCTATATATAAACAGTGAAGCCCATGCTGAGTGTTTGGTTGGGTAGAAGAAGAATCAGCGGGCAATAGCAGTATGCAAGCAATATTCCTTCAGTATTTTGCTCAGAATAAACATCGGGAACTAAAAGAAGTTGAATTGTATGAAAAGCAAGAGGCAGAGACGAGATCATCAGCGAGATACGTGAGATACATCATTCATGCCGATGCTCATCCCTATGGCTAAGCAACATCTAGTAGCACATAGCAGCATTGCAAGTAGCAGGCAGGCTTGGCAGCAGCAGATCTAGCAGCACACAACCAAGATTGATAGTTAGCACTCCACTCGTATCCATGATGACCTAATAAGATCCGTCACTCCATTATAGTTTACATCCTAAACACGATAGCACCAAAATAGCTCATAGTAACCCGGTGAATTCCAAATCAGCGTGCATTTACAGATATGACAAACTGTTGCAGGCATGGGAGAGTTCACAAGCTAATACAACATGTAAGTTCCTACTTCTGAAAAGTTTCACTAAAGTATTTGCGAAGAGATGTTCAGAACTCTTAAATTCCAGTAGTTTCATCAACGGCATAGTATGTGTGGTCAATGCGTAAGCGTTTCACACATTGGCTAACCTGGAAATGTGATTACATCATTGTTTTGGCCTTTAGCTCACGTTACATGTAAGAGCAACACATGAAGTACTTCCTTAGTTCGTTTTATATGCCTATTAGTCTTCCAACATTGCTCAAAATTATTATAAGGTATGCACGCATAGTTAATGCAAGCATACCAACCTCGCAAATTATTGTGTCATATTTCCAGAGAACATATTAGAAAGGGTTCATTTCCGTTTGGTGAATTTTTCAATCTTAGAGCTTTCTTAATCTATGAGCCTGGTTAATATAGGTCTTATAAATATGAATGGATGGAGAAAGTAGATCGCAAACAATATCCACAAGATTGACTAATACGTCAACTAAAGAAAAGATAGGAATTCACCCCATCATGCCCTCGTATCTTCTTGGTCGACGTAGAAATGCCAGCGTCATGCTTGGACCTCTTCTTTATGGAACCATTGTTCATGAGAGAGTCCGGCGTTGGTGATGCAGCCTCATGCTCATTTGATGAGCTAGCTGCTGTTAACTTGCTTCGCTTCCTTTTGTATTTGGAAACCCAATTTCCATCTGCTGCACTATCACATAGAGAGCTCCTCTCCTTCATCGTCGGATTACGGCGTCACATGCTGCCAGCAACAGAGTAATGCATTTCTTTGTTAGCAGCTCAAAAATGCAAAGTAGACAACTGTTGATTGAATATACTACGCTCTGTGTGTGTGGTCGGTCATCTAAGGTCTTATGGATTGCAATACTAATCTGAAGTGGGACTCGAAGGAGCTCAATCAAGCACGGAAGATGAAGTCCTAGAACAAGCGAGGACTTGAGGCAAGCTGTAGCCCAAATCAACAAACAAGAACACGAGTAGTAGCAGCAAAAAAATTAAGGGCAGACCAAGATTAAGGGGAGACCAGGAGAGGAAGCATGAGAGTACCTGCCTGACGGAGAACTGGGGGACGGGACCGTGCCCCCCGCAGGTGGCGAGCAGACGCCCGGCGAGCTCCTGCGGCTCGTCACTCTGCTCTGCGCCGCCAACCACGGAGGGGAGATGGCTCAAGGACGGGAAGGCGTCCGCGACCTCTGCGGCCAAGACTCCACCGTGGGTCGTCGGCTGGAGGATTCATCTCCTCCGCCTCTGCATCATCTCCGCCAGGCAACACAGCCAAATCCCCCTCCGGTGTGTCGTCTCCCTGTGACCAGCAGCGACCTACCGCTGCCGATGCGGGTTGGTTCTCGGGGTCGGAGACGAGGAGGCGCGACGCCGGCAAGGTGGAGAGATCGTCGCCGCCGCCAGCCCATCACTGCTCCCTCAACCCGCGATGCATCGCGTGCCTCGCATCCAGAGCCGGGATGGCCGCCACCTCCACGCTGCGCCCCAGCCTCCTTTTCTTCACCTAGGGAGGCCGGCGCAGCTCTGCCTCCCTCCTCCTCCCGCACGCCGTCGTCGCCGCCACACACGGGCAAACAAGGAGAACGAGGGTTGGGGGATTTTTGCACCACCGGGTCGATCTAGGGTTTTCACCCACCACCACGCACACAGAATCATTGTTATCAACACAAAGGCAGAAAATAGCATGCATTGGAAACAGATACGCAAAGATGAATAATAATAATCCTGAATTCTTTCCAGCGGACGCATGCCAAATCAAAGTTCTGGGCGGACGCACCAGCTCCATGTGAGATCCAGCTGTCACATAAATGGTAGGCTAGCTGATATTACGTTTTGTTATTTAAAAAGCTGTAACTTTAAAATCGTGCGGCGAAATTACAATCCGTTTTCACTTCTAGAATCCCTACGACGAGAGCTTTAAAACTAGACCACATTTTCATATGTTTTGACGAATTTTTATAAACAGCAACTTTGATGTGCGACAGAGCAACTTTGTTGTGTAGCAAAACAACTTTCGTGTGCGGAAAAGCAACTTTTGTGTGCAACGAACATGTACATTTTTTGGTTCATGAAAGCACAATTTTGGTGCTCGACAACAATTTTGGTGTCCATTGGAGCAATTTCAATGTCTTTGGATGAGTGGTGCCCAGCGACATAACTTTGGTGCCAACATAGCAACTTTGGTGCCGGGACACAACTTTGGTGCCAACACAGGGAACTATCATGCGCGACCGAGCAACTTTGGCGCCGACCGAGCAATTTTAGTATCCTGTGAGCAACTTTGGTACTTGACAGAGCAAATTTGGTTTGTGACGGCCCAATTTTAGCGTCCATCGAAGCAACTTTGGTGCCCACTGAATAATTTTTGATGGACGGCTGAGCAACTTTGGCATCCAGCGATGCAACTTTCGTTGTGAATGTAGATTTACGCTGTGCAGCAAAGTTGCTTCGCCCCACACTAAAGTTGCATCGTCTCGCATTATAATTGCTTTGTCGCACGTAGAAGTTGCTTTAGAAAAAACTTTATCAAAATACATAGAAATGAGATCTAGTTTGGAAGAGCTCACCGCAAGAAATTCAAAAGTGAAAGCGGATCCTAATTTCGACATCTGGTGCAAAAGTTATATGATTTTGAATATTTGAAAAGGAAAATTAATGTGCATGCAGTCATTATTGTGCATGTGCTATAATTACTGGATGTGTCACCATAAATAGCAGGCGTTCACACTGACAAAGCTAGCATGTTTCCTTTTTAAGTTGCCCGCTCAGATTCTCTAACGGGCATGCGGCCGCTCCCTAGACGCTCCCAATAATAATAAAGGCTCATAGTAGGATGGACATAATCTATTGGACGCACAAATAATACAGGGCAAATAGATAAGCCAACAGGCACACAAAATAGTTAATTAATCAAATCATCAACGCATTTTAATTACTTCCATATGTGGCCAATTGGTAGACATACTGCTGGTACATGCGCGGGAGCTAACAGTGAAGTAAAGAGTCAAAATAAACCGGAACTAAGCATCATATTTCCCTTCTTAGATTTCATGTGCACCAAGAGAAGTGAAACCTTATTATTTGGACAATGGACTACTAACTTGCTCCGCAAAATCATTTCAATCAAACATCCAAAATTTGTAGGTTGTGTGTTTTTCCTAAGCATACTGAAATCTTACTCGGCAGTCAGCATATGATGCATTCTGTAGACAGATAGATTTCCCATTTAAAACATGCTAAGTCAAGTTTGAATTATTTTCTGCCAGCAAGATTACATAGAGGTAGCTATCAATACAAATTTATTAGAAACCACTCGCTGCATCAATGGTAACTGAAGAACCATACAATGAGGTACTGATATGGAGTGGACATATTAGGCTACCAACAAATAGCACACAGATTCTGGTTAAGCTTGGGAGTTTGATGCAAGAACATTGGTTATATTCCTTACACATAAATCATCCTAAAACCACAAGGTCAGAGAGTAAACCACTGAGGGTTGTAAATATAACCCATCTTAGATATTTGTATTTAACCTTTGCGAGTCTCCATCACTAATATACGAGGCACAAGCTCAATGAGGATCAAACTGCACATCCTTTGAGAGCTCACACACAAGCTAGCTAGGTGGATGGTGGAACCTGCACACAACAAAGCTAGCATCAAGGGATCTCCAGTTAGCTAGCTCTGATTAAGTAGTACTCGTGAAGCAAACAAGCGTACATGGGCATTGTCTTTGACACAAGAGCAATCAACAGCCGCCACCAAGCTAACCCCTTGCATTCTTTTAACAACTGGTAGAAAAGATCCACTAAGCTAACCTGAAATCTATAATGATTTATGCGAGACACTCATCGATCTTAAATAATAGGTATTACTTTGCAAGTTGTACAAATTTGGGAGAAATGGTTTAAAATCCACTATTCACAATCCAAAGCACCAAATGTATTTACGAAGAAACAAATTATCCAAATCTTCAGGTCTAGTACATTGCTTTGGCTATTTTTGTAACAAAAGCTTCAGCCGATGAGAAATCGGAACAAATGAACCGCCTGGATATTGGCACTTCTAAACAGCTAACATGATGTGATAATTTAGGAGCGGATATTGGCAGGTTACAAAGCATCACCTGGTTGCAATATGAACCACTTCACAGCTTGAGCACAAGGAGCTTGTCGAGTAGACCTTCCATTTCTTTGAAATCTGCACCAAACGATCCAATTTTGTCATGACAATGACATAAGCACCTCAAAAGAATTTTCTCTTTAAGCCTGAAAAGATTAGCCACAAAGTACGCTATCTAGAAGAAAAATAAGAACAAGGTTTAAATCTCATGACTGACTCGTGGCGCGTACAATATCTGGAGAAAATACCTGTCCAATGTTGTAGGGGAATGAGTAGAATAGAGTTATTGCAAGATCTACATTGTACTCTGAAAGTTTGCTCGAGTCCCCTTTTCCACAGCTCAACTGCGGTAGTGGATTCTAGAAGACCAATCTGGTGTACGAGATAGAAGAATGAGTGTCATCTTGATGGCCTCGTGCGTTGAATATTCATAATATTAAGATAAGGATGTCAAAGCCCTAAAGCTAATCTTCTTATATGTACAAGAGCCAGTAAGATGGTCCTGCATGTACAACCATAGTTTGTTAAATATGAGTATATGAGACCCATGCTACTGAAGTCAAGGGACCATGGGCAATTTACTTTCAAGATGATCCGACTCCAAAATCTATATATAAGGCATCGGGAGCAGCCTGAGAACCTAAGAAACGAAAAGCAAAAAGGTGCAACTTGGATTCGTGGAAACCATACCAACAATAATGGTGGGGTCAAGAAATCGAAGGGGAAGTAGGTACTCACCAATAGTTTTGGGCGTTTTTCTGGTTTTCTTGCTTCCCATGGCCTCAATCCCGCCGCATGGCCTCCTCCTCCTCCCGTTGAGGTGGGGACACCCGGCCTCCTTCCTCAATTCATGGCATACTTCCCCGCTCTGCAGCAGGCTGCCAATTCTGGTCAGATTCAAGGGGAACCATAAACTCAATTCATGGCATGTAGGTATGAAATTAAAAACATGAATAAGCAGAGATGATTACCAGAAGTAGTAACTCAACCACTAGATCCACACATAGACAGAGAGAGAAAGTGAGAGAGGGAATTGGAAGAAGGAAGATGCATTTAGAGGAAGAGGAGGGCCTTACTCGTGGAGCAATCTGCCGGCGCCGAATCCACAGACCGAGCCGGTGAGGCTGCTCCTCCCTCGTCGCCACCTTGCTCGCCTCCTCCCCACCGACGGTCACATCTGCTTTCCCGAGAGCCAAATACGTGAGAGAGGAGAGGACAAGATGAGATGGAGAGAGCCATGCACCATCTGTCGTCTCCTCGAGTGGGCCTCCGCAGCAGCTCCCTGCCATCACGGGTGCTTCCGTCCGCGCGAGGAGGCAAATTGAGAGGAGGCTGCTGAAGCTTCAGTTCACGACCTCGGCCAGCCGCGCCTCCTCCTTAGCGTCCACCGAGGCCATCACCTCCGCTGCTGCCTCGACCTCAACCTCTTGCTGCTTCACGCGGCCTCCGGCGCCGCCGCCACGACCCTCGTCCCACTCCTCTGGGTGAGGAGGCCGGCCACCAACCAAGTCGCCCTCCTGCTCCCACCGCATCTAGGCGACGGAGGAGCGGCATGGAGCTCTCCACCACGAGGACCACCGCCGCATCCTCCTCTCCCGAAGCAGCCGCCGCCGTTGTACCCGCATACGCGGCCAGGAGGGCGAGACAGCGCGAGCTCGACCTCTGAGCCGGCCAGCCGCCGCCTCAATCCCCTCGCCGCCCGCGCAGATGGCCTCCTCCGGATCTGAGCCGGCCAGCCGCCGCCTCAATCCCCTCGCCACCCGCGCAGATGGCCTCCTCCGGACGCCGCTCTCGCCCGCCGCTCTCCCTCCGTGCCGCCGAGCTCGAAAAATCGGGAGGAGGGGAGCGGGGATTGGAGGAGAAGAGTAGGCGGATTGGGGAGGAGGGAGACTCCTGGTTGGCTAGGGTTTCACCATTTTTGGTTTTCTCGCGGACGCGAGCACGGACGCTCGCTGTCTCAGACGAGCGGCCCCAAGAACGCACGGGCCCAGGCGTCATGCACTCAGAATGAGCAGCAAAAGGTGGAAAAAAAACTACCACATCCGACGGCTGTGGTGAAAAGTGGGATTGTGGCTGGTGAAACGAACGAACTAGATTGATTTGCCCCTCTCAGACCCCCTAGATGGCTGGGTAGTCTTGCAACATTTATAGGAGAAATTATAGAGAATCAAGAACTGGTAAAGTAATGAGTGCTATGATGGAAAAATTAAATACAATTGCTAAAATCTTGCTTAAACGCCATGATATAAACTGTTGCTCTCGACAGGATACTAAACATCTTAAATTTCAATGTGGCTTTAGTGAGGAATTTTTAATTAAAAACTATAATCGGAATTGCTATATTCATTATGGGTTCGAAGAGGTAGAACAATTTGTCGTATTTATGGGAGCTTCTGAGATCGAATCCTTCATGGTTGAGAATTATGAAACTTGTGTTGTTTGTAAGGACCTTAAAGATTATGTCTCTTCTATCCTTAATTGTTGCATATAATGCTTCAGTGATAATCCTTATATCATTGACTATAAAGAGAGACTCATTAATGCACAAAAATGCACTCACAATTTGCAGGAACCTGTGGAAGAAGAAACTGATGAACCTGAAAGCTCATTGGATGAAAAAGAGGAGGAAATTGATGAACCTGAAAGCTCATTGGATGAAAATGAAGAGGAGAGCGATGAACAAAAGGAGGAAGAATGGATTAGCTACCCATGCCAACCTTCTAATGAGAGTAACTCTTCATCTCTTACACTATTTGATTGTCCTCCATGCTTACCGAAAGAGGTTGAATGTTATGTTCCTGTGGATTCTCTTGAAATTTTCCCTATGAGTAAAACTTGTGAGAATAATTACGCTACTGTTATCTATGATAATCCATGCTACTTTGATAAATCTTATGATAATGCTTTATTTGTGCCTGATGTCGAAATGCATGGTACTAAAGAATTTTGCTTGGCAAATGTTTATGATAAAGCTCTAGATGATGGTCCTATGTTACTTGATAATATTAATTGTACTACTAATGAAAATGGGATTGGAGAATTCTTGACTTATTCTGTGAGTCCCATATCTCTTGAGATTGATCAATCATCATGTTATGTTATTGATAAAAGTGAGTTTGAAAGTTTTAATCCCGCTATTCTTGAACTCGATAAAAATTATATGTTTGGAAATCATGAAAAGTATGCTGCATGTGCTAGTTATATTGTTGAGTTTGTTCATGAAGCTACTGAAAACTATTATGAGAGAGGGAAATATGGTTGTAGAAATTTGCATGGTACTAAAACACCTCTCTATGTGCTCAAAATTTTGAAGTTGCACTTATTTTATCTTCCTATGCTTGTTACTTTGCTCTTCATGAACTTGTTTATTTACAAGATTCATTTTCATAGGAAGCATGTTAGGCTTAAATTTGTTTTGAATTTGCTTTTTAATGCTCTCTTTTGCTTCAACTCTTATTTCTTGCGAGTGCATCATTAAAACTGCTGAGTCCATCTTAATGGCTATAAAGAAAGAACTTCTTGGGAGATAACCCATGTGTTATTTTGCTACAGTACTTTGTTTTATATTTGTGTCTTGGAAGTTGTTTACTACTGTAGCAACCTCTCCTTATCTTAGTTTTGTATTTTGTTGTGCCAAGTGAAGCCTCTAATCGAAGGTTGATGCTAGATTTGGATTTCTGCGCAGAAACAGATTTCTATCTGTCACGAATCTGGGCTGTTTTCTCTGTAGATAACTCAGAAAAATATGCCAATTTACGTGCGTGTTCCTCAGATATGTACGCAACTTTCATTAGTTTTGAGTTTTCTGATTTGAGCAACGGAAGTATTTATTTAAAATTCGTCTTTACTGGTTGTTCTGTTTTGGCAGATTCTGTCTCTGTTTTTTGCATTGTCTCTTGTGGACTTTAAGCGAGGTTTTCTAGACGTGGAGAGCTGTAGCTAATGTTTTATTGAGTACTTGCAATGTGTCACTACAGGACTAAAAGTGGATTCAAGTTTTTTTGAGTACTAACCCCTCTAATGAAGTTTATGAGAAGTTTGGTGTGAAGGAAGTTTTCAAGGGTCAAGAGAGGAGGATGATATATAATCAAGAAGAGAGAAAAGTCTAAGCTTGGGGATGCCCCCGTGGTTCATCCCTGCATATTTCAAGAAGACTCAACCGTCTAAGCTTGGGGATGCCCAAGGCATCCCCTTCTTCATCAACTTATCAGGTTTCTTCTATTGAAACTATATTTTTATTCGGTCACATCATATGTTCTTTACTTGGAGCGTCTGTGTGCTTTTATTTTTGTTTTTGTTTGAATAAATTCGGATCCTAGCAATCCTTTTTTGGGAGAGATACACGCTCCGCTTTTTCATATGAACACTTGTTCTTCGTTTTACTTTTAATGTTCAATGGTAAAAGTTGGAAGCTACAATACTTATGGTTATTTGGTTGGAAACAGAAAATGCCTCATAATGTCTTGGATAATTTGACACTTGGCAATTGTTTTGAGATCTCAAGTAGATCATGATTAAGTTTTTTCATGTAGTTTAAACCTATTAGTGGAGAACTACCGTAGAGCTTGTTAAAATTGGTTTGCATGATTGGTCTCTCTTAAAGTCTAGATATTTTCTGGTAAAAGTGTTTGAGTAACAAGGAAGACAGTGTAGAGTATTATAATGCTTGCAATATGTTCTTATGTGAGTTTTGCTGTACCAGTTCATACTTGTGTTTGCTTCAAACAACCTTGCTAGCCTAAGCCTTGTACTGAGAGGAAATGCTTCTCGTGCATCCAAAACCTTGAGCCAAAACCTATGCCATTTGTGTCCACCATACCTACCTACTATGTGGTATTTCCTGCCATTCCAAAGTAAATTTCTTGTGTGCTACCTTTAAACAATTCAAAATGCTTCTCAATTTGTGTCAATGTTTTATAGCTCATGAGGAAGTATGTGGTGTTTTGTCTTTCAATCTTGTTGGGCAACTTTCACCAATGGACTAGTGGCTTCATCCGCTTATCCAATAATTTTGCAAAAAGAGCTGGCAATGGGATTCCCAGTCCCAAATTAATTAAACTAAATAGACACTCCTCCATGGTATGTGATTGTTGGACGGCACCCGAAGGATTCGGTTAGCCATGGCTTGAGAAAGCAAAGGTGGGGAGGAGTGTCATCATAATAAAACTAAAATAAAAAGGCACTCCTTCATGGTATGAGATTGTTGGCAGGCACCCGAGGATTCGGTTAGCCATGGTTTGTGAAAAAAAGGTTGGAAGGAGTGCCACCCAAAAATAAAAATAATTCATGGGAGCCGCTCTTTGAAGGTTTGTCTAGCAAGGGGGTTAGAGTGCCCACTACCATTCGTTGACAACAACAAACACCTCTCAAAACTTTACTTTTATGCTCTCTTTATATTTTCAAAACCAAAGCTCTAGCACAAATATAGCAATCAATGCTTCCCTCTGCGAAGGGCCATTCTTTTACTTTATGTTGAGTCAGTTTACCTACTTCCTTCCACCTTAGAAGCAAACACTTGTGTTAACTGTGCATTGATTCTTACATACTTGCATATTTGCATTCATCATATTACTTTGTGTTGACAATTATCCATGAGATATGCATGTTGAAAGTTGAAAGCAACCGCTGAAACTTATATCTTCCTTTGTGTTGCTTCGATGCCTTTACTTTGAATTTATTGCTTTATGAGTCAACTCTTGTGCAAGACTTTTGATACTTGTCTTGAAAGTACTCTTCATGAAAAGTTTTGCTATATGTTATCCATTTGTTAGCAACTATAGATTATTGCCTTGAGTCACTTCATTCATTTCATATGCTTTGTAATAGTATGATCAAGGTTATGTAAGTAGCATGTCACTACAGAAATTATTATTTTTATCGTTTACCTGCTCGGGACGAGCAGGAACTAAGCTTGGGGATGCTGATACGTCTCCAACGTATCCATAATTTCTGATGTTCCATGCTTGTTTTATGACAATACTTACATGTTTTGCTTGCACTTTATGATGATTTCATGCGTTTTACGGAACTAACCTATTAACAAGATGCCACAGTGTCAGTTCCTGTTTTCTGCTGTTTTTGGTTCCAGAAAGGCTGTTCGAGCAATATTCTCGGAATTGGACGAAATCAACGCCAAACATCTTATTTTTCCCGGAAGCATCCAGAACACCAAAGGGGAGTCGGAGAGGGGCCAGAGGGCCACCAGACCATAAGGCGGCGCGGCCTGGCCTGGGCCCGTGCCAGCCTATGGTGAGGAGCCCCCAGGCGCCCCCTTGCGCCGCCTCTTCGCCTATATAACCCCTTCCGACCTAAAAACGCAGTACTAATTGACGAAACTCCAGAAAGACTCCAGGGGCGCCGCCGCCATCGCGAAACTCCAATTCGGGGGACAGAAGTCTCTGTTCCGGCACCCTGCCGGGACGGGGAAGTGCCCCCGGAAGCCATCTCCATCAACGCCACCGCCTCCATCATGCTCCGTGAGTAGTTCCCCCATGGACTACGGGTTCTAGCAGTAGCTAGTTGGTACTCTCTATCCCATGTACTTCAATACAATGATCTCATGAGCTGCCTTACATGATTGAGATTCATCTGATGTAATCGGTGTTGTGTTTGTTGGGATCCGATGGATGATACATTATGATTAGTCTATCTATAAAGTTTGTGAAGTTATTGTTGCTGCAATCTTGTTATGCTTAATGCTTGTCACTAGGGCCCGAGTGGCATGATCTTAGATTTGAGCTTTATAATTATTGCTTAGATTGTATCTACAAGTTGTATGCACATGTCACTGACCGGAACCAAAGGCCCCGAAGTGACAGAAATCGGGACAACCGGAGGGGATGGCGGTGATGTGAGGGACACATGTTTTCATGGAGTGTTAATGATTTGCTCCGGTACTCTATTAAAAGGAGTACCTTAATATCCAGTAGTTTCCCTTGAGGCCCGGCTGCCACCGGCTGGTAGGACAAAAGATGTTGTGCAAGTTTCTCATTGCGAGCACGTACGACTATAATTGGAAAACATGCCTACATAATTAATAATCTGGATGTTCTATCTTAATGCTTTGATTCCTATCAATTGCCCAACTGTAATTTGTTCACCCAACACTTGTCACTTATTGGAGAGTTACCACTAGTGTAGATCGCTGGGAACCCCGGTCCATCTCTCATCATCATATATTCGTTCTATATGTCATTGGAAGTAGTATCAACTATTTTCTGGTGCCATTACTCTCATATTGCTATTACTGTTGCTGTGTTACTATTACTATTGCTCTCATATTACTGCTACTTTCACATCACCCCTGTTGCTAGTGCTTTTCCAGGTGCAGCTGAATTGACAACTCAGTTGTTAAGGCTTATAAGTATTCTTTACCTCCCCTTGTGTCGAATCAATAAATTTGGGTTTTACTTCCCTCGAAGACTATCACGATCCCCTATACTTGTGGGTCATCAACCGGCCTTCCCCGTGTTGACGAGGTCAATATCGCACTCGAGCTTGTCAGGATCTTCTCTGCGCTCGGCGCCATACCTATCACCACGGTGCACAGACGACAACATCATTTGCAGGCACCCACGTTGCACGGTACTCCTTTGCCCGAAGAAGGAGATCCCTCCTTCGCTTCCGCGCGAGTGCATTTATCTCGGATGCCCTAAGAAGGAGAAACTCCTCCTCCCCCCTCCCGCCACCGAAGAAGGAGAAAGCCTAGTGGGAGCTCGAGCTAGCGCTCCATTGGCGTATCGCGTGCCGATGTCCTTGAAGACGGCCGGGGGATGCGGGCCGCTCCTTCAACGACGACCTGCCAGCCGGAGATCGGTTCACAAAATGGTGGTCAGCGATGGATTGTGGGTACATCGTCAACCTCGTGGAGGACACGCGCTTGCTCCGACGCCAAATGCCTATTGAGACGAAGGACGAGGACGTAAGCTTCAAGAAGGTATGGGGTGACGACAACAGTGGAGGGATGGCGCGGACAGCCTCAGCTACAGCGCCTTCTTGCAGTAGTTAGGTTTTATATAATTATATTTTAAGTTCAAATTCCACAAATTTGAATGAACTTCTTCCGTATTGGGTTCACCGGTGTGGGACGGCGTCCGTAAGGAGCCAGTGCCGCTGCTCTCAACACTATCGGCGATGCCACCAACTACTATATGAAGTGGGCCGACGGAGATGCTCTAAGGATGATCAATTCTTGCTTGATTTTCTAAACACATTCCATTCGCCCCAAGAAAGAGTATATGCTAAATGCCCGTCTACCTCCTACACGGCTACACTGGGGAGGATGGTCGTGAGCCTCACTCGTGATCCATGGATGGAATGGGATAAAAAAGGAAGATTAAGCAGGACCAAATTTAATCAGATTAATTTCTTGCCGTTTACAAAATGATTTTTTCCGTTACTAATACTACCATTTTTCCAGTATACCACCAATCAATCAATCAATCACCTCCATATATGCGATCCACCAAGATTACAAGTAATCACTCACGATTTTGTAGCACCGCCTTGATTACCGCCTAAAAATCTCTTCAGTTTCAGCCCAAAAGCATCATGATCTCCTGCTCTCCTGTGAAATATACACTTGATTACGCGTAATGCAGCTCGCTGGCAATGAAATCCTGACTTACCACATTCGTCTCCCCCATTAACCGAGTACCATTTTTTTAACACACGACCTCCCCTATTAATACGACCGCTGCACTGCAGTACCAGCATCAAGGCGCCATTAGCAAGCGATCGACCACCAGAGATACTCTTCCTTGGGAACTGAGTTGTGACACACAATGGCGGGTACGACGGTATCTCGCGCTCTCCTCCTGCTCGTCGGCGTCGTCCTCACGGCGCAGCTGTGCGGGTGCACGGCGTACGTCGGTCGCGGCGAGGGGTTCAGCGTGGAGTTCATCCACCGGGACGATGTCAGGTCGCCGTACCACGACCCGTCCCTCACCGCGCACGAACGCTTGCTCGGCGCCGTCCGGCGGTCCACGGCCCGCGCCGCGGTGCTCGCGCCCTCCCACGTCCGCGGCGATGACGACGCCCCCGCCCCTTCCACCGACGGCGCCGTGAGCGAGGTCACCTCCAAGCCTTTCGAGTACCTGATGGCAGTCACCGTCGGCACGCCGTCCACCAGGATGCTCGCCATCGCCGACACCGGCAGCGACCTCATCTGGCTCAACTGCACCGACGACACCGGTAAGGACGCGCCGCCGCCGACCGGCGTGTTCTACCCGGCTAACTCGACGACGTTCGGCCTCGTGGACTGCGATTCCGGCGCGTGCGGCGCACTCAACGACGCCTCCTGCACCCAATCCAACCATTGCAAGTACCTCTACTCCTACGGAGACGGCTCCCAGACCAGCGGCCTCCTGTCCACGGAGACCTTCACCTTCGACGACGGCGTAGCGAGGCATAGCGACGAGGCCGCCTCGTTGCGGGTGGCCAACGTCAACTTCGGCTGCTCCACTCAAAACGCCGGCACGTTCCCGGCGGACGGCCTCGTCGGCCTCGGCGGCGGCGAGCTCTCCCTCGTCACGCAGCTCGGCAACGACACCTCCATCGGCAGGAAGTTCTCCTACTGCCTCGTCCCCTACGGCGTCAACGCCTCATCAGCGCTCAACTTCGGCGCCCGCGCTGACGTGACGGAGCCGGGCGCGGCCACCACGCGGCTTGTCCGCTCCGAGATCGACACCTACTACACCGTCAAGCTCGAGTCAATCAAGATAGGAAACTCCTCCTTCAAGCCGCACGGGTCCTCCCGCATCATCGTCGACTCCGGCACGACGCTGACGTACCTCGACAAGGAGGTTCTTGACACGCTGGTGAAGGATCTGACCAAGCGGATCAAGCTCCCCAAGGCGGAATCGCCGGAGAAGCTGCTGCAGCTGTGCTTCGACATCAGCCATGTGCGTGAGGGGCAGGTCGAGGCGTCGCTACCGGACGTGACGCTGCAGCTGGGCGGCGGCGCGGCGGTGACGCTCAAGGCGGAGAACTCGTTCGTGGTGGTGCAGGAGGGGACGATGTGCTTGGCGATGGCCGCGGCGTCGGAGCGGAACCCGGTGTCCATCCTTGGGAATATCGCGCAGCAGAACATGCACGTCGGGTACGACCTCGACAAGCGCACCGTGACCTTCGCCCCTGCCGACTGCGCGAGATCCTACGCCTCCGCTCCTGCACCGTCGCCTTCGCCAAAGCCGCAGTAGAGGATAAATATCTGAATATCTGATCACCATTAGTTGTTCAAGATGGTGTAAATGAATATAAACGTGTTTCTTCCATCGTTCTTTGCATTAATCCAAGTGAAAAAAATACTCCGTCCATTTCATATTAGTTATCGCCAATACAAAATGAACAACAACTAAAACAAGAAAACATGTGAATATGTAAATACACCAAGTGTCGTTGAACCCGGCCTCCGGAGGTCAGTCAGCGCAACGGTGTCCGAGATAGAGCCCCCTCAAAAGCCTGCTGATGGACGAACACCTGGTCACTAGGCCTACGAGATAAACTAACGTGTGGGCTCTTTTGTGATTTCTGTAATTCACTTCGGGCTAGCCTTTTCGAGTATTCTCTTTTTGACATGAGCCTTTTTCAAGTTAATAGAATAGAATGGGGAAAGTTGCACAAAGGGCATGTTTTTCTGAGACAAAACGAATTGTCAAAACAAGATCCTCCCCTCCTTTCAAGATCATAACGTGATTACGAATTTGAAGATTTAACTTTTGCCATAGTTTTAAGAAACTACTTCCCCGAGGGTGACTAATAGAAGAATACGTTGATGATGAGTGGTCCGATGTTTGCCGGCTGTAAAATGGTCTGGAACATGCCAAACATTGGCTTTGCCGACTGTCGTAAAGAAATCACACAACAGAGATTGAGAACTCGGTAAAAGCTAGGAAAAAACATGACAAACATTTGAACTCGGCAAAATCTGGAAAAAACACAGGGCAAAGAACCGGACACGGCAAACTAGAAAAATCACACGGCATAGAAATGAGGCACGTGGCCACGTCGCCCGCGGTTCACTGCGTCGTCACTACCACAAATTTGTCGAGTGTCACGTAAAAGGTTATGCCGACTGTTTTAGCAAAAACACTCGGGAAAGAATCTCCCAAAATTTTCCTATCTTTCCACTCGCGCCGGTGAACCTGAGTGAGTTTTCCCTCCATTTTTTTTTGCCGAGAGTGTATGTTGGAATACACTCGGCAAACACCCTTTCCATTTTCCTTCCACCTTTTTGTGTGTCGAAAGTTCTTCCCGCCCTTTCCTTCATGTCTTCATTTCGCGCCATCTTTTGGCCTATATATAGCCCAGCTCTAAGACTTAAAATTCACAACTAACTCAGCAATGTCTTTTCTCCCCTCTTAGTTATTTATGTTCGTCGTGTACGAATCATACAGATGAGGCTAAGGGAAGGTGATATCCAACATGCATGGCCTTCGTGGGCCACCGTTGGTTATATCCAGTATCAAGAAGGACCTTTGTTAGATCCCACTCATTGTTCTTTGGAGCTCCTAATAAGTAACAAAGCGATTTCTTAGGTGGTCCTAGTTATTTTTTGCACAAAGAATCAAATGAAATCACCTAAGGAATTTCTAACAATACAATTGTATTTTATTACGCAGTTCTTTGGCCACCATATTTATTCCTCACTCGGAATACATAGCTAATGTAGAAATTTCATAGGTGGTCCCAGTTGCTTTTTGTTTGAAGAATCAATTGGAATCACCTAAGGAATTTCGTAGGTGGTCTCAGGTGGCTGTCTCTTCGCTATGCCAATCTGATCGTCAAGTACCTATATCTTTACTGAGGTAGTAGAAAATACATATAAGAAACAATATGCCATCTTTCAAGACGAAAACACAAGATAAGGCTGGTGCCAACGCGGGCTAGAGGCGGGGCGGTAGCGGCGGCGACGGGGCGAGAGAGGGGCGAGAGAGGGGCGAGACGAGAGTGGCGGGCGACGGCGGGGGTGCCCGGCGCTATCGCCCGCTCCCGCCCGGCTGCCGCCTGCGTTGGCGGCGAGAGAGAGGCGAGAGAGGGGCGGGAGAGAGGCGCCAGCGTTGGCGGCGCGGGGCGAGAGTGAGGCGG
Source organism: Lolium perenne (assembly GCF_019359855.2). NCBI lineage: Eukaryota > Viridiplantae > Streptophyta > Magnoliopsida > Poales > Poaceae > Lolium > Lolium perenne. The sequence continues at coordinate 62,229,464 of NC_067246.2, forward strand.
GCGAGAGGGCGGGCGAGAGCGGGCGAGAGGCGGGCGTTAGGCGGGCGATAGGCGGGCGAGAGGCGGGCGGCAGTGTGTAACGGCTAGCTGAGGTGGCGCAATCTGATTCGTCCACCTCAGCTAGCCGTTGGGGTTCAAAGAATCCTGAAAAATGCCAAAACCCCCTATAAATACCCCCCCAAATGGTTTCACTCATTCCACACCTCACTTCATCAGCTCCACTCTCCATTTCCACTCCTCTCAACGCCATGTCTTCGTCTAGCAGCAGTTCGAGCGACGGAATGGAGGGTGATATGATCGAGCAGTTCCAGGAGGAGTATGAGGAGGAGATGCTCAACGAGGAGGTGGTGCCAAGACGTCGACACCGCCGAGAGTTCATCAGGCGTGATCGTCTGGGTGCCCACGATCGGCTCTTCGAGGACTACTTCGCCGACGACTGCAACTATCCTCCTGGCCGGTGAAGGCATCATTGATTGTTACGGGGAGACGTTTTGCCGTCGCCCAACTGTGGAGGATACTCAGCGGCTATTAGCGAAAGCCGAGGAGCGTGGCTTTCCGGGCATGTTAGGGAGCATCGATTGCATGCATTGGCAGTGGAGGAACTGCCCAGTGGCTCATGCTGGTCAATTCACAAGGGCAGACATCAAACACCCTACCATAATCTTAGAAGCCGTGGCGTCGTATGATCGTTGGATCTGGCATGCCTTTTTTGGAGTGGCCGGGTCCAACAACGACATCAATGTACTCAACCAGTCGCCGTTGTTCACTGATGTGCTTAGGGGAGAAGCACCCGTAGTGAACTTCACGGTGAATGGACACGAGTACCACTATGGTTACTACCTTGCCGACGGCATCTACCCCTCCTGGCTGGTGTTCATGAAAGGTGTTACTCTTCCACAAAGTGAAAAGCATCGAGTGTTCACTGCTGCTCAATCATCTTGGCGCAAAGATGTCGAGTGTGCATTTGGAGTGCTGAAGGCTAGGTTCAACATTCTAGCAGTTCCGGGACGCTCCTACTCGAGGCGTACTCTTGGGTTGATCATGCGTGCATGTGTCATTCTGCACAACATGATCATCGACGATGACCGTGGTACAAAATTGGACAACATCTATGAGACAGTTGCTTCAAATGTCGGCCCTGCAAATCTGCAATACACCACCATGCACCACCAAGCCTAGCAGTCAGGATTCAGATGGACACCGAAATGAGGGAGTCACCGATGTATACACAGCTCCAGCATGATTTGATTGAGCATGTGTGGGCTAATTCCTAGATTATGTAATTTTTTCAAATTTTTATGTAATCTTTTCAAATTTTTATGTAATTTTTTTTATGATGTAATCGGTAACAATTTTAGTTCAATAAAATAATGTCCTTGCATTATTTATATTGTTGTAATGTTAAAAAGAAATGCTGATGTTGAAGAGAGAGAAAAGCTGACGTGGAGGAGAGAGAAGTAAAGCTGTCACTATAGCATGTGCATTGGCACCGTGGGGTGAGAGTGGGGTGAGAGTGAGGGAAAAAGCTAACGTGGCGGGTGAGAGTGTAGTGGTGCATTGGCACCAGCCTAATAGTTTTTTGGCTGTGAGAAACAATACCAAGTCGCCTTTGTCGTGTGTAAGAATTTGGCAAGGGCTTTGCTGGTCTCAAAAGCCTTTGTTGAGTCTTTGGACCACTCGGCAAAGGTGGTTTCTCCCGTAGTGATTAGCTGACCTTTTGAAGAAACATGCATTCTTTACTTTTTGTCAGGTATACAGAATCCTTCAAGAGAGAGGACACATGTAGCGAGTGGGTGTTGGTACTAAAAAATGATATTCCGTTCATCCCAATGCAAGGCGCCTAAGGATTACTAAAAAGTCAGCGTTTTCTAAATTTGACTAAGTTTATACACAAAAATATGAATAATTATAATACTATATCAATGCCAATAGATACACCATAAAGTATATTTTCTTAATATTTTCATTCAATATCGCAGATGTAGATATTTTTTTCCTAACTATTCAGTCAAAGTTAGTAAGATTTGAATTTTGAATTTTAACTTTTGCAATAGTATAGGAAGGGGTATCACTAGAAATTTGTACCTTACCATTATCTCTATCCGAAAATGCAACGGTGCTTCTAAAATGGGGTGCGGTGGAAATCCCTACCGTTCACATGCATAGAGATGATTATCTGTGGGGTCCATCAGCTTGCCCATTCATTGCAAACGATTCTCTTCTTAAAATACACTATTAATTCTAAAATGAGTATAACTTTCGCATAATAAATACAAATGAGATTTTGTTTGCATATTGACTTCCTCGGGATGAACTCTTTGAAATGAGTCTAGTATTTAATTTTTTTAAATGGATTTTGTGAACTACATCTATAGAGTCCTCTATTGTTTGGATTGTAGTCTGTATGCCATGTTCATGTAATCCTGCGAAAAGTACTGATGGATTTATAAAGTCCTTGTCAATTTGTTCCTATGTTACATGTTGTATTATCAAAAATACTGTTGCTTTTACACACATGTCAGCTGTAGATTCCTTTTCACGCTGGGCCATGTTGGAACAAATCTCGAGGAACACGACTAATAACAACGGTTGGTAGAGCATCTCAGTCGCGTCCCCCAAACCGTCCCCGAAACGGCGCCGGATTGAGCGTTTGGGGACGTGTTTTGTTCGTGCCGCGTTTGGGAGACGTCTCTCCCCAGTCGCGTCCCCCAAACAAAATTTCGGAAATTTTAAACTTGAGCGAGATTCGATTAAATTCATCCAAACTTGGTACATATTACATAGATTCGAACGAGATTCGACTAAATTTAAACTAAACATAATCTAGAAGTACTTGCGGCAGTCGGAGGCGTCGAAGTACTGGTGGAAGTTGTACATGTCGTCGGTGACGACTGATGACCCACAAGTATAGGGGGTGTATCGTAGTACTTTCGATAAATAAGAGTGTCGAACCCAACGAGGAGCAGAAGGTGCTGACAAGCAGTTTCGATGAAGGATTCACTGTAAATACTCACAGACAAGTTTTCAGGAGGTTTTGATATAGCAGATAAATAAAATACAAGTAAGCAAAATGCGAGAATAATAATTGCAGCAAGTGGCCCAATCCTTTTTAGCACAAAGGATAAGCCGGTTTGTTTAATCTTTATTGTTTTGATAAGTGTTGTGTGGGTGAACCTATGCTAATGCATCGCCCTTCCTAGGACTAATACATACTTGTGATTAAACCTCTTACAAGCATCCGCAAATACACGAAAGTAATTAAGATAAATCTAACCACAGCCTTAAACTCTGAGATCCTGCTATCCCTCATGCATCGATATACCAACGGGGGTTCAGGTTGCTGTCACTCCGGCAATCCCACAATTAGCAAACGAATACAAGATGCATTCCCCTAGGCCCATAAAGGTGAAGTATCATGTAGTCGACGTTCACATGACACCACTAGAAGAATAACACCATAACTTAAATATCAAACCATTAAATATTACTCAACATAGTTCACTACTAACATTTAGACTTCACCCATGTCCTCAAGAACTAAACGAACTACTCACAAGACATCATATGGAACATGATCAGAAGTGATATGATGATGGATAACAATCTCAACATAAACCTTGATTCAATGGTTTCACTCAATAGCATCAATAATAAGGAGTAATCAACACCGGGAGAGTTTCCCCTATGAAATAATGAAGATTAAACCCTAGATGTTACAGCGGAGACGAGATGCAGCGGTGGAGATGACGGTGTCGGTGGTGGAGATGATGATGATCCCAATGAAGTCCAGCTCGATGATGGTGACGATGGCGACGATTTCCCCCCTCCGGGAGGGAATTTCCCCAGCAGATTTCGGCCTGCCGGAGAGCTCTTTTCTCTCTGGTGTTTTCCGCCCCGAGGAGGCGGCTATGACTATCCTCGATGTTCTCCCGCACCTTAGGGATTCTGGGAGATGAAGTACGCGAAAGGGCGATGGCCGAGGGGGTCGTGGGCCCCCTCCCCACGTGGCGGCGCGCCAGCCCTGGTGGCCGCGCCGGCCTATGGGGAGGGCCCATGGCGGCCCTCCTCGGCCTCCCCTTTTGGTTGGCTCCGTCATCTGGAAAAATAGGAGCTTCGGTATATTTTCCGTCAATTATTGATCTTCAGAAATATTGTATCCTGACGGTGCTTTTTCCAGCAGAATTCTGACTCCGGTGAGTAATGCTCCAATAATCATGAAACATGCAAAATAGGTGAAATAACATAAGTATCATCTCTAAATATGAAATATATCAATGAATAACAGTAAATTATGATATAAAATAGTGATGCAAAATGGACGTATCAACTCCCCCCAAGCTTAGACCTCACTTGTCCCCAAGCGAAACTGAACTCAGTAAACAAGACCACATGTTTATGGAGTGAAGAGTCGATAAATAAAATACGGACAAGAAGCATCACATTTATTAATTCACACAAGACATTCTAGTAAACAGCTTCCTCAAATAACTCAACTTGAGACAAGTAAAGGGAAATCACAAATAAAGGTGCATAGGAAATCATAATTGGTGATGGCAAACTTCGTCCTTGGTCAAAGAACAATTAACAGATTGTACTTATCTTTCGAGCAGAGCCTTTATATTAGAGCTTATATGGCAGATCTCACATGCTCAATCATAACAATCTCCTCATAATCATTGATAACCTTCAAAGTCATATTCATTCAGATAAAATTTGTACTAAACAAGGAAGAATAAAAGACATAATTAAATAGATCACAATATAAATGGTTGGATCACAACAACTCAATTACTTGCTTGAGATAGAGGGAAATAGGTTTACTGACTCAACATAAAGTAAAAGATAGGCCCTTCGCAGAGGGAAGCAGGGATTAAATCATGTGCTAGAGCTTTTCAAGTTTTGAAATCATATAGAGAGCATAAAAAATAAAGTTTTGAGAGGTGTTTGTTGTTGTCAACGAATGGTAGTGGGCACTCTAACCCCCTTGTCAAACAGACTTTCAAAGAGCGGCTCCCATGAAGGACGTTATATTTACCAGCAAGGTAGATCATCCCTCTTCTCTTTTGTTTACACATGTACTTTAGTTTTATTTATGGATGACACTCCTCCCAACCTTTTTCTTTCACAAGCCATGGCTAACCGAATCCTCGGGTGCCTTCCAACATTTCACATACCATGGAGGAGTGTCTATTTGCAAAATTAAGTTGCTTACTGATGAATCAGGGCAAAACATGTGAAGAGAATTATTAATGAAAGTTAATTAATTGGGGCTTGGAACCCCGTTGCCAGCTCTTTTTGCAAAATTATTGGATAAGGGGATGTGCCACTAGTCCATTGGTGAAAGTCTGCCCAACAAGATTGAAAGATAAAACACCACATACTTCCTCATGAGCTATAAAACATTGACACAAATAAGAGATAATAACTTTTGAATTGTTTAAAGGTAGCACATGAAGTATTTACTTGGAATGGCAGAAAAATACCACATAGTAGGTAGTTATGGTGGACACAAATGGCATGGGTTTGGTTTAAGGTTTTGGATGCACGAGAAGCATTCCCTCTCAGTACAGGTCTTTGGCTAGCAAGGTTGGTTAGCAAGCATAAGAGTTGAGGGAAACAAACAAATATACATGTGATAGAAACAATCATGCATCTTTCTTGTAAGCACAAACAATTTTAGCTTCAGAATACTAAGCTCATTAGCTAACAAGAAAGAAAGATAATGAAATAATATATCTATATGTATTTCCCTCTTTTCTACTTAAGCTTCAAAGTATTGTTGCTATTGACCAATGCTAAGTTTGCCAAAGCCAAATAGATTTACTTGATGCTCCCAAAGTGATACCAATAATAACAACAAGATCAATCATATAACAGAAATTGCAAACTAAAATAAGGTGTGCAAAACGTAAATGATAAAACTTCTCATTAATATTCCATAACGATAACTCACACCAAGGGATACATACATAACCAAATAAAAGAGAGATACTTCCACACTGCAACCATCTTATATGATAACTTCCCTACTCATGATATGACACTACTTGATAGTAAAAAAGGTAAAAGATAGCGATGATGTGATACCGTGGCACTCCCCCCAAGCTTGGAACAAACCAAGGGGGCGCCAATACCAATGATGAATTACTCCTTCGGTGGTGGTGGTGGTGAATTCTTCCCGTCATCAAACTTCCAAGGAAGAGGCTCTCCATCAACAAACGACGTCTTGGTCTCAGGAATCCTGAAACTGGCAGCATAGCTTATGTGTTTAAACCTGTTTTCATACTCACAGTTTTGATTCTGAACATCATAAAGTTGCGCTTGTAGTTTGTTGGTAGTATTGTGAAGTGAGAGGATATCGTCCCATAGCTTTGTAGTCTCCTTCTCGTGTTCATCAATAAGTTCGGACACAATCTTGTGGAAGATGTCCACTTCACGTTCAGCCATCTTCTTGTAGGTGAAGACCTCTTGTTCTAGCTTCTCCATCCTGTCCTCCAAGCTTCCTTCTCCTTTAGGGCCCCGGACATCTTCTATCTGCAACTCTCCATCTACGAGCAGCAATTCCTTGGGATGCATCTTCAGCTTGTTCATATACGGGTTGACGATGTTCTCAAAGAAGCTGTCCTTCGGAGTTCCCGACGAAGACATGGTGGCTCTAGATCTGAAAACAATATCTGGCAGAAAACAGCTCGAAACAAAACACGACGAGAAGATGATATACGGACCTCAGGGGATCCGGGGGATTATATAACAAAAAATTTCACGACAAAAGGAAAGTACCAGATCGAATTCGAGTGGGAGAGGGACTCTGAGGAGCCGTCCCCATATGGCGGCGCGGCCAGGGTGGGGCCCGCGCCACCACGTGGGGACGCGCCCTCGTGCGTCTCCTCCGCTCCGATTCAATCTCGTAATTTTTCATATTTTCTAAAAATAGCAAAAACATTGTTCGGAAAGTTAAACGCAGACTTTTTACTACCAAAGCTGTAACCTATTCAAAGTCGAACTCTGCAGAACTATCAATTTGATTTTTGATGAAAGTTTCCGGAGTCACCACTCGAATAACATCAACATCTTCATTATAAGAATCTCCAGAAATATAATGTTTGAGTCTTTGTCCATTCACCACTTGTGTGGCATCACCTTTCAGCGAAGCAATTTTTATTGCCCCTGAACGATACACCTCCACAATGACATATGGTCCTTCCCATTTTGAGAGTAATTTCCCTGCAAAAAATCTGAGACGAGACCGATACAATAGGACTTTATCGCCAACATTAAATTATCTTTTAATAATTCTTCTATCATGCCATTTCTTAACTTTCTCCTTAAAAAGTTTAGCATTTTCATAAGCTTCACTTATCCACTCATCTAGAGAACTCAATTGTAGCAACCTTTTCTTACCGGCAAGTTTAAAATCTTTATTAAGTTCTCTTACAGCCCAATAAGCTTTGTGCTCTAGCTCTAAAGGTAAATGACAAGCTTTTCCATAAACCATTTTATAAGGAGACATACCCATATGATTTTTATAAGCAGTTCTATAAGCCCACAACGCTTCCTTCAACTTACTAGCCCAATTTTTCCTAGATTTATTGACAGTCTTTTGCAAGATAGATTTAATTTCTCTATTTGATAATTCTACTTGCCCACTAGTTTGGGGATGATAAGCTGAAACAATTCTATGATTAATACCATATTTAGCAAGAGTTTTTCTAAAACCACCATGAATAAAATGAGAACCTCCATCAGTCATAAGATATCTAGGTACTCCAAACCTAGGAAAAATAACATCTCAAAGCATTCTTAAAGAGGTCTCACCATCAGCACTTTTTGTGGGTATGGCTTCCACCCATTTAGTAACATAATCAACAGCAACAAGTATATGAGTGTTACCTTCTGAAGAAGGGAAAGGACCCATGAAGTCAAATCCCCAACAATCAAATGGTTCAATAACAAGAGTATAATTCATAGGCATTTCATTGCGTCTAGAGATATTACCAACTCTTTTACATTCATCACAAGATAAAATAAACTTTCTTGCATCTTTAAAGAGAGTTGGCCAATAAAAACCTGACTGTAGAACCTTTTGTGCGGTTCTATCTCCGGCGTGATGTCCTCCATAAACACTACCATGACACTTACTCAATATCTCTTGTTGTTCATATTCGGGGACACATCTTCGCATAACACCATCCACTCCTTCTTTATATAAGTGTGGGTCATCCCAAAAATAATGCCTCAAGTCATAAAAGAATTTCCTCCTTTGCTGAGCTGAAAAGGTTGGAGGCAAGAACTTGGAAACAATAAAGTTAGCATAATCAGCATACCAAGGACTATCTCGCAAGCTGACCTTTATTGCAGCCAATTGTTCATTTGAAAAACTATCATTAACAGGAACAGGATCATAAGCAATATTTTCCAATCTAGACAAATTATCAGCAACAGGATTATCAGCACCTTTCCTATCTACAATATGTAAATCAAATTCTTGCAAAAGAAGCACCCATCTAATAAGCCTTGGCTTAGCATCTTTCTTTTCCATAAGGTACCTAACTGCAGCATGATCAGTATGAATTGTGACTTTTGAATCAACAATATAAGGTCTAAACTTGTCACAAGCAAAAATTACGACTAATAATTCTTTTTCAATTGCAGCATAATTTCTTTGAGCAGCATCAAGAGTTTTACTAGCATAATGAACAACATTCAATTTTTTATCTACTCGTTGTCCAAGAACAGCACCTACAGCAAAATCACTAGCATCACACATAATTTCAAAAGGTAAATTCCAATCACGAGGTTCAACTACAGGAGCAGTTGTTAAGGCTTTCTTTAGAGTTTCAAAAGCTTCCTTAAAATCATCATAAAAAACAAAAGGTACATCTTTTTGAAGAAGATTAGTAAGAGGCTTTGAAATTTTAGAGAAATCTTTAATAAATCTCCTATAAAAACCAGCATGACCAAGAATACTACGAATACCTTTAACATCCCTAGGATAGGGCATCTTCTCAATTGCTTCAACTTTAGCTCTATCAACTTCAATACCTCTCTCAGAAATTTTATGTCCCAATACAATTCCTTCATTAACCATAAAGTGGCATTTCTCCCAATTAAGAACAAGGTTAGTTTCTTCACATCTCTGCATAACTTTATCAAGGTTTCGCAAACAATTATCAAAAGAATTCCCATAGACAGAAAAATCATCCATGAATACCTCTACAATCTTTTCACAAAAGCCATGAAAAATAGCAGACATGCATCTTTAAAAAGTAGCAGGAGCATTACATAAACCAAAAGGCATACGCCTATAAGCATAAGTTCCATAGGGACAAGTGAAAGTGGTTTTCTCTTGATCTTTAGCTCTAACAGCAATTTGTGAAAACCCAGAATAACCATCAAGAAAGCAGAAATGAGTATTTTTAGACAATCTTTCTAGCATTTGATCAATAAAAGGTAAAGGGTAATGATCTTTCTTAGTAACTTTATTAACCTTTTGAAAATCAATGCACATTCTATACCCTACAACTACTCTTTGAGGGTTGAGCTCGTCATTATCATTAGGTACAACAGTTATTCCGCCTTTCTTAGGAACACAATGCACAGGACTAACCCATCTACTATTAGCAATAGGATATATAATACCAGCTTCAAGAAGTTTTAATACCTCATTCCTTACCACATCCTTCATCTTAGGAATTAGACGACACTGATGTTCAACAACAGGCTTTGCATCATCTTCCATGTTGATGGCATGTGTCAACACCCGGATTTTTAAGTCCGGATGCCTATTATGTCATACATCGCAATCCCAGGAAATTGTTGTTGCGAGGCATAATAGTTAAGTATCACAGTCATCATTCATTACAAACCATAATGTCTTACAAATTGGAATCACATGATCCATATTACACAAATAGTTGATCTAATGATCAACGAACAAACACAAGTTCATAGCGGAAGCGTAAGATACAAGGACTCTCTAGTCCACAGGCCAATGCTTGACGTTAGAAGCTCCTAGTTGTGGTAGACGTCCTGCTGATCGTCATCCTCGTATTGCTACTCGGCTTCATATTCTGGCCATTTGAATAGCCAGGGACAAAGCCGTGAGTACTTTAAGTACTCGCAATCTAATACTAAAGTAAGTACTGACATTACTAGTGAGAGTGTTCTAAGCTCTAAGTTTATTTGCATAAAGCCAATTTTAGTTGATAAACCTTTTCATAAACAACTCCTCATGTGCTAACTAACTCAAGTGGGAACATTAGTGTCATTCCCACAACTCTGTTGTGATGTAAATTCAAGTCACCGTTCAAGTTCAAGTTCAAAAACACCCGTCACAAAGATGTAAATTCTGATGACGGAAACAGTATGGCCTTTCCAATTGTCCAACTCCGCGGACGCCGCTATTCGAATAGCACTACACTCTGCAGAGGTTGCACACTTGTGCCAAAACATATGATTACAACCGTCAGGGATAAAACCACTGAATAATCGTAACTCGATGCGCGGATCATCAACCGTTAACCTTTCACTTACACACCCTAGTATAGGCACCTCTCCCCATGAGCTTGGCCTCCCGGTGAAAACCAACTGTTAACCCGGGAACTGCACAGGGCTTGGCCATACAATTCACCTCAATTCACATCATTTCTCAACAACGGAGGCAGCCTCAAGCGTAACCCCTATGACGTGTGTTCAGAGGGAACCCATACTAAGACACATAAATTTCCAGCTAAGCCTTACCCATAATCAGGTATTGTGGGGGTACTTAATATTGGTAAGGTATCGCATCCAACTCAATCATCATTTTTAGTCATTTCCCCCAAGTCAAGTTCATGTCACATTCACCTTCAAAATCTTTCAATGGAAATGATTCATCATTCCAAGGTTTTCAACATCATCATTTCATAAACACATGTTCCCATCTAGAGTAGTCATTTTTAATTTAGCACTAGCATCTAGGTATGAGGGGTGCTAAGTACTTTGCTTTGCTTCTAGGCTAACCTTGATACTCTTGTACTAATCCAATACTAATCAAGTGAATCATAAATCAAAAGTACTTTGATAAAGCAAAAGTAAATAAAGCTTGTAAAGTAAAACTGGGAAATAGGATCATAAGCATAAAGTAAATGGGGTAATGCCTTGCTCATGGTGAGCTTTGCACTTTGCAAGAGTATTATCTTGCCTTGGTTGGGGAATTGGTCAAAGTGGTCTTCTTCTCCTTGGAAGTAGACCTCCTCCTCCTCCTGGTACTCCTCGGTACTAGCGTCTAAAATACGAATACGGAGTACACAATCATCATACCAAACTAATTTACTAAACTAGGCACACTCATGAGCTACACACTTTAAACTAGCATCACACACTAATATTGGGTGTATGGATGTGTCATTTTTATCATTTAAGAAAAATAATTTCCTCTCATACTAATCTTAAATGTTACTTTGAATTATTCAGAGAAATAATTTCCTCTCATTATCTTATTAAGATTTAATTTCTCTTATGCATAATATGTGACCTAGGTTGACCCAAGTCAACCTCTTCACACTTATCATTTTGAGAAACTGATTTAAATGAGGTGAGCACCTCATACTATTTAGTTTTAGCATAGCAAAGATTTAATATCACCAACAATTCCTATGAGACCTAATTGACCAGAGTCTCTACTTCATTTGGAATTGGTGGTGACAAGATTTAAATGAGAGAAACTCTCTCATAAGATTTCTTAATAGTTTTGGACAATATCTTTGACTAGAAATAGCCATAAAGTCATTTAAATCAACTAAGCCATGATCATTCAAAGTAAGCATGGCATATTTTTGTAGAAACAATTAGTATAAGTGAAATGTGAATTATTGGAGGTGGAATTAACTGAAAAGCATTTATGGTTGATTTTTAAGAATTATTATAAGGCAGAAAAGTCCCTGCCTTGTTTATTTTGTCACTTTATTTCTACAATAGATCTAGGGTTCTAACCAGTGGCATTGTGTAGATAATTTCCTAAGGTTTCCAAAAATATCAAGTTTGTAGAATTTGGCCGAGTAGATTTGTCCCTATTGAATTTTAAACTTGGCATCAGATTGCATATTTCATCTATTCTGGAAAATTTGAGTTCGAACTAGTGGGCTCGCGCGGGAAACTAGCTGGGCTGCAGAGAGAAAAAGGATTTGGGCCGGCCCACTTCGCGTCCAGCGTGAGCAGGCCATCTGACTGCAGGTCCCACGCGTCAGTGGGTCATAACGACCGAAGCGGTACGCGCATGTCTGCGCCGTAGGCTTAGGCGAGGATCGGACGGACGACGAGCGTCGTCGTCTCCGACGAGAGATGGCTACTGGCGCGGTGACGGTGGGGGGTCGGAGGCTCACCGGCGGCGTGGCGATGGTCGGAGAGGGGTTGCAGAGAGGTTGTCGACGACGGTGAAGCAGATGGAAGCAGTTGCGACGCCTGAGGTGCACTGCAACAGCGGCGGCCTTCTCAGCACCTCCGCGGGCAGCGAGCTCCAAATTCCGGCGATGCAGTGGTGAATGTGGAGAAGGGAGAGGCTAGGGAGGCTCAGTGGTGAGTGGGAAGACTGATGGTGTGGTGAATTTGAAGAAGGGAGAGCTCCTTTTATAGCGGCGAGAGGTGGCTGTGGGGCGGAGCTAGGGTCGCCGGCGTCGTCATCGGTCCAGGGCTGCGAAGGGGCAAGGAGTGGGCGCGTACGATTGCTGGCGTCCTGGCGAAGCTGACGCGCGTGATGGTGGTGAAGACGAGGGTCTACAGCGGCGGTGAGCTTGACGGGAGCTTGCAGGCCATGGCGGACAGTCGTTGACGCGGTCGTCGTCTGCGGCGTTCCCGTGGTCAAGTGGACGTGTCCAGGCGGTCCAGTGACTCGTCGCGCGTCGACTGGCGCTGAGAGCGAAGGCGGAGGTGACGCGAGGCGGTGGGCGTCGTCACGCTCTGGCGCGTCCAGGGCTGGCGCCATGCGCGCTCTGGCGCGTGCATGGGCATGCCTGGGCGTGTCTGGGCACGATGGTTTCTAGCCGTTGCGGTAAAAAATTTTGACGAGGCAGGGTCTGGTCGTGATCAGGTGAGTGAGAGGAAGGTGATGGACATGGTGGGTCGGGCCAGAGATGGCCAGAGGTGAGAGTGGCATGGTGGTGGCATGCCATGCCACGACATGGCCAGATTTTGATGATTTGATCACCCAAGGCTTAGTGCAAGTGGTGCTACTGGTGCTGAGGGGTGAGAGGGGGTGCCAGGGCATCTGAGGAGGGCCAGAGCTTGGACTTGGTCCTCTCCAAAACCAGCATGGGCTCAATTTGATTCCATGCCTGCAAGGTGTTTGAGCAAATGGCCGCAAGAAAATAATTTTTGAATTTTGAAAATCTTTTTGGTGGGTTGTAAACATATTTCAAAAGGAGTAGAATGGTGGTGGTTTGGTTCAATTTGGAGTTGGTTTGCAAAATCCCAAAATGCATATGATCTTGCATATGCAACTTTGTTCCAACTTTGCTTGCTTGTCATTTGAATTTGAGAAGGAATTTGGGTGGGTGGTTTTGGGCAAAGTTGAAGTCTTTGATGTTGTCTTGGATGAGGTGCAAAGAGTTGACAAAGTGTAGAAGTGAAAAGTTAAGAACCAGGGGCTCAAAGTGGGCATCAGGTTAAAAATGGCACATATGACCATAATCATATGTGAGCTCAATTTTGATTCAAAATTGATTTGAATTGAGTTTGATTGATTCCAAAAGTGTTAATAAGTGTTTAGCATCCATTTACAACTAATGGTGCAAACCAAAATGGCCTAGATCAAAGATTTGTAAAAATGGCATAGGCCATATGTGGGTGTGAAGTTGATTTTTAGAATTTCTTTTCTATTTTATTTTTATTTGACTTTGGATGACCAAGTGATCATTGCTAGGGTTTTAGAATGAGAGTAACACATAAACAAGCATCATGGCAAAAGCACACTCAAATAAATTAATAAGGTGAGCTAAATGCATAGTCCTATATGATGAGAAAAAGTTTTTGTTGGCTCTGATTTTTGGATTCTTGAATTCTCTCTCTTGTTCTTTTTATTGAAACTTGGGATGTTACAAACCCTTCCCCCTTACAAAAGATCTCGTCCCGAGATCTAGAGAAAACTAGGTACTAAAGAGATCTGGGTATTCCTTCTTCATGTCCTCCTTGCGTTCCCAAGTTGCTTCTTCTTCGGTGTGATTACTCCATTGTATCTTCAGGAACTTGATACTTCTGGTGCGGGTGGTCCTGAATGCTTCTTCAATGATGCGAATCGGCACTTCGCGGTAGGTTAGATCCTTGTTGATATCAATGGCTCTGTGGTCGATGTTCTTGAATACTTCGGTCTTCTCCGGCACTTCTAGGCACTTCCGAAGCAGTGAGATGTGAAACACATTGTGTACGGCGGACATCTCTTCCGGTAGTTCCAGTTGATATGAAACTTCTCCTCGGCGACTCAGAATCTTGAATGGTCCGACATATCTGGGGGCGAGCTTTCCTTTGAGTTGGAATCTCTGCATTCCTTTGAGGGGTGAGACTTTGAGATACACAAAATCTCCGATCTCGAATGTCATCTCTCGGCATCTCTTGTCGGCGTAGCTCTTCTGTCTTGACTGGGCGGTCTTGAGGTACTCGCGGATCTTGTGTACCTTTTCTTCGGCTTCGCGGAGAACATCGGGGCCGAAGACTTGACTATCTCCGACTTCCGACCAGTTCAGAGGGGTACGGCATTTCCTTCCGTACAGGGCTTCAAAGGGGGCCATCTGTAAGCTGGCTTGGTAACTGTTGTTGTAGGAGAATTCTGCATATGGTAGGCAGTCTTCCCATTTGGATCCGTACTCTAGCACACAGGCTCTCAACATATCTTCCAGTATCTGGTTGACTCTCTCGGTCTGTCCGTCAGTCTGCGGGTGATAAGCTGTGCTGAAATTCAGACGGGTTCCTAGTCCTTCATGCACTTTCTGCCAGAATCTTGAGGTGAATTGTGATCCTCTATCTGACACAATTGACTTCGGGGTTCCGTGCAGGTTGACTATTCTGGAGATGTATAACTCAGCTAGCTTTGGGCCTTGGTATGTGGTCTTGACAGGGATGAAATGTGCAACCTTGGTCAACCTATCGATGACTACCCAAATGGAGTCATTTCCTCGGCTAGATTTGGGCAATCCTGTGATAAAGTCCATACCGACAGAATCCCATTTCCACTCCGGAATCTGTAAGGGTTGCAACAGTCCTGCGGGGCGTTGATGTTCTGCCTTGACTCGTTGACAGATATCACACTTGGCGATGTAGCTTCCTATCTCTCGCTTCATTCCGTGCCACCAGAATTGTTCCTTCAGGTCTTGGTACATCTTGGTTCCTCCGGGATGAATGGAATACAGTGTATCGTGAGCTTCCTTCAGAATGACTTGCTTCAACTCTGAATCTGACGGTACACACAGGCGTTCGTTGTACCAAAGAACTCCTTCTTCATCTACGGTGAATCCTGGTGCCTTTCCGGCGGCTATCTGGTTCTTGATTCCGTCAATGCTGGCATTTCTCTTCTGGGCTTCCTTTATCTGGCTCATCAAAGTGGGTTGGAGCTCAATGCTGGCGAGGAATCCTTCACTCACTAGCTCTAGTCTGAATTGTTCAAACTCTTGGTACAGGCTTGGTTGCTCTATTGCGATCATGGAGTTTAACTGACACGGCAGTCTGCTCAAAGCATCCGCTACCACATTGGCCTTGCCGGGGTGGTAGTGAATTTCCATGTCGTAATCTTTGATTAACTCAATCCATCTGCGCTGTCTCATGTTCAGCTCTTTCTGGGTGAAAATGTACTTCAGGCTCTTGTGATCTGAATATATCTCGCATCGATTACCCATGAGGTAATGACGCCAAACCTTCAGGGCTAACACTACGGCTGCTAACTCCAAGTCATGAGTTGGATAGTTCTGTTCATGTTGCTTCAGTTGCCTTGATAGGTAGGATATCACTTTGCCTCCTTGCATCAACACACATCCAAGACCAGTCTTGGATGCATCGCAATAGACATCAAATGGATTGGTGACATCGGGCATGATCAATATTGGGGCGGTGGTTAATCTGAGTTTGAGTAGCTGAAAGCTTTCTTCACATTTGTCATTCCAGTCAAATTTCCGGTCCTTCTTCAGCAGTTGAGTCATTGGTCTTGCGATGCTTGAAAATCCTTCAACGAATCGGCGGTAATATCCCGCTAATCCCAGAAATGCTCGGACTTCAGTCTGGGTGGTTGGGGCTTTCCATTCCTCAACGGTTTTGATTTTTGCGGGATCTCTGACAATTCCTCCTGCAGACAAGATGTGTCCCAGGAATCCTACTTCTTTCAACCAAAACTCACATTTGCTAAACTTGGCGTACAACTTGTGCTGCCTCAAGGTTTCTAGGACCACTTCCAAATGTTGCTCATGTTCTTCTTCTGATTTGGAGTAGATAAGGATGTCGTCGATGAAGACAACGACAAACTTATCCAGGAATTCCATAAAGATCTTATTCATGAGATTCATGAAGTAAGCGGGGGCATTGGTCAGTCCAAAGGACATGACATTGTACTCATACAGTCCATATCTGGTGGTAAAGGCAGTCTTGGGGATATCCGTTGCTCGGATCTTCAGTTGATGGTAACCTGTCCTCAGATCAATCTTTGAGAATACTTGGGCACCGGTTAGCTGGTCAAACAGGTCTTCTATCTTTGGCAAGGGATATTTGTTCTTGATGGTGACATCGTTAAGCTTACAATAATCCGTAACCAAACGAGTGGCACCGTCCTTTTTATCCACAAACAAAACTGGTGATCTCCAAGGCGACGCACTTGGTCGAATCAGACCTTTGTACAGCATATCATCCAGTTGCTTCTTTAGTTCCACTAACTCTGCGGGGTTCATGCTATAGGCTCTCTGGGCTATAGGTCCTGTTCCAGGGATTAACTCGATGATAAACTCGATATCCCGATCCGGGGGCATACCAGGTAGATCATCCGGAAACACATCAGGGTATCGACAAACGACCCTGATTTGATCCAGAGTTGGCCTAGCTACACTTTGGTTGCAGGTGAAATTTCTGGGTAGCTTTTCAGACAAGTGTTCTATTATTATTCCGGTGCTACTAGTCATGGTGATGGCCTTCTTGGCGCAGTCTATCAATCCATGATGTTTCGCCATCCAATCCATACCCAGGACTACTTCCAATCCTTTTGTTCCCAGAACAATCAAGTTTGCATAAAAGTCTATTTCATGGATTCTGATGGGTACATCTTTGCAAAATTTTCTAGCTTTAGTTGTTGATCCAGGTATTTGAACTATCATGACATGTTTCAAGATGATTGGTTGAATCTTACTAGTGCACACAAAATCCTCTGTAACAAACGAATGCGATGCTCCAGAATCAAACAGCACTCTTGCTGGTATTGAGTTAACAGAGAACATACCCAGCACCACGTCAGGTGCTTCCTGGGCTTCCTCGGCGTTCATGTGGTAGAGGCGACCTCCGCGGTTGTTCGGGTTGTTGGGTGCGAACTTCTTGCCGGTGGAGACACGGCGTTGCTGCTGAGCTGGTGGTGCGGGGTTGCCTGCGAGCTTGGCGAGCCTCTTGGGACACTCATTGGAGTAATGCCCCACTACACCACACTCATAGCAAGTGATGGTGGTCTTGTCCTGCTTGTTCGCGACGGGGATTGCATTGCTCCCGGTCCTTGGTGCGGTGTTTGTGTTGTGGTTGTTGTTGTTGTTGTTGTTGTTGGGGGCTCTTGGCGGAGTGCGGTTGTAGTTGTTATTGTTGTTGTAGTTGTTGTTGTTGTTGTAGTGGCCTCCTGGCTTCGAGTTTCCTCCACTGCGGTTCTGATAACCGGGGCGCGAGTTCTGCATTGGTGGCTTGTTGTTTCTCGGAGTGAAACCTCCGCTTGAGCTAGGGCGATATTTCTGGGGGTGGCTTGATCCACTTTGATTCATCATGCGGCGCTTGCGGTTCTCGCTGGCTTGGTGCAGTTTGCCCTCCATTTGGATGGCGGAGTCAACAAGGGCTTCGAGGTCGGCGAAGGGGATGTTGATCAACACAGTCTGCATCTCATCATGCAGTCCGTTCAGGAACCTTTCCTTCCTCTTCTCAGTAGTGTCGGTCTCATCCGGGGCGTACCTTGATAGTGTGAGAAACTTGTCGCGGTATTCCACCACGGACATCCGGCCTTGCTTCAGTTCACGGAACTCATCTCTCATCTTCTTTATCAGACCCGGGGGCACATGGTACTTGCTGAACTTGAGCTTGAAATCAGTGCAAGTCATAAACTGTCCCGCGTTCATGGCACGGGTGCTTGTCCACCAAGCTCTTGCTGGTCCTGCTAAGTAGTGCGTGGCAAACAGCACTTTCTCATTCTCTTCAACTCCAGCTACTTCTAGATTGTTCTCCATAGTTTGGAGCCAATCATCTGCATCAAGTGGTTCCTCAGTCTTGCTGAAAACTGGCGGGTTGGTATTCTGGAAGTTCTTGAGCTTGGATCCTGGATGATCATGGTGGCCTTGATTGTTGTTGGCAAGCTGTTGAAGTGCTGCAAGGTTGGCTTGCCTTTCGGCTCTTTCGGCTTCTCTACCTTCCAGCATAGTTTGCAACATCTGCATCATTGCTTCTTGAGTCGCGTTGCGAACCGGAGGGGCCATCTGAGCATTGAGATAGATCATGAGATAAGAGGGAAATTCTCTATGGCTTGTTTTATTTTTAAGTTCAAAAGCTTAAAACTTGAAGTCTTTTCATGATGACACAAACATACATTCATTCATAACAAACAACACATATTACAAGCTAACACACTAAGGGTTTTGAGAACCCTTCTTCTCCAAGCTACGATACATGGGGCGGGATACAACTCACACCTACGATAGTGCATAAGCGAACTACTCCTCATCCTCATCAACATCTATGGCAACATGGTCATCTTCTCCAGCGTCGAGGAACTCGTAGTCTTCCTCCTCGGTGTTCTCATCTTTCTCAAAGTCGTCGTCGTCACTCAGGAAGGCACTTCCTCCCTGAATGTCATCTCCATCTTCTTCCATCTTCTTCATCTGTTCCTCCTGGTCCTTGACAGTGGCCTCAAGCGTAGCTATCTTTGCGCGGAGGCGGGTGATGGTGGCATCCTTCTTTGCCCGCTGCTGGCGGAGAGTCTTGCGGTCGTTGTTGAGGAGCTTGATGGCTTCACCTTGCTTGATGATGTGGGCGTGAGTCTGGTTGGCGTACTCACGCGCGTGGTCGAGGTCCTGCTGAGTGTGGTACAGGATGAAGTCCAGGTGCTCCACATGGTGCTTCAGCTCCGGGTGGGGAGACATGTCCATGGGCTCTCCAGCGGAGTTACGCCTCGCGAGGTGAGAAAAGCGAGGGCTCCTGAGTGCCTCCCCGCTCATCCCGCACAAGCGTGCGAGTGCCTCCTGAAGTGCGCGGGCGAGTCCGTCCAGCCAGTTGCTCTCCCTGAAGGAGAAGAGGATCCTCTCAGAAGTGGGAGTCTCCATCTTGCCCCTCAAGTCAGCGGTGATGATCCACTGCAACTCGCCTCCTGGCTGGTCATTGACCTGCACTCCATGGAACTCCGGGTGCGGCCGACCAAGGTGGTCGGAAAGGGCGTTGAGGTCGTGCTCAAAGACCAAGCTTCCCCCGTTCCCGAGCTGGTAAAACTTCGTGTTCATGGGCTCCATCTGAAAGTGAAGGATTAAGTTAGAGAAGTGAACAAGTGTGGCAAAATTTTAGTGATCTTTCTAAGGAAGAGCATGACTTCTTATTTTTCCAAAGAGCACAAAGAGAAGACAAAGACTAAGTTTTTCAGAAATACTTCATTCATTATTTTGAAACTAATCTTTCAGAACGTCCATTTCTAACTAGGGTTTCCTAAGGTCAAACAATGGCTCTGATACCAACTTGTCAACACCCGGATTTTTAAGTCCGGATGCCTATTATGTCATACATCGCAATCCCAGGAAATTGTTGTTGCGAGGCATAATAGTTAAGTATCACAGTCATCATTCATTACAAACCATAATGTCTTACAAATTGGAATCACATGATCCATATTACACAAATAGTTGATCTAATGATCAACGAACAAACACAAGTTCATAGCGGAAGCGTAAGATACAAGGACTCTCTAGTCCACAGGCCAACGCTTGACGTTAGAAGTGTTATCACCAGATTTTGGCCAAATCAGGAAGTGGGCCGTGGGAGAGATGGGCTTGGAAGATCACATGTTGGAAGATCTCTGAAGCGGCCTTGCGCGAAGAGTTTGGGCTAGACTGCCCGTGTATCTTTAATTATGGTAGATTATATCTTAGATTGAAAGTTAGAGTTTTACCCGTGCACGGTTAGGTGCACGCCTAAATTAGAAAGTCCCCTGGACTATAAATATGTATCTAGGGTTTATGGAATAAACAACAACCAATGTTCAACCAACCAAATCAATCTCGGCGCATCGCCAACTCCTTCATCTCGAGGGTTTCTACCGGTAAGCAACATGCTGCCTAGATCGCATCTTGCGATCTAGGCAGCACAAGCTCCACGTTGTTCATGCGTTGCTCGTACTGAAGCCTTGTTGATGGCGAGCAACGTAGTTATCATAGATGTGTTAGGGTTAGCATAGTTCTTCGTGTAAACATGCTATCATAGTGCAACCCTTGCATATCTAGCCGCCCTCACACCTATCTCAGGTGTGGGGGCGGCACCCCGCTTGGTCGTTATTTAGTAGATCTGATCCGTTACGATTTCTCCTTGTTCATCAAGGATTAGTTTAATATCTGCAATAGTTAGGCCTTACAAGGGGCTGGAGGATCCAGCGGCACGTAGGGTGTCGTTCGTTAGTCCTAGACAGGATGTTCCGGGGATCAACCTCGTGTTGGTTTTTAGGCCTTGTCTAGGATCGACTTACGATCACCGTGCGTGGCCGCGAGGCCCAATCCTGAGTAGGATGTTCCGATTATGCGGTGAAAACCCTAAATCATCGTAGATCTAATTAGCTTTATCTTGATCAAGCAGGACCACCATATATTCGTGCACCCCGTACGAATCATGGGTGGATCGGCTCCTTGAGCCGATTCACAGGATAACCTGAGAGCCGATCGAGGCTCGTATTTAATGTTTACGTGTATGCCATGCAGGAAACTAAGCGAGGCATCTCCATCACCTTCCTGACCAGGTATAGGTCAGGTGGCACGCCCTTGCAATCAGCATCGGACGTGTGACCAGAAGGCTTTGCGGGCCGTCGCTCGGAGGGACCTCGGCCAGCCGCAGCCCTAGGTTGTTCCCGGCTCTACGGTGTTGCCCGTCGCTGCCCGCCGGTGGGTTTCTGACGACAACACATTCTGGCACGCCCGGTGGGACAAGCTTCTACATCGACCACATCGCCATCTACATCTGAGATGGCGGACGGCACGCCAGTCACGTACGAGGACCTGACCGATGAGCTCAAGAAGAAGTATGACGAGATTAAGGTCATCCTCGAGGCCGACCTCATCGGCTCTTTCCACAGAACCCGTTCCCATGGCATCAGGTGGAAGGGGTTCTCGCCTAATGGTGCACTAGATGGGATAGACCTCTCTGCCCCATCGGAAGAACGCACCAGGTCCCTGCGGCAGGAGATCAACTACCTGGTGGCTCACTCGCTACACCGCCACTCTGAGAACCTGGTCAACACGTTGGAGCGTGTCGCTCTTCGCGTGATCCAGGAGATCATGAGGCACCAGTACTCGCCGTCAGGACCAGCTCTCGGGACGCATCAAGGAGAGTTGCCACTCCAGTCCCGTCCACCGCTGCCATATGCGTTGGCAGCACCAGAAGTGCCGGCTTCACCGGCATTCGTCGTCTACAAGATCGGTGGTGACCCTGGTGACTACCAGTTCTTGCCTGAGGCGCCTAAGGAGATCCCTCACGGGTACACGTGCACGTATGTGCCAGATTGTGGTAACTGGGCACTCTCAAACCAGGCCACAGCATCAGGGACTCCTGGGAAAATGGGAGGGACATCAACGACAGAGCTTGAGAAGCAGACGTGGCTAACTAGGTACGCCACCCCGACGAACCTCCAGAGCTCAGCTCCTGCAGTTGGCTCAGAGCTGGAAAAGCAAACATGGTTGGCTAAGTACGCCACCCCGGCGAATCTTCAGAGTTCAACTCCTGCAGCCAGCACAGCGGATCAGATCAGTACCATACTGAGAGACCAGTTCGGCATGGTGCCGAAAAGGAGGGCAATCGGCTATTCCAAGCCGTATCCCGACGACTACGAGATGATCCCGCTACCACCCAAATATCGGCTCCCTGATTTCTCCAAATTCAGTGGATCGGATGGTTCCAGCTCCATCGAGCACGTGGGCCGATATTTGGCACAACTAGGACCGGCTTCAGTGTCGGATCAACTACGCGTGAGGTTCTTTTCACAGTCCCTCACGGGATCGGCTTTCGGATGGTACACCTCGTTGCCACCAGACTCGATCCGGACTTGGAAGCAGTTGGAAGAGCAGTTCCATACGCAGTACCATTCAGAGGCTTCCGAGTCCAGCATTGCCGATCTAGCACAATTGCGTCAGAAGCGCGGGGAAACGGTGACAGAATACATCCAGCGCTTCAGGAATCTTAGGAACCGATGTTATTCGGTTCGTTTAACTGAAAAGGAAGCAGTCGAGTTGGCAGTAGCAGGCCTCACAACACCGCTCAAGGACATGGCCTCCCAAGCAGACTATCCCTCACTGGCGCACATGGTTCAGAAACTGTCGGCATACGAACAGCGCCACCCGGACCTGTACCAGGACAAATTCAAGCGTGCAGTAGTCCTGGTCAGTGCAGAGGAAGACGAAGTTTCTGCGGGAGACCAAGAGGTAGCAGTGGCTGAATGGGCTCGGGGAGGAACCCCCGTGTCCTGCAAATGGGTGAAGCCACCAGGCCCGCCCAGGGGATTTGATTTTGACGTGACCAAGACTGAGCAAATCTTCGACCTCCTGCTCAAGGAGAAGCAGTTGACGATTCCTGAAGGTCTCAAATTCCCCACGGTGCAAGAGCTGAACGGAAAGCCATACTGCAAATGGCATAACTCGCTCTCCCATGCCACCAACGACTGCAGGGTGTGGCGTCAGCACATCCAAGCGGCGATAGAGAAGGGACGACTGATTTTCAACCAGTACGCCATGAAGGTCGACACCCAGCCCTTCCCCGCCATTAACATGGTAGGATGCACTTACCCTGAAGGTTGCCAGCCAGGATCCTCGTTCAGCATCAACATGGTAGGACCTGGGCACCACTCTGGCAAAGATGGAGACGAGGGCAGCTGCTCTCGTAGCAAGGACACAGAGGAAGCCGCTCCACGCGATCGGCTCCGTCATGATGGCAAGCGCTATGTCACGGAGGGAGAAGTGAAGAACATCAGATATCAGCGACCCCTCTCTGATCACCTCCTCAACAAGTATGTGAGTCAGTATGATCGACGCCGACGATCCAGTGATGATGATGAAAGAGATCTTCTGGCTAGAGAAGCCAGAAGACATCGTCGGCACGATCACGATGAGGAGGAGCACGAGCGCCGTGCCAAAGAAGAATCAAGGGAGCAAGATGACAACGACAGGCACTGGGACTGCCCCTTCTTCAGACACTGCTGGGATTCAGGAATGAGCCGATTGCCCACAATCGGCAATTGCCCAGAATGCAACCACAAGAAGAAGGAGGCAGCCAACGTGTCCGTGTTCAGGCGCTTAGGGCCTCTCCGCCACGAGCAAACGCGGCGAGTCCCCTCGGTGGGCGCATCTCGAGGATTCAGAAGACGAGGGACAAGAAGAAGGAGACAGGTACCACCGGCCAAGGTGGTGCCCTGATGGACTCAGCCGTTCACAAAAGCGCAGGGTTCAGCGTTTGCGCGGTCTGGAGGAAGCCGAAAGGGTATACTTGCATATGTTAAGGAAGGCACGACCTGATCTGGCTGCGAAAGTTCAGCGAACCCTGGACGAAGAGGGTCGTCCACGAAAAATGGAGTGGCGCCCCAAGCAAAGGAAAGCCGATGATGAAACATCGGCTGGCACAAACATGGTGTTCATCCTCCCCTCGGAGTTCAGTGCTCCAGGATTAGACGAGGCACCTGTGGCACAACTTGACTGCGGCCCACGGCCGGTTATCTTTGAAAAGCCACGAGAAAGAAGCTACAGACATCTGAAGGCCCTGTACTTGCGAGGTTACATCGATGGGAGGCCTGTAAATAAGATGCTGGTGGACACTGGAGCGGCAGTCAACATCATGCCATACTCTATGCTACGTCGGTTGGGACGCTCTAGCTCAGATCTAATCAAGACCAACGTGACATTGAGCGATTTCAATGGCCAAGCATCTGACGCACAAGGTGTTCTGAACGTGGATCTGACCGTAGGAAGGAAAACTATCCCTGCAACGTTCTTCATCGTCAATAGCGCGAGCACTTATGCTGTTCTGCTGGGAAGGGATTGGATCCATGCCAACTGCTGCATTCCCTCCACGATGCACCAATGCATAATACAGTGGGATGGAGATGAGGTGGAGGTCGTCCAGGCCGACGACTCAGCCGAAATTTCGACGGCTGGCATGAATGCATGGGAAGCAGCAGGCCAAGAACCCCTCTCAGGTATTAATTTGGACGACTGTGAGCGCATCGACGTGACGAAGGGGAGGGTTAAGCTGGTTTTGTCCACTGGCCTGACCGTGTAGCTGAAGCAACGCAATGAGCAAACGCGGCGAGACTGATCCTTGTGATCGGCCCCAAAAATTGTGAAGGAGCATTACAGAACCTTCAGTCAGCGCTCCAATCAATATGGAGGCCGATTCCAGCAATCGGCCAAAATTATACTAATCACATGTTCTGCCTGTATGCAACGTCAATCTACTGGGCGGCGGCCACGTCAACAGATGAAAGTCAGCACGAATCCTTGCGGAGCCGACGTGCAAGTGCAGTGCCCTAGCTAACCATAAAAGCCGATATCTGCAGTCACCTGGCAGATTCGGCTCGGGGGGCATATAGCCAGATGAACATGTGCAGCAAACATGTGTACAATGAAACATTAGGGGCCGATTAGAGAAAAATCGGCCAGTAAAAAAAAATATTTTATAACAGACAGCCGATGCGCAGCCATCGACTCTAGTACGACCAAGACCCACTGGCTATGTGCTCAAAGTTCACGGCAACATCGACGTTCAGTGGAATAAAGCTGATCAACGAGCTGTGCATCGTCGCCGGCATTCTCGCCTTGATTAAGGCTCGGGGGGCAGCTAACTTGGCAGATGTTCTGTTTTGGGAGCCGATTGGAGTCGCATCGACTGACCCTGCATCGTGATCCTCTCTGAAAGCAGTTCAGGTGTTGCAAAGGTACGGAGAGGAACCGAAAAAGGAGGCCGTCAGCTGTACAGGTTTTGGACCGTCCTGTCGCTGCAAGAAAAGGAAAGGGACTCGATTCTCAAAATAGCCGATGAGTAGTCATCGGCTAAGGGGTTGCGAGAAATCATGATCAGATATCAAATCGTAGCCTGAATTGCTTGACTGGCGGTCTAATCGATACTTGAGTCCCGCTTCACGGGCGTCCGAAGGGAAGGGATCCGATACATTGCTATCGGTTTTTTGTATGACTAGCGGAAGGGGTAAAATTGGATTAATTGGAAGAACGATTTCATTAATTCAAAGGAGCAGCTTTACAAGAAAGAGCCGATGGCTCTCAAAAGGAGGATCTGGTGCCTAGTGCCCTGCTACCACTAGTCCTATTCTGCTAGGCGTCACTGTCCTCATCATCGCCGTCGTCGAGGTCGTCGGCGCTGCTCCCGGGAAGCTCCTCGTCGCTGCTACCCCAGCCCTTGGCCGGAGGTTCGTCTTCCTCGTCATCATCATCATCCTCGCTGTCCGCCCAAGTGCGGAAGCGCTTCGTCGGCGGGTACCCAGCGGAAGAGGAGGAATCATCTTCCTCCTCCTCCTCTTCTCCTTCCTCGTCGTCATCATCGTCCTCGCTGTCCGCCCACATGCGGGAGCGTTTCTTCGGCGGGAGCCTGGCGGAGGGGGAGACCTTGGGCTTCTCTACTTTTCCTTCTTTCTTCTCCTTGTCAGAGGAGAGGGGGTTCACCCCGGAGTGGAGGTCGTCCTCTTTCTTGTTCTTCGGCAACGATTGGAGGGGGAGGCTTGAGGGGGAGGAGGAGGATGAAGACATCGTTACAGGGGAAGAGGGTTTTTTGGTGCCGATGGCTGGAACAGAGGAAAGGGATGAAGAGAGCTAATCGATCGGCACAGTTAAATAATGAGAAGCCTGGTGAAAATTTAATGCCATTGCAGTTTCCGAGGAAGTGATGCCAAAGCTATCGAATTTTGCAGAGAAGCTGGAAAGACAGGGCATCATGATGAAGGATACTGCGACAGGTCTGCTCTGCCATGACATGACCCTTCGAAGGAAAAACAGAGTGGTTTTGAAATTATCATTGCCAAAACCAGGGGGGCATGTGTTATCACCAGATTTTGGCCAAATCAGGAAGTGGGCCGTGGGAGAGATGGGCTTGGAAGATCACATGTTGGAAGATCTCTGAAGCGGCCTTGCGCGAAGAGTTTGGGCTAGACTGCCCGTGTATCTTTAATTATGGTAGATTATATCTTAGATTGAAAGTTAGAGTTTTACCCGTGCACGGTTAGGTGCACGCCTAAATTAGAAAGTCCCCTGGACTATAAATATGTATCTAGGGTTTATGGAATAAACAACAACCAACGTTCAACCAACCAAATCAATCTCGGCGCATCGCCAACTCCTTCATCTCGAGGGTTTCTACCGGTAAGCAACATGCTGCCTAGATCGCATCTTGCGATCTAGGCAGCACAAGCTCCACGTTGTTCATGCATTGCTCGTACTGAAGCCTTGTTGATGGCGAGCAACGTAGTTATCATAGATGTGTTAGGGTTAGCATAGTTCTTCGTGTAAACATGCTATCGTAGTGCAACCCTTGCATATCTAGCCGCCCTCACACCTATCTCAGGTGTGGGGGCGGCACCCCGCTTGGTCGTTATTTAGTAGATCTGATCCGTTACGATTGCTCCTTGTTCATCAAGGATTAGTTTAATATCTGCAATAGTTAGGCCTTACAAGGGGCTGGAGGATCCAGCGGCACGTAGGGTGTCGTTCGTTAGTCCTAGACAGGATGTTCCGGGGATCAACCTCGTGTTGGTTTTTAAGCCTTGTCTAGGATCGACTTACGATCACCGTGCGTGGCCGCGAGGCCCAATCCTGAGTAGGATGTTCTGATTATGCGGTGAAATACCTAAATCGTCGTAGATCTAATTAGCTTTATCTTGATCAAGCAGGACCACCATATATTCGTGCACCCCGTACGAATCATGGGTGGATCGGCTCCTTGAGCCGATTCACAGGATAACCTGAGAGCCGATCGAGGCTCGTATTTAATGTTTACGTGTATGCCATGCAGGAAACTAAGCGAGGCATCTCCATCACCTTCCTGACCAGGTATAGGTCAGGTGGCACGCCCTTGCAATCAACATCGGACGTGTGACCAGAAGGCTTTGCGGGCCGTCGCTCGGAGGGACCTCGGCCAGCCGCAGCCCTAGGTTGTTCCCGGCTCTACGGTGTTGCCCGTCGCTGCCCGCCGGTGGGTTTCTGACGACAACAAGAAGCTCCTAGTTGTGGTAGACGTCCTGCTGATCGTCATCCTCGTATTGCTGCTCGGCTTCATATTCTGGCCATTTGAATAGCCAGGGACAAAGCCGTGAGTACTTTAAGTACTCGCAATCTAATACTAAAGTAAGTACTGACATTACTAGTGAGAGTGTTCTAAGCTCTAAGTTTATTTGCATAAAGCCAATTTTAGTTGATAAACCTTTTCATAAACAACTCCTCATGTGCTAACTAACTCAAGTGGGAACATTAGTGTCATTCCCACAACTCTGTTGTGATGTAAATTCAAGTCACCGTTCAAGTTCAAGTTCAAAAACGCCCGTCACAAAGATGTAAATTCTGATGACGGAAACAGTATGGCCTTTCCAATTGTCCATATCCGCGGACGCGGCTATTCGAATAGTTCTACACTCTGCAGAGGTTGCACACTTGTGCCACAACATTTGATTACATCCGTCAGGGATAAAACCCTGAATAATCGTAACTCAGTATGCGGATCATCAACCGTTAACCTTTCACTTACACACCCTAGTATAGGCACCTCTCCCCATGAGCTTGGCCTCCCGGTGAAAACCAACTGTTAACCCGGGAACTGCACAGGGCTTGGCCGTACAATTCACCTCAATTCACATCATTTCTCAACAACGGAGGCAGCCTCAAGCGTAACCCCTATGACGTGTGTTCAGAGGGAACCCATACTAAGACACATAAATTTCCAGCTAAGCCTTACCCATAATCAGGTATTGTGGGGGTACTTAATATTGGTAAGGTATCGCATCCAACTCAATCATCAGTTTTAGTCATTTCCCCCAAGTCAAGTTCATGTCACATTCACCTTCAAAATCTTTCAATGGAAATGATTCATCATTCCAAGGTTTTCAACATCATCATTTCATAAACACATGTTCCCATCTAGAGTAGTCATTTTTAATTTAGCACTAGCATCTAGGTATGAGGGGTGCTAAGTACTTTGCTTTGCTTATAGGCTAACCTTGATACTCTTGTACTAATCCAATACTAATCAAGTGAATCATAAATCAAAAGTACTTTGATAAAGCAAAAGTAAATAAAGCTTGTAAAGTAAAACTGGGAAATAGGATCATAAGCATAAAGTAAATGGGGTAATGCCTTGCTCATGGTGAGCTTTGCACTTTGCAAGAGTATTATCTTGCCTTGGTTGGGGAATTGGTCAAAGTGGTCTTCTTCTCCTTGGAAGTAGACCTCCTCCTCCTCCTGGTACTCCTCGGTACTAGCGTCTAAAATACGAATACGGAGTACACAATCATCATACCAAACTAATTTACTAAACTAGGCACACTCATGAGCTACACACTTTAAACTAGCATCACACACTAATATTGGGTGTATGGATGTGTCATTTTTATCATTTAAGAAAAATAATTTCCTCTCATACTAATCTTAAATGTTACTTTGAATTATTCAGAGAAATAATTTCCTCTCATTATCTTATTAAGATTTAATTTCTCTTATGCATAATATGTGACCTAGGTTGACCCAAGTCAACCTCTTCACACTTATCATTTTGAGAAACTGATTTAAATGAGGTGAGCACCTCATACTATTTAGTTTTAGCATAGCAAAGATTTAATATCACCAACAATTCCTATGAGACCTAATTGACCAGAGTCTCTACTTCATTTGGAATTGGTGGTGACAAGATTTAAATGAGAGAAACTCTCTCATAAGATTTCTTAATAGTTTTGGACAATATCTTTGACTAGAAATAGCCATAAAGTCATTTAAATCAACTAAGCCATGATCATTCAAAGTAAGCATGGCATATTTTTGTAGAAACAATTAGTATAAGTGAAATGTGAATTATTGGAGGTGGAATTAACTGAAAAGCATTTATGGTTGATTTTTAAGAACTATTATAAGGCAAAAAAGTCCCTGCCTTGTTTATTTTGTCATTTTATTTCTACAATAGATCTAGGGTTCTAACCAGTGGCATTGTGTAGATAATTTCCTAAGGTTTCCAAAAATATCAAGTTTGTAAAATTTGGCCGAGTAGATTTGTCCCTATTGAATTTTAAACTTGGCATCAGATTGCATATTTCATCTATTCTGGAAAATTTGAATTCGAACTAGTGGGCTCGCGCGGGAAACTAGCTGGGCTGCAGAGAGAAAAAGGATTTGGGCCGGCCCACTTCGCGTCCAGCGCGAGCAGGCCGTCTGACTGCAGGTCCCACGCGTCAGTGGGTCATAACGACCGAAGCGGTACGCGCATGTCTGCGCCGTAGGATTAGGCGAGGATCGGACGGACGACGAGCGTCGTCGTCTCCGACGAGAGATGGCTACTGGCGCGGCGACGGTGGGGGGTCGGAGGCTCACCGGCGGCGTGGCGATGGTCGGAGAGGGGTTGCAGAGAGGTTGTCGACGACGGTGAAGCAGATGGAAGCAGTTGCGACGCCTGAGGTGCACTGCAACGGCGGCGGCCTTCTCAGCACCTCCGCGGGCAGCGAGCTCCAAATTCCGGCGATGCAGTGGTGAATGTGGAGAAGGGAGAGGCTAGGGAGGCTCAGTGGTGAGTGGGAAGACTGATGGTGTGGCGAATTTGAAGAAGGGAGAGCTCCTTTTATAGCGGTGAGAGGTGGCTGTGGGGCGGAGCTAGGGTCGCCGGCGTCGTCGTCGGTCCAGGGCTGCGAAGGGGCAAGGAGTGGGCGCATACGATTGCTGGCGTCCTGGCGAAGCTGACGCGCGTGATGGTGGTGAAGACGAGGGTCTACAGCGGCGGTGAGCTTGACGGGAGCTTGCAGGCCATGGCGGACAGTCGTTGACGCGGTCATCGTCTGCGGCGTTCCCGCGGTCAAGTGGACGTGTCCAGGCGGTCCAGTGACTCATCGCGCGTCGACTGGCGCTGAGAGCGAAGGCGGAGGTGACGCGAGGCGGTGGGCGTCGTCACGCTCTGGCGCGTCCAGGGCTGGCGCCATGCGCGCTCTGGCGCGTGCATGGGCATGCCTGGGCGTGTCTGGGCATGATGGTTTCTAGCCGTTGCGGTAAAAAAATTTGACGAGGCAGGGTCTGCTCGTGATCAGGTGAGTGAGAGGAAGGTGATGGACATGGTGGTTCGGGCCAGAGATGGCCAGAGGTGAGAGTGGCATGGTGGTGGCATGCCATGCCACGGCATGGCCAGATTTTGATGATTTGATCACCCAAGGCTTAGTGCAAGTGGTGCTACTGGTGCTGAGGGGTGAGAGGGGGTGCCAGGGCATCTGAGGAGGGCCAGAGCTTGGACTTGGTCCTCTCCAAAACCAGCATGGGCTCAATTTGATTCCATGCCTGCAAGGTGTTTGAGCAAATGGCCGCAAGAAAATAATTTTTGAATTTTGAAAATCTTTTTGGTGGGTTGTAAACATATTTCAAAAGGAGTAGAATGGTGGTGGTTTGGTTCAATTTGGAGTTGGTTTGCAAAATCCCAAAATGCATATGATCTTGCATATGCAACTTTGTTCCAACTTTGCTTGCTTGTCATTTGAATTTGAGAAGGAATTTCGGTGGGTGGTTTTGGGCAAAGTTGAAGTCTTTGATGTTGTCTTGGATGAGGTGCAAAGAGTTGACAAAGTGTAGAAGTGAAAAGTTAAGAACCAGGGGCTCAAAGTGGGCATCAGGTTAAAAATGGCACATATGACCATAATCATATGTGAGCTCAATTTTGATTCAAAATTGATTTGAATTGAGTTTGATTGATTCCAAAAGTGTTAATAAGTGTTTAGCATCCATTTACAACTAATG
The DNA here is from genome assembly GCF_019359855.2 of Lolium perenne. Taxonomy (NCBI): domain Eukaryota; kingdom Viridiplantae; phylum Streptophyta; class Magnoliopsida; order Poales; family Poaceae; genus Lolium; species Lolium perenne. The sequence goes on from NC_067246.2 coordinate 62,260,858, forward strand.
GTGCAAACCAAAATGGCCTAGATCAAAGATTTGTAAAAATGGCATAGGCCATATGTGGGTGTGAAGTTGATTTTTAGAATTTCTTTTCTATTTTATTTTTATTTGACTTTGGATGACCAAGTGATCATTGCTAGGGTTTTAGAATGAGAGTAACACATAAACAAGCATCATGGCAAAAGCACACTCAAATAAATTAATAAGGTGAGCTAAATGCATAGTCCTATATGATGAGAAAAAGTTTTTGTTGGCTCTGATTTTTGGATTCTTGAATTCTCTCTCTTGTTCTTTTTATTGAAACTTGGGATGTTACAGCATGTTGGCAAATAGAGGGAGAAATCCCCTTCAAGTCATCAAGAATGTAGCCAATAGCTCCTCGGTGTTTCTTCAATATTTCCAATAATCTTTCTTCCTCAAAATCTGAAAGCTTAGAACTAATAATAACATGATATGTTTTCTTATCATCAATATAAGCATACTTAAGATTATCAGGCAGCGGTTTCAAATCAAAAATAGGTCTTCTTTTGGCGGTGGTGTTGTACCTAGATCTTCAACCGGTAAGTCATGTTTAAGAATGGGTTGACGAAGAAAAATTTCATCAAGCTCATTCCTTTCTTCCCTAAAGACGTCACTCTCATGATCCTCCAAATGTTGCTGCAAAGGATTATTAGGAGCAAGAGCAATAGATGCAAGTTGTTCAATTCTAAAATCATCATTAGGCAATTCAGCTTCATAAGGAACTTTGGCAAATTTAGAGAAATTAAACTCATAAGATTCACCAGCAAATTTAGTCACAATTTTCTCTTTCTTGCAATCTATAATAGCTCCACAAGTATTTAGAAAAGGTCTACCAAAAATGATAGCACAAGTCTTACTAGCGGCAGAACCAAGTACCAAAAAGTCAGCAGGATATTTAATCTTACCACATAGAACTTCCACATCTCAAACAATACCAATAGGAGAGATAGTTTCTCCATTAGCTAGCCGAATAACCACATCAATATCTTCAAGTTCACAAGAACCAATTTCATGCATGATTTCCCTGTAAAGCTCATAAGGAATGGCACTAGTACTTGCACCAATATCGCATAAACCATAATAACAATGATCACCAATTCTAACAGAGAGCATAGGAACACTGGCTTTCCTAGACTTACTAGGATGTGAAACAATATTAGAAGCATCTTCACAGAAAATAATGTGACCATCTTCTACATTTTCAGTCACAAGGTCTTTAACTATTGTAACAGCAGGTTCAACATTTATTTGTTCCTCAGGTTCTATAGGTTTCTTTGCACTTTTGTTAACCACACTAGTTATAACAGAATACTCCTTCATTTTAGCAGGAAAAGGAAATTTTTCAATATAAGCTTCAGGAAGAATTTGATCAACAGTTTTAACTTCAATACATTTACCTATAGGTGAATCAGTTTTATCTTTGTAAGGTTCATGATACTTATTAAAACTCTTCCTAGGAAATTCAAAATGAGAGGCAAAAGCTTTATAAAAATTTGCAACAACTTGAGAGTCAAGACCATAAGTAGCACTCATATTTCAAAATTTATCAGTATCCATAAAAGTTTCAATGCATTCATAATCATAATTTATACCTGACTCTCTACCTTTGTTGTTCTCCCATCCTTCAGTATTCTCCTGAATCCGATCAAGAAGGTCCCATTTAAACTCTTCTTTGTTGCACGTGAATGATCCAGAGCAAGAAGTATCCAGCAAGGTTTTATCTTGAAAAGAAAGTCTTGCATAGAAATTATCAATGTTGATATTACCAGGAAGCTCATGAATGGGGCATTTGAGCATTAAAGACTTCAATCTCCCCCATGCTTGAGCAATACTCTCTCCATCATGAGGCCAGAAATTATATATGCGATTTCGGTCTTTGTGAATTTCACTTGGAAGATAGAATTTAGAATAAAATAGAGGCACAATATCCTTCCAATCAAGAGAATTCCATTCTTCAGCAATTTATACCAATGTGCCTCTTTACCAGACAACGACATAGAGAATAGTTTCTTCCTAACTTCATCCATAGAAATACCTGCACACTTGAATAACCCGCATAATTCATGTAAAAATAGTAAATGATCTCCAGGATGGACAGTTCCATCCCCTTCATAGCGGTTATCCACAACACGTTCAATAATTTTCATAGGTATTTTATATGGAATCTCTTTCTCACATGGCGCCTCATCCACTACCTTTGCAGTAGTAGTAGATTTTCCAAATAGGAATTCAAGAGAAGATCTCTCCATAATGAATTATAGCAGCAGGCAGAAATAAAAACAGCACGTACAGTAAAAGTTTTCCTTACCAATTCCACTTACCAATAGCGCTTCACTCCCCGACAACGGCGTCAGAAAATAGTCTTGATGACCTGATACGTCTCCGACGTATCGATAATTTCTTATGTTCCATGCCACATTATTGATGATATCTACATGTTTTATGCATACTTTATGTCATATTTATGCATTTTTCGGCACTAACCTATTAACAAGATGCCGAAGAGCCAGTTGTTGTTTTCTGCTGTTTTTGGTTTCAGAAATCCTAGTAAGGAAATATTCTCGGAATTGGACGAAATCAATGCCCAGGGGCCTATTTTCACACGAAGCTTCCAGAAGACCGAAGATGATACGAAGTGGGGCCACGAGGTGGCCAAACAGTAGGGCGGCGCGGCCTGGCCCTTGGCCGCGCCGGCCTGTTGTCTGGGGCCCTCGTGTGGCCCCCGGACCTATCTCCTCCGCCTACTTAAAGCCTTCGTCGCGAAACCCCCAGTACCGAGAGCCACGATACGGAAAACCTTCAAGAGACGCTGCCGCCAATCCCATCTCGGGGGATTCAGGAGATCGCCTCCGGCACCCTGCCGGAGAGGGGAATCATCTCCCGGAGGACTCTTCACCGCCATGGTCGCCTCCGGAGTGATGAGTGAGCAGTTCACCCCTGGACTATGGGTCCATAGCAGTAGCTAGATGGTCGTCTTCTCCTAATTGTGCTTCATTGTCGGATCTTGTGAGCTGCCTAACATGATCAAGGTCATCTATCTGTAATGCTATATGTTGTGTTTGTTGGGATCTGATGGATAGAGAATACTATGCTATGTTGATTATCAATCTATTATCTATGTGTTGTTTATGATCTTGCATGCTCTCCGTTATTAGTAGAGGCTCTGGCCAAGTTTTTACTCTTAACTCCAAGAGGGAGTATTTATGCTCGATAGTGGGTTCATGCCTCCAGTAAATGCAGGACGATGTGAGAAAGTTCTAAGGTTGTGGATGTGATGTTGCCACTAGGGATAAAACATCGATGCTATGTCCGAGGATGTAGTTATTGATTACATTACGCACCATACTTAATGCAATTGTCTGTTGTTTGCAACTTAATACTGGAAGGGGTTCGAATGATAACCTGAAGGTGGACTTTTTAGGCATAGATGCATGCTGGATAGCAGTCTATGTACTTTGTCGTAATGCCCAATTAAATCTCACAATACTCATCATATCATGTATGTGCATTGTCATGCCCTCTCTATTTGTCAATTGCCCAACTGTAATTTGTTCACCCAACATGCTATTTATCTTATGGGAGAGACACCTCTAGTGAACTGTGGACCCCGGTCCATTCTTTTAATCGAATACAATCTACTGCAATACTTGTTCTACTGTTTTCTGCAAACAATCATCATCCACACTATACATCTAATCCTTTATTACAGCAAGCCGGTGAGATTGACAACCTCACTGTTTCGTTGGGGCAAAGTACTTTGGTTGTGTTGTGCAGGTTCCACGTTGGCGCCGGAATCCCTGGTGTTGCGCCGCACTACATCTCGCCGCCATCTTGGCTCCTACTGGTTCGATAAACCTTGGTTTCTTACTGAGGGAAAACTTGCCGCTGTACGCATCACACCTTCCTCTTGGGGTTCCCAACGGACGCGTGCTGTACGCGTATCAAGCTCTTTTTCTGGCGCCGTTGCCGGGGAGATCAAGACACGCTGCAAGGGGAGTCTCCACATTCCAATCTCTTTACTTTGTTTTTGTCTTGCTTTATTTTATTTACTACTTTGTTTGCTGCACTAAATCAAAATACAAAAAAATTAGTTGCTAGTTTTACTTTATTTGCTATCTTGTTTGCCATACTAAAAGCACAAAAAAATTAGTTACTTGCATTTACTTTATCTAGTTTGCTTTATTTACTATTGCTAAAATGGGTACTCCTGAAAATACTAAGTTGTGTGACTTCACAACCACAAATAATAATGATTTCTTATGCACACCTATTGCTCCACCTGCTACTACAACGGAATTCTTTGAAATTAAACCTGCTTTACTAAATCTTGTTATGCGAGAGCAATTTTCTGGTGTTAGTTCTGATGATGTTGCTGCACCTCCTACTATTAATGGTAAAATAATTGGTGTTGGCAATGTTTCCACTTCTAATGCAAAGCGCGAAAAACTGCCTGAAACTGCTAAAACTGCTGAAACTGCCTGTGATAAAACTGCTGAAATTTTTTCCAACATTGGGGACAATGATCCCATTGCTTTAGATTATAATGGTTTGGATTTTGATGATTGCCATATCTCTGAAGTTATAAAGTTCTTACAAAAACTTGCTAAGAGTCCTCATGCTAGTGCTATAAATTTGGTTTTCACGAAACATATTACAAATGCTCTCATAAAAACTAGAGAAGAGAAACTAGAACGCAAAACTTCTATTCCTAGGAAGCTAGAGGATGGTTGGGAGCCCATCATTAAGATGAAGGTCAATGAATTTGATTGTAATGCTTTATGTGATCTTGGTGCAAGTATTTCCGTTATGCCTAAGAAAATCTATAACATGCTTGACTTGCCACCATTGAAAAATTGTTATTTGGATGTTAATCTTGCCGATAATTCTACAAAGAAACCGTTGGGGAGAGTTGATAATGTTCGCATTACCGTTAACAATAACCTTGTCCCCGTTGATTTTGTTGTCTTGGATATTGAATGCAATGCATCTTGTCCCATTATATTGGGAAGACCTTTTCTTCGAACTGTTGGTGCTATCATTGATATGAAGGAAGGTAATATTAAATATCAATTTCCTCTCAAGAAAGGTATGGAACACTTCCCTAGAAAGAGAATGAAGTTACCTTTTGATTCTATCATTAGAACAAGTTATGATGTTGACACTTCGTCTCTTGATAATACTTGATATACACTTTCTGCGCCTAGCTGAAAGGCGTTAAAGAAAAACGCTTATGGGAGACAACCCATGTTTTTACTACAGTACTTTTATTTTATATTTGAGTCTTGGAAGTTGTTAATACTGTAGCAACCTCTTCTTATCTTAGTTTTGTGCATCGTTGTGCCAAGTAAAGTCTTTGATAGTAAGGTTCATACTAGATTTGGATTACTGCGCAGAAACAGATTTCTTTGCTGTCACGAATCTGGGACTAATTCTCTGTAGGTAACTCAGAAAATTATGCCAATTTACGTGAGAGATCCTCAGATATGTACGCAACTTTCATTCAATTTGAGCATTTTCATTTGAGAAAGTCTGGTGCCTCAATAAAATTGGTCTTTACGAACTGTTTTGTTTTGACAGATTCTGCCTTTTATTTCGCATTGCCTGTTTTGCTATGCTTGATGGATTTTTCGATTCCATTAACTTTCAGTAGCTTTGTGCAATGTCCAGAAGTGTTAAGAATGATTGTGTCACCTCTGAACATGTAAATTTTGATTGTGCACTAGCCCTCTAATGAGTTATTTTGAGTTTGGTGTGGAGGAAGTTTTCAAGGATCAAGAGAGGGAGATGATACAATATGATCAAGGAGAGTGAAAGCTCTAAGCTTGGGGATGCCCCGGTGGTTCACCCCTGCATATTTCAAGAAGACTCAAGCGTCTAAGCTTGGGGATGCCCAAGGCATCCCCTTCTTCATCGACAACATTATCAGGTTCCTCTAGTGAAACTATATTTTTATTCCATCACATCTTATGCACTTTGCTTGGAGCGTCGGTTTGTTTTTGTTTTTGTTTTGTTTGAATAAAATGGATCCTAGCATTCATTGTGTGGGAGAGAGACACGCTCCGCTGTTGCATATGGACAAATATGTCCTTAGGCTTTACTCATAGTGTTCATGGCGAAGGTTGAATCTTCTTCGTTAAATTGTTATATGGTTGGAATCGGAAAATGATACATGTAGTAATTGCTAAAATGTCTTGGATAATGTGATACTTGGCAATTGTTGTGCTCATGTTTAAGCTCTTGCATCATATACTTTGCACCTATTAATGAAGAAATACATAGAGCTTGCTAAAATTTGGTTTGCATAATTGGTCTCTCTAAGGTCTAGATAATTTCTAGTAAGAGTTTGAACAACAAGGAAGATGGTGTAGAGTCTTATAATGTTTACAATAGGTCTTTTATGTAAGTTTTTCTGCACCGCTTCATACTTGTGTTTATTTCAAATAACCTTGCTAGCCTAAACCTTGTATCGAGAGGGAATACTTCTCATGCATCCAAAATCCTTGAGCCAACCACTATGCCATTTGTGTCCACCATACCTACCTACTACATGGTATTTCTCCGCCATTCCAAAGTAAATTGCTTGAGTGCTACCTTTAAATTTCTATCCTTTATCTTTGCAATATATAGCTCATGGGACAAATAGCCTAAAAACTATTGTGGTATTGAATATGTACTTATGCACTTTATCTCTTATTAAGTTGATTGTTGTGCGATAACCATGTTCCTGGGGACGCCATCAACTACTCTTTGTTGAATATCATGTGAGTTGCTATGCATGTCCGTCTTGTCTGAAGTAAGGGAGATTTACCGCTAGAATGGTTAGAGCATGCATAATGTTAGAGAAGAACATTGGGCCGCTAACTAAAGCCATGATCCATGGTGGAAGTTTCAGTTTTGGACAAATATCCTCAATCTCATATGAGAAAATTAATAATTGTTGAATGCTTATGCATAAAAGAGGAGTCCATTATCTGTTGTCTATGTTGTCCCGGTATGGATGTCTAAGTTGAGAATAATCAATAGCGAGAAATCCAATGCGAGCTTTCTCCTTAGACCTTTGTACAGGCCGCATAGAGGTACCCCTTTGTGACACTTGGTTAAAACATATGTATTGCAATGATAATCCAGGTAATCCGAGCTAATTAGGATAAGGTGCGTGCACTATTAGTATACTATGCATGAGGCTTGCAACTTGTAAGATATAATTTACATAACACATATGCTTTATTACTACCGTTGACAAAATTGTTTCTTGTTTTCAAAATCAAAGCTCTAGCACAAATATAGCAATCTATGCTTCCCTCTGTGAAGGGCATTTCTTTTACTTTTATGTTGAGTCAGTTCACCTATTTCTCTCTATCTCAAGAAGCAAACACTTGTGTGAACTGTGCATTGATTCCTACATACTTGCATATTGCACTTGTTATATTACTTTACATTGACAACTATCCATGAGATATACATGTTACAAGTTGAAAGCAACCGCTGAAACTTAATCTTCCTTTGTGTTGCTTCAATACCTTTACTTTGAATTATTGCTTTATGAGTTAACTCTTATGCAAGACTTATTGATGCTTGTCTTGAAAGTACTATTCATGAAAAGTCTTTGCTATATGATTCATTTGTTTACTCATTGCATTACCATTGCTTTGATCGCTGCATTCATTACATATGCTTACAATAGTATGATCAAGGTTATGATGGCATGTCACTCTAGAAATTATCTTTGTTATCGTTTACCTGCTCGGGACGAGCAGAAACTAAGCTTGGGGATGCTGATACGTCTCCGACGTATCGATAATTTCTTATGTTTCATACCACATTATTGATGATATCTACATGTTTTATGCATACTTTATGTCATATTTATGCATTTTCCGGCACTAACCTATTAACAAGATGCCGAAGAGCCAGTTGTTGTTTTCTGCTGTTTTTGGTTTCAGAAATCCTAGTAAGGAAATATTCTCGGAATTGGACGAAATCAATGCCCAGGGGCCTATTTTCACACGAAGCTTCCAGAAGACCGAAGATGATACGAAGTGGGGCCACGAGGTGGCCAAACAGTAGGGCGGCGCGGCCTGGCCCTTGGCTGCGCCGGCCTGTTGTGTGGGGCCCTCGTGTGGCCCCCTGACCTATCTCCTCCGCCTACTTAAAGCCTTCGTCGCGAAACCCCTAGTACCGAGAGCCACAATACGGAAAACCTTCCAGAGACGCTGCCGCCAATCCCATCTCGGGGGATTCAGGAGATCGCCTCCGGCACCCTGCCGGAGATGGGAATCATCTCCCGGAGGACTCTTCAGCACCATGGTCGCCTCCGGAGTGATGAGTGAGTAGTTCACCCCTGGACTATGGGTCCATAGCAGTAGCTAGATGGTCGTCTTCTCCTAATTGTGCTTCATTGTCGGATCTTGTGAGCTGCCTAACATGATCAAGATCATCTATCTGTAATGCTATATGTTGTGTTTGTTGGGATCCGATGGATAGAGAATACTATGCTATGTTGATTATCAATCTATTATCTATGTGTTGTTTATGATCTTGCATGCTCTCCGTTATTAGTAGAGGCTCTGGCCAAGTTTTTACTCTTAACTCCAAGAGGGAGTATTTATGCTCGATAGTGGGTTCATGCCTCCATTAAATCTAGGACAGTGACAGAAAGTTCTAAGGTTGTGGATGTGTTGTTGCCACTAGGGATAAAACATCGATGCTATGTCCGAGGATGTAGTTTTTGATTACATTACACACCATACTTAATGCAATTGTCTGTTGTTTGCAACTTAATACTGGAAGGGGTTCGGATGATAACCTGAAGGTGGACTTTTTAGGCATAGATGCATGCTGGATAGCGGTCTATGTACTTTGTCGTAATGCCCAATTAAATCTCACTATACTCATCATATCATGTATGTGCATTGTCATGCCCTCTTTATTTGTCAATTGCCCAACTGTAATTTGTTCACCCAACATGCTATTTATCTTATGGGAGAGACGCCTCTAGTGAACTGTGGACCCCGGTCCATTCTTTTAATCGAATACAATCTACTGCAATACTTGTTCTACTGTTTTCTGCAAACAATCATCATCCACACTATACATCTAATCCTTTGTTACAGCAAGCCGGTGAGATTGACAACCTCACTATTTCGTTGGGGCAAAGTACTTTGGTTGTGTTGTGCAGGTTCCACGTTGGCGCCGGAATCCCTGGTGTTGCGCCGCACTACATCTCGCCGCCATCAACCTTCAACGTGCTTCTTGGCTCCTACTGGTTCGATAAACCTTGGTTTCTTACTGAGGGAAAACTTGCCGCTGTACGCATCACACCTTCCTCTTGGGGTTCCCAACGGACGCGTGCTGTACGTGTATCATGACCCACAAGTATAGGGGGTGTATGATACGTCTCAAACGTATCTATAATTTCTTATGTTCCATGCTACTTTTATGATGATACAAACATGTTTTATACACACTTTATGTCATATTTATGCATTTTCCGGCACTAACGTATTGACAAGATGCCGAAGAGCCAGTTGCTGTTTTCTGCTGTTTTTGGTTTCAGAAATCCTTCAAAGGAAATATTCTCGGAATTGGACGAAATCAACGCCCAGGGTCTTATTTTTTCACGAACCTTCCAGAAGACCGAAAGGATTACGAAGTGGGGCGACGAGGCGCCGCCACGCTAGGGCCGCGCGGCCAGGGTGGGCCCCGCACCGCCCTAGTGTGTGGGGCCCTCGCGCCGCCTCCAACCCTACCCTTCCGCCTACTTAAAGCTTTCGTCGCGAAAACCCCAGTACCGAGAGCCATGATACGTCTCCGACGTATCGATAATTTCTTATGTTCCATGCCACATTATTGATGATATCTACATGTTTTATGCATACTTTATGTCATATTTATGCATTTTCCGGCACTAACCTTTAACGAGATGCCGAAGAGCCAGTTGTTGTTTTCTGCTGTTTTTGGTTTCAGAAATCCTAGTAAGGAAATATTCTCGGAATTGGACGAACTCAACGCCCAGGGGCCTATTTTCACACGAAGCTTCCAGAAGACCGAAGAGGAGACGAAGTGGGGCCACGAGGTGGCCAGACACCAGGGCGGCGCGGCCCAAGCCCTGGCCGCGCCGGCCTGTCGTCTGGGCCCCTCGTGTGGCCCGCTGACCTGCCCTTCCGCCTACATATAGTCTTCGTCGCGAAACCCCCAGTACCGAGAGCCACGATACGGAAAACCTTCCAGAGACGCCGCCGCCGCCAATCCCATCTCGGGGGATTCAGGAGATCGCCTCCGGCACCCTGCCGGAGAGGGGAATCATCTCCCGGAGGACTCTACACCACCATGGTCGCCTCCGGAGTGATGAGTGAGTAGTTCACCCCTGGACTATGGGTCCATAGCAGTAGCTAGATGGTTGTCTTCTCCTTATGTGCTTCATTGTCGGATCTTGTGAGCTGCCTAACATGATCAAGATCATCTATCTGTAATGCTATATGTTGTGTTTGTTGGGATCCGATGGATAGAGTATACTATGTTATATTGATTATCAATCTATGTGTTGTTTATGATCTTGCATGCTCTCCGTTACTAGTAGATGCTTTGGCCAAGTTGATGCTTGTAACTCCAAGAGGGAGTATTTATGCTCGATAGTGGGTTCATGTCTCCGTGAATCTGGGGGAGTGACAGAAACCTCTAAGGTTATGGATGTGTTGTTGCCACTAGGGATAAAACATTGATGCTATGTCCGAGGATGTAGTTATTGATTACATTACGCACCATACTTAATGCAATTGTCTGTTGTTTGCAACTTAATACTGGAAGGGGTTCGGATGATAACCTGAAGGTGGACTTTTTAGGCATAGATGCAAGCTGGATAGCGGTCTATGTACTTTGTCGTAATGCCCAATTAAATCTCACAATACTCATCATATCATGTATGTGCATTGTCATGCCCTCTCTATTTGTCAATTGCCCAACTGTAGTTTATTCACCCAACATGCTATTTATCTTATGGGAGAGACACCTCTAGTGAACTGTGGACCCCGGTCCATTCTTTTACATCGAATACAATCTACTGCAATACTTGTTCTACTGTTCTCTGCAAACAATCATCATCCACACTATATATCTAATCCTTTGTTACAGCAAGCCGGTGAGATTGACAACCTCACTGTTTCGTTGGGGCAAAGTACTTTGGTTGTGTTGTGCAGGTTCCACGTTGGCGCCGGAATCCCTGGTGTTGCGCCGCACTACATCTCGCCGCCATCAACCTTCAACGTGCTTCTTGGCTCCTACTGGTTCGATAAACCTTGGTTTCTTACTGAGGGAAAACTTGCCGCTGTACGCATCACACCTTCCTCTTGGGGTTCCCAACGGACGCGTGTTGTACGCGTATCAAGCTCTTTTTCTAGCGCCGTTGCCGGGGAGATCAAGACACGCTGCAAGGGGAGTCTCCACTTCCAATCTCTTTACTTTGTTTTTGTCTTGCTTTATTTTATTTACTACTTTGTTTGCTGCATTATATCAAAACACAAAAAACATTAGTTACTTGTTTTACTTTACTTAATTCAATGCATGTTTTTATTTCACTAGTTAGGCTTAATGGAAAACAACAAAAATATTAGAGATCTTTATAGTATTTATCTTGAGTTAGGACATGAGGAGTTTGAAGAGAAAATTAAAAAACCTATGGAACTTTATATGCATGCTAATGGCAATGTTATTAGTATGAATGCTTTGAACACTATTATTGCTAAAGCTATGGAAGAATCTAAGCTTGGGGAAGCTGGTTTTGATGAGCATGATATTTTTAGTCCCCCAAGCATTGAGGAGAAAATTTTCTTTGATGATACTTTGCCTCCTATTTATGATGATTATAATGATAGTGGTCTTTTGGTGCCACCTACTATGGAGAGTAAATTTTATTATGATTATACTATGCCTCCTATATTTGATGATGAGAATAATAATGATAGCTACTTTGTTGAATTTGCTCCCACTACAACTAATAAAATTGATTATGCTTATGTGGAGAGTAATAATTTTATGCATGAGACTCATGATAAGAATGTTTCATTTGATAGTTATATTGTTGAGTTTGCTCATGATGCTACTGGACATTATTATGAGAGAGGAAAATATGGTTGTAGAAACTTTCATGTTACTAAAACACCTCTCTTTTTGCTGAAAATCTTGAAGTTGCGCTTGTCTAGTCTTTCTATGCTTGTTGCATTATGCTTCATGAACTTGTTTATTTACAAGATTCCTTTTCATAGGAAGTGGCTTAAATGTGTTTTGAATTTGCATTTTGATGCTCTCTTTTGCTTCAACTCATATTTCTTGCGAGTGCATCATTAAAACTGCTGAGCCCATCTTAATGGCTATAAAGAAAGAACTTCTTGGGAGATAACCCATGTGTTTATTTTACTACAGTAATTTTATTTTACATTTGAGTCTTGGAAGTTGTTACTACTGTAGCAACCTCTCCTTATCTTAGTTTTATGCATTGTTGTGCCAAGTAAAGTCGTTGATAGTAAGGTTCATACTAGATTTGGATTACTGCGTAGAAACAGATTTCTTTGCTGTCACAAATCTGGGCTTAATTCTCTGTAGGTAACTCAGAAAATTATGCCAATTTACGTGAGTGATACTTAGATATGTACGCAACTTTCATTCTATTTGATCATTTTCATTTGAGAAAGTCTGGTGCCTCAATAAAATTCGTATTTACGAACTGTTCTGTTTTGACAGATTCTGCCTTTTATTTCGCATTGCCTGTTTTGCTATGCTTGACGGATTTTTCGATTCCATTGACTTTCAGTAGCTTTGTGCAATGTCCAGAAGTGTTAAGAATGATTATGTCACCTCTGAACATGTAAATTTTGATTGTGCACTAACCCTCTAATGAGTTGTTTTGAGTTTGGTGTGGAGGAAGTTTTCAAGGATCAAGAGAGGGAGATGATACAATATGATCAAGGAGAGTGAAAGCTCTAAGCTTGGGGATGCCCCGGTGGTTCACCCCTGCATATTTCAAGAAGACTCAAGCGTCTAAGCTTGGGGATGCCCAAGGCATCCCCTTCTTCATCGACAACATTATCAGGTTCCTCTAGTGAAACTATATTTTTATTCCGTCACATCTTATGTACTTTGCTTGGATCGTCGGTTTGTTTTTGTTTTTGTTTTGTTTGAATAAAATGGATCCTAGCATTCATTGTGTGGGAGAGAGACACGCTCCGCTGTTGCATATGGACAAATATGTCCTTAGGCTTTACTCATAGTATTCATGGCGAAGGTTGAATCTTCTTCGTTAAATTGTTATATGGTTGGAAACGGGAAATGCTACATGTAGTAATTGGTAAAATGTCTTGGATAATGTGATACTTGGCAATTGTTGTGCTCATGTTTAAGCTCTTGCATCATATACTTTGCACCCATTAATGAAGAAATACATAGAGCATGCTAAAATTTGGTTTGCATAATTGGTCTCTCTAAGGTCTAGATAATTTCTAGTATTGAGTTTGAACAACAAGGAAGACGGTGTAGAGTCTTATAATGTTTACAATATGTCTTTTATGTGAGTTTTGCTGCACCGGTTCATCTTTGTGTTTGTTTCAAATAGCCTTGCTAGCCTAAGCCTTGTATCGAGAGGGAATACTTCTCATGCATCCAAAATCCTTGAGCCAACCACTATGCCATTTGTGTCCACCATACCTACCTACTACATGGTATTTCTCCGCCATTCCAAAGTAAATTGCTTGAGTGCTACCTTTAAAATTTCTATCCTCTACCTTTACAATATATAGCTCATGGGACAAATAGCCTAAAAACTATTGTGGTATTGAATATGTACTTATGCACTTTATCTCTTATTAAGTTGCTTGTTGTGCGATAACCATGTTACTGGGGACGCCATCAACTACTCTTTGTTGAATATCATGTGAGTTGCTATGCATGTTCGTCTTGTCTGGAGTAAGGGAGATTTACCACTAGAATGGTTAGAGCATTGCATAATGTTAGAGAAGAACATTGGGCCGCTAACTAAAGCCATGATCCATGGTGGAAGTTTCAGTTTTGGACAAATATCCTCAATCTCATATGAGAAATTAATTGTTGCTACATGCTAATGCATATAAGAGGAGTCCATTATTTGTTGTCTATGTTGTCCCGGTATGGATGTCTAAGTTGAGAATAATCAATAGCGAGAAATCCGATGCGAGCTTTCTCCTTAGACCTTTGTACATGCGGCATAGAGGTACCCCTTTGTGACACTTGGTTAAAACATGTGCATTGCGATGATAATCCAGGTAATCCGAGCTAATTAGGACAAGGTGCGGGCACTATTAGCATACTATGCATGAGGCTTGCAACTTGTAAGATATAATTTACGAGAGTGGATTTGGTAACCGGGTGTATACGTGAGCACGCGGTCATCACCGTCGGATTTGCTTTAAGATGCTGGCCTCACAAACAGAGCCCAAACGGCGTGAAACATCCTTTTTCAATCTGATGTGTGGGGGTCACGGGTAGACAACAAACAACTACTAATCCATGGGTACTTTTCTACTTGCATTGGCTCACTTTGCAGACCAAGCTAGCCATGTTTTTTTTACTTACATAGTTGCTTTAGCTCTGTAATCCGGACGTCCTTCACCAAATTGCCAGATTAGTAGTGCATGATTAGCAATTTAATGTCTTTCATAAAAATCAGAATCCATACCCATATCATATACCTCCAAGTGAATAACGTATTTGGTTCACATGCAAACGAATCGAGATCTAGTAAGAAAGAGGAAAAACTCAGCCAGCTATCCCACCGGCCGCCGGAAATTATAACCGCACACGCATCTTCGTGCTCATCGACGAGGGCCACCCCTCTGCGTGCTCGGCCTCGGCTGCTCGTCGGCCGTGCATCCCAGGAGGAGCCCCGCTGCATCGCTCTTCCTCTTCACTTGACGGAGCCGGCCGTGTGAAGCCATGCGATGCGCGTCCTCCTCGATTGTTGCTGTCGGCCCGGTGGACTGCTCGCTGCGCTGCCCCTCCTCCTTCCTCGCCGTCGGAAGCCTGGTGGAGCCCTCGCTACGCCGCGCCTCCTCGTCGCTCATCGAGGGGCGTCGGAGCCCTCCTTGCGCCTCGCGTCCTCCTTTCGTCGTCGGCGGCTCCAGGACGGCAACCTGTCCGAGCCGTCCGTGCGCCGCACCTCCTCTTCCCTCGCCGGCCTGATGGAGCCCTCGCTGCGCCGCGCCTTCTTCTCGTTCGTCGGGGGCGGTGGAGCTCTCCTTGCGCCTCACCTCCTCCTGGCTCGTCGGCGTCGGCTTAGGACGGCGACCTGGCCGAGCCGCCGAAACGCCGCGCCTCCTCCGCTCTCAGCGGCGGAGCCATCCGAGCGCCGCGCCTCCTCCAGGCTTCTCTCCCGTGGCTCAGTGGCTATCGTCTGTATCTGTGGGTGGACAGGAAGGGCTCGTGAGGGATTAGAGATAAGGGATAGGACGAGTGGTTGTCAACCGCACGTATATTTTCCCAATAATTTTTTAGTAGTACATCACTTCACGGAAAAACTGACGCCGTTAGCCACATGTCACTTTCTAGATGCGTGCTCACGTATACACCCGGTCACCAGGCTTCTTTTGTATAATTTACATGACACATATGCTTTATTACTACCATTGACAAAATTGTTTCTTGTTTTCAAAATCAAAGCTCTAGCACAAATATAGCAATCGATGCTTTCCTCTTTGAAGGACCTTTCTTTTACTTTTATTGTTGAGTCAGTTCACCTATTTCTCTCCACCTCAAGAAGCAAACACTTGTGTGAACTGTGCATTGATTCCTACATACCTACATATTCCACTTGTTATATTACTTTACATTGACAATATCCATGAGATATACATGTTACAAGTTGAAAGCAACCGCTGAAACTTAATCTTCCTTTGTGTTGCTTCAATGCCTCTACTATGAATTATTGCTTTATGAGCTAACTCTTATGCAAGACTTATTGATGCTTGTCTTGAAGTACTATTTATGAAAAGTCTTTGCTATATGATTCATTTGTTTACTCATGTCATTTACATTGTTTGGATCGCTCCATTCATTACATATGCTTACAATAGTATGATCAAGGTTATGATGGCATGTCACTCCAGAAATTATCTTTGTTATCGTTTACCTGCTCGGGACGAGCAGAAACTAAGCTTGGGGATGCTGATACGTCTCCGACGTATCGATAATTTCTTATGTTCCATGCCACATTATTGATGATATCTACATGTTTTATGCATACTTTATGTCATATTTATGCATTTTCCGGCACTAACCTATTAACGAGATGCCGAAGAGCCGATTCTTTGTTTCTGTTTTTGGTTTCAGAAATCCTAGTAAGGAAATATTCTCGGAATTGGACAAAATCAACGCCCAGGGGCCTATTTTCTCACGAAGCTTCCAGAAGACCGAAGAGGAGACGAAGTGGGGCCACGAGGTGGCCAGACACCAGGGCGGCGCGGCCCAAGCTCTGGCCGCGCCGGCCTGTCGTCTGGGCCCATCGTGTGGCCCCCTGACCTGCCCTTCCGCCTACATATAGTCTTCGTCGCGAAACCCCCAGTACCGAGAGCCACGATACGGAAAACCTTCCAGAGACACCGCCGCCGCCAATCCCATCTCGGGGGATTCAGTAGATCGCCTCCGGCACCCTACCGGAGAGGGGAATCATCTCCCGGAGGACTCTACACCGCCATGGTCGCCTCCGGAGTGATGAGTGAGTAGTTCACCCCTGGACTATGGGTCCATATCACTAGCTAGATGGTTGTCTTCTCCTTATGTGCTTCATTGTCGGATCTTGTGAGCTGCCTAACATGATCAAGATCATCTATCTGTAATGCTATATGTTGTGTTTGTTGGGATCCGATGGATAGAGAATACTATGTTATGTTGATTATCAATCTATGTGTTTGTTTATGATCTTGCATGCTCTCCGTTACTAGTAGATGCTTTGGCCAAGTTGATGCTTGTAACTCCAAGAGGGAGTATTTATGCAAGATAGTGGGTTCATGTCTCCGTGAATCTGGGGGAGTGACAGAAACCTCTAAGGTTATGGATGTGCCGTTGCCACTAGGGATAAAACATTGATGCTATGTCCGAGGATGTAGTTATTGATTACATTACACACCATACTTAATGCAATTGTCTGTTGTTTGCAACTTAATACTGGAAGGGGTTCGGATGATAACCTGAAGGTGGACTTTTTGGGCATAGATGCATGCTGGATAGCGGTCTATGTACTTTGTCGTAATGCCCAATTAAATCTCACAATACTCATCATATCATGTATGTGCATTGTCATGCCCTCTCTATTTGTCAATTGCCCAACTGTAATTTGTTCACCCAACATGCTATTTATCTTATGGGAGAGACACCTCTAGTGAACTGTGGACCCCGGTCCATTCTTTTACATCGAATACAATCTACTGCAATACTTGTTCTACTATTCTCTGCAAACAATCATCATCCACACTATACATCTAATCCTTTGTTACAGCAAGCCGGTGAGATTGACAACCTCACTGTTTCGTTGGGGCAAAGTACTTTGGTTGTGTTGTGCAGGTTCCACGTTGGCGCCGGAATCCCTGGTGTTGCGCCGCACTACATCTCGCCGCCATCAACCTTCAACGTGCTTCTTGGCTCCTACTGGTTCGATAAACCTTGGTTTCTTACTGAGGGAAAACTTGCCGCTGTACGCATCACACCTTCCTCTTGGGGTTCCCAACGGACGCGTGCTGTACGCGTATCAAGCCACGATACGGAAAACCTTCCAGAGACGCCGCCGCCGCCAATCACATCTCGGGGGATTCAGGAGATCGCCTCCGGCACCCTGCCGGAGAGGGGAATCATCTCCTGGAGGACTCTTCATCACCATGATCGCCTCCGGATTGATGTGTGAGTAGTTCACCCCTGGACTATGGGTCCATAGCAGTAGCTAGATGGTCATCTTCTCCTCATGTGCTATCATTGTTCGATCTTGTGAGCTGCCTAACATGATCAAGATCATCTATTTGTAATGCTACATGTTGTGTTTGTTGGGATCCGATGAATATGGAATACTATGTTATGTTGATTATCAATCTATCATATATGTGTTGTTTAAGATCTTGCATGCTCTCCGTTACTAGTAGAGGCTCTGGCCAAGTTGATACTTGTAACTCCAAGAGGGAGTATTTATGCTCGATAGTCGGTTCATGCCTCCATTTAATCTGGGATAGTGACAGAAAGTTCTAAGGTTGTGGATGTGCTGTTGCCACTAGGCATAAAACATTAATGCTTTGTCTAAGGATATTCGTGTTGATTACATTACGCACCATACTTAATGCAATTGTCTGTTGTTTGCAACTTAATACTGGAAGGGGTGCAAACGCTAACCTGAAGGTGGACTTTTTAGGCATAGATGCATGCTGGATAGCGGTCTATGTACTTTGTCGTAATGCCCAATTGAATTTCACACTACTCATCATGATATGTATGTGCATTGTTATGCCCTCTTTATTTGTCAATTGCCCAACTGTTATTTGTTCACCCAACATGCTATTTCTTATTGGAGAGACACCACTAGTGAACTGTGGACCCCAGTCCATTCTTTTACATCGAATACAATATATTGCAAACATTGTTCTTTACTGTTCTTCGCATACAAACATCATTTTCCACACTATACAATTAATCCTTTGTTACAGCAAGCCGGTGAGATTGACAACCTCACTGTTACGTTGGGGCAAAGTACTTTGATTGTGTTGTGCAGGTTCCACGTTGGCGCTGGAATCACTGGTGTTGCGCCGCACTACACTCCGCCACCAACAACCTTCACGTGCTTCTTGACTCCTACTGGTTCGATAACCTTGGTTTCTTACTGAGGGAAAACCTGCTGCTGTACGCATCACACCTTCCTCTTGGGGTTCTGATGTCTACGGGAGCTTCTATTCTTGTAGACAGTGTTGGGCCTCCAAGAGCAGAGGTTTGTAGAACAGCAGCAAGTTTCCCTTAAGTGGATCACCCAAGGTTTATCGATCTCAGGGAGGAAGAGGTCAAAGATATCCCTCTCATGCAACCCTGCAACCACAAAGCAAGAAGTCTCTTGTGTCCCCAACACACCTAATAGGTGCACTAGTTCGGCGAAGAGATAGTGAAATACAGGTGGTATGAATAAGTATGAGCAGTAGCAACAACACCGGAAAAGTGCTTTGCCCAGGACTGACGTGTAGTTGATGGTGGTAATATGGCGAAGCGATACGGATACAAGAAAGCGATAAACAAGCAGCGATAGCAGTATTTAGGAACAAGGCCTAGGGATTATACTTTCACTAGTGGACACTCTCAACATTGATCACATAACAGAATAAATAGATAGATGCTAGACTCTACACTCTCTTGTTGGATGATGAACACCACTAACTGTGTAGGATTACACGAACCCTCAATGCCGGAGTTAACAAGCTCCACAATATTCGATGTTCATATTTAAATAACCTTAGAGTGCATGACAGATCAACATAACCAAACCAAGTACTAACATAGCATGCACACTGTCACCTTCACACTACGAAAGGAGGCATAGATCACATCAATACCATCATAGCAATAGTTAACTGCATAATCTACAAGAGATCACAATCATAGCCTACGCCAAGTACTAACACGATGCACACACTGTCACCATTACACCGTGCAGGAGGAATAAACTACTTTAATAACATCACTAGAGTAGCACATAGAATAGTAGTGATACAAAACTCATATGAATCTCAATCATGTAAAGCAGCTCATGAGATTATTGTATTGAAGTACATGGAGAGAGATTAACCACATAGCTACCGGTACAGCCCCGAGCCTCGATGGAGAACTACTCCCTCCTCATAGGAGACAACAGCGGTGATGGAGATGGCGGTTATGTCGATGGAGGAGCCTTCCGGGGGCACTTCCCCATCCCGGCGGCGTGCCGGAACAGAGAGTCCTGTCCCCCAGATCTTGGCTTCGCGATGGCGGCGGCTCTGGAAGGTTTCTCGTACCGTGGCTTTTTCGTCTCGAGGTTTTAGGTCGAGGGGGTTTAAATAGGCGAAGAGGCGGAGTCGGAGGGTCGAAGAGGCGGTGAGAGGGTAAGGCGGTGCGGCCAGGGCCTGGGCCACGCCGGCCTACCTCCTGGGCCCACCAAGGCTCCCCTCTGGCGACTCTCGGCTGTTCTGGATGCTTCCGGGGATTCTAAGATGCTGGGCGTTGATTTCGTCCGATTCCGAGAATATTTCCTTACTAGGATTTCTGAAACCAAAAACAGCAGAAAATAGCAACTGGCCCTTCGGCATCTCGTCAATAGGTTAGTTCCGGAAAACGCATAAATATGACATAAAGTGTGCATAAAACATGTAGATATCATCAATAATGTGGCATGGAACATAAGAAATTATCGATACGTCGGAGACGTATCAGCATCCCCAAGCTTACTTTCTGCTCGTCCCGAGCAGGTAAACGATAACAAAGATAATTTCTGGAGTGACATGCCATCATAAACTTGATCATACTATTGTAAACACATGTAATGAATGCAGCGACCAAAACAATGGTAATGACATGAGTAAACAAATGAATCATATAGAAAAGACTTTTCATGAATAGTACTTTCAAGACAAGCATCAATAAGTCTTGCATAAGAGTTAACTCATAAAGCAATAATTCAAAGTAAAGGCATTGAAGCAACACAAAGGAAGAAGAAGTTTCAGCGGTTGCTTTCAACTTATAACATGTATATCTCATGGATAGTTGTCAATGTAAAGTAATATAACAAGTGCAATATGCAAGTATGTAGGAATCAATGCACAGTTCACACAAGTGTTTGCTTCTTGGGATGGAGAGAAATAGGTGAACTGACTCAACAATAAAAGTAAAAGAAAGGTCCTTCAAAGAGGAAAGCATCGATTGCTATATTTGTGCTAGAGCTTTGATTTTGAAAACATGTAGAGAGCATAAAAGTAAAATTTTGAGAGGTGTTTGTTGTTGTCAACGAATGGTAGTGGGCACTCTAACCCCCTTGCCAGACAAACCTTCAAAGAGCGGCTCCCATTTTATTTTTATTTTTGGGTGGCACTCCTTCCAACCTTTCTTTCACAAACCATGGCTAACTGAATCCTTCGGGTGCCTGCCAACAATCTCATACCATGAAGGAGTGCCTTTTTATTTTAGTTTTATTATGATGACACTCCTCCCCACCTTTGCTTTCTCAAGCCATGGCTAACCGAATCCTTCGGGTGCCGTCCAACAATCACATACCATGGAGGAGTGTCTATTTTTATTAATTAATTTGGGACTGGGAATCCCATTGCCAGCTCTTTTTGCAAAATTATTGGATAAGCGGATGAAGCCACTAGTCCATTGGTGAAAGTTGCCCAACAAGATTGAAAGACAAACACCACATACTTCCTCATGAGCTATAAAACATTGACACAAATCAGAGGTGATAAATTTTGAATTGTTTAAAGGTAGCACTCAAGCAATTTACTTTGGAATCGCGGAGAAATACCATGTAGTAGGTAGGTATGGTGGACACAAAAGGCGTAGTAGTTGGCTCAAGTATTTGGATGCATGAGAAGTATTCCCTCTCGATACAAGGTTTAGGCTAGCAAGGCTATTTGAAACAAACACAAGGATGAAGCGGTGCAACAAAACTCACATAAAAGATATATTGTAAACATTATAAGACTCTACACCGTCTTCCTTGTTGTTCAAACTCAATACTAGAAATTATCTAGACCTTAGAGAGACCAAATATGCAAACCAAATTTTAGCATGCTCTATGTATTTCTTCATTAATAAGTGCAAAGTATATGATGCAAGAGCTTAAACATGAGCACAACAATTGCCAAGTATCACATTATCCAAAACATTATAGCAATTACTACATGTAGCATTTTCCAATTCCAACCATATAACAATTTAACGAAGAAGAAACTTCGCCATGAATACTATGAGTAAAGCCTAAGGACATATTTGTCCATATGCAACAGCGGAGCGTGTCTCTCTCCCACACAATGAATGCTAGGATCCATTTTATTCAAACAAAACAAAAACAAAAACAAACCGACGCTCCAAGCAAAGCACATAAGATGTGACGGAATAAAAATATAGTTTCAGGGGAGGAACCTGATAATGTTGTCGATGAAGAAGGGGATGCCTTGGGCATCCCCAAGCTTAGACGCTTGAGTCTTCTTGATATATGCAGGGGTGAACCACCGGGGCATCCCCAAGCTTAGAGCTTTCACTCTCCTTGATCAGGTTGTATCATCTCCCTCTCTTGATCCTTGAAAACTTCCTCCACACCAAACTCAAAACAACTCATTCGAGGGTTAGTGCACAATCAAAATATACATGTTCAGAGGTGACATAATCATTCTTAACACTTCTGGACATTGCACAAAGCTACTGAAAGTCAATGGAATCGAAAAATCCATCGAACATAACAAAACAGGCAATGCGAAATAAAAGGCAGAATCTGTCAAAACAGAACAGTTCGTAAAGACGAATTTTATTGAGGCACCAGACTTGCTCAAATGAAAATGCTCAAATTTAATGAAAGTTGCATACATATCTGAGGATCACTCACGTAAATTGGCATAATTTTCTGAGTTACCTACAGAGAATTTTGCCCAGATTCGTGACAGCAAAGAAATCTGTTTCTGCCCAGTAATTCAAATCTAGTATGAACCTTACTATCAACGACTTTACTTGGCACAACAATGCACAAAACTAAGATAGGGAGAGGTTGCTACAGTAGTAACAACTTCCAAGACACAAATATAAAATAAAAGTACTGTAGCAAAATAAACACATGGGTTATCTCCCAAGAAGTTCTTTCTTTATAGCCATTAAGATGGGCTCAGCAGTTTTTATGATGCACTCGCAAGAAATAGTATTTGAAGCAAAAGAGAGCATCAAGAGGCAAATTCAAAACACATTTAAGCCTAACATGCTTCCTATGAAAAGGAATCTTGTACACAAATGAATTCATGAAGAACAAAGTGACAAGCATAAGAGGATAAAAAACGAGTAACTTCAAGATTCTCAACATAAAGAGGGGAAACTTAATATTGTTAAGATGCATATAACCATGTTTCCCTCTCTCATAATAACTTTCAGTAGCAACATGAGCAAACTCAACAATATAACTATCACATAAAGCATTCTTATCATGAGTCTCATGCATAAAATTATTACTACCCACATAAGCATAATCAATCTTATTAATTGTAGTGGGAACAAATTCAACAGAGTAGCTATCATCAAATATAGGAGGCATATTGTAATCATAATAAAATTTATCCTCCATAACAGGCGGTACCAAAAGACTACTATCATTATAATCATCATAAATAGGAGGCAAAGTATCATCAAAGTAAATTTTCTCCTCCATGCCCGGGGGACTAAAAATATCATGCTCATCAAAGCCAGCTTCCCCAAGCTTAGAATTTTCCATAGCATTAGCAACAATAGTGTTCAAAGCATTCATATTAATAACATTCCCATTAGCATGCATATAAAGTTCCATGGGTTTTTTAATTCTCTCTTCAAACACATCATGTCCTAATTCAAGATAAAGTTCATAAAGATCTCTCATATTTTTGTTGTTTTCCATTATGCCTTACTAGTGTAAACAAGAAACAAAAAGATGCAATTGCAGGATCTAAAGGAAATAGCTTCGAGCACAAACAAAATGGCGCCTTAAGAAATCTGTTACAGGAACAGGAGTATGAGTGCCTTTTACCTTTCCTCCCGACAACGAGCGCCGAGAAAAGTACTTGATGTCTACGGGAGCTTCTATTCTTGTAGACAGTGTTGGGCCTCCAAGAGCAGAGGTTTGTAGAACAGCAGCAAGTTTCCCTTAAGTGGATCACCCAAGGTTTATCGATCTCAGGGAGGAAGAGGTCAAAGATATCCCTCTCATGCAACCCTGCAACCACAAAGCAAGAAGTCTCTTGTGTCCCCAACACACCTAATAGGTGCACTAGTTCGGCGAAGAGATAGTGAAATACAGGTGGTATGAATAAGTATGAGCAGTAGCAACAACACCGGAAAAGTGCTTTGCCCAGGACTGGCGTGTAGTTGATGGTGGTAATATGGCGAGCGTCTGAGATCTGATGAAAACGGTAAACAAGCAGCGATAGCAGTATTTAGGAACAAGGCCCAGGGATTATACTTTCACTAGTGGACACTCTCAACATTGATCACATAACAGAATAAATAGATAGATGCTAGACTCTACACTCTCTTGTTGGATGATGAACACCACTAACTGTGTAGGATTACACGAACCCTCAATGCCGGAGTTAACAAGCTCCACAATATTCGATGTTCATATTTAAATAACCTTAGAGTGCATGACATATCAACATAACCAAACCAAGTACTAACATAGCATGCACACTGTCACCTTCACACTACGAAAGGAGGCATAGATCACATCAATACCATCATAGCAATAGTTAACTTCATAATCTACAAGAGATCACAATCATATCCTACGCCAAGTACTAACACGATGCACACACTATCACCATTACACCGTGCAGGAGGAATAAACTACTTTAATAACATCACTAGAGTAGCACATAGAATAGTAGTGATACAAAACTCATATGAATCTCAATCATGTAAAGCAGCTCATGAGATTATTGTATTGAAGTACATGGAGAGAGATTAACCACATAGCTACCGGTACAGCCCCGAGCCTCGATGGAGAACTACTCCCTCCTCATGGGAGACAGCAGCGGTGATGGAGATGGCGGTGATGTCGATGGAGGAGCCTTCCGGGGGCACTTCCCCGTCCCGGCGGCGTGCCGGAACAGAGAGTCCTGTCCCCCAGATCTTGGCTTCGCGATGGCGGTGGCTCTGGATGGTTTCTCGTACCGTGGCTTTTTCGTCTCGAGGTTTTAGGTCGAGGGGGCTTAAATAGGCGAAGAGGCGGAGTCGGAGGGTCGAAGAGGCGGTGAGAGGGTAAGGCGGCGCGGCCAGGGCCTGGGCCGCGCCGGCCTACCTCCTGGGCCCACCAGGGCTCCCCTCTGGCGACTCTCGGGTGTTCTGGATGCTTCCGGGGATTCTAAGATGCTGGGCGTTGATTTCGTCCGATTCCGAGAATATTTCCTTACTAGGATTTATGAAACCCAAAAGCAGTAAAACAAGAACTGGCCCTTCGGCATCTCGTCAATAGGTTAGTTCCGGAAAACGCATAAATATGACATAAAGTGTGCATAAAACATGTAGATATCATCAATAATGTGGCATGGAACATAAGAAATTATCGATACGTCGGAGACGTATCAGGTTCCCAAAGGACGCGTGTTGTACGCATATCAAGCTCTTTTTCTGGCGCCGTTGCCGGGGAGATCAAGACACGCTGCAAGGGGAGTCTTCCAAGTCCAATCTCTTTACTTTGTTTTTGTCTTGCTTTATTTTATTTACTGCTTTGTTTGTTCTCTATATCAAAATACAAAAAAAATTAGTTAATTGCATTTACTTTATCTAGTTTGCTTTATTTACTATTGCTAAAATAGGTACTCCTGAAAATACTAAGTTGTGTGACTTCACAAGCACAAATAATAATGATTTCCTATGCACACCTATTGCTCCACCTGCTACTATAGCAGAATTTTATGAAATTAAACCTGCTTTACTAAAATCTTGTTATGAGAGAGCAATTTTCTGGTGTTAGTTCTGATGATGCTGCTGCCCATCTTAATAATTTTGTTGAACTTTGTGAAATGCAAAAATATAAGGATGTAGATGGTGACATTATAAAATTGAAATTGTTTTCTTTCTCCTTAAGAGGAAGAGCTAAATATTGGTTGCTATCTTTGCCTAAGAATAGTATCGATTCATGGACTAAATGTAAGGATGCTTTCATTGGTAGATATTATCCTCCTGCTAAAATTATATCTTTGAGAAGTAGCATAATGAATTTTAAGCAATTGGATAATGAGCATGTTGCCCAAGCATGGGAAAGAATGAAATCTTTGGTCAAGAATTGCCCTACCCATGGACTGACTACTTGGATGATCATCCAAACCTTTTATGCATGATTGAATTTTTCTTCGCGGAACCTATTGGATTCAGCTACTGGAGGTACTTTTATGTCCATCACTCTAGGCGCCGCAACAAAGTTTCTTGATAATATGATGATAAATTACTCTGAATGGCACACTGAAAGAGCTCTACAAGGTAAGAAGGTAAATTCTGTTGAAGAAACCTCTTCCTTGAGTGATAAGATTGATGCTATTATGTCTATGCTTGTGAATGGTAGATCTAATGTTGATCCTAATAATGTTCCGTTAGCTTCATTGGTTGCTCAAGAAGAACATGTTGATGTGAACTTCATTAAAAATAATAATTTCAACAACAATGCTTATAGGAATAATTCTAGCAACAACTATAGGCCATATCCTGCTAGTGGTAATGATTATGGTAATTCTTATGGTAGATATGTTTCGCCTAATGAGGAAAAGATGTTAGAAATTGAAAGATCTACTAAGAGCTTTATGCAATCACAATATGAGCAAAATCAATTGTTTACTAAAACTATGAATGAACAATCTGCCTTGTTGAAAAATATAGGAAATCAACTTGAAAATTTGAATATGGAGATTTCGGGTTTGCAAACTAAGCTTTCAAATGCTGAAAATCGAATCTCATACATGTCTGCGTCACAATCTTCTTTAATTAATAAAATGGCTGCTAAATCTGAGGATATTGATGATAAAATTGTTACTACAGCAAACACCATCCAAGTTCGAATCTATTATATATTAAAAGTAAATTACGGGCTAACCAGAAATTAGAGAATTGGCTAGAAAATCCCACAATAAACAGGAAAATCTAGCCATCTATTTTAAGGTCTAAATATTTCTGACCAATGGATCAATAGGATATCAATTTGGTATTAAACTAAAGGAAAATTACCCACCTTTGCCATTGTCACGGTATGATGGTATGTGCTCTCACAACCTAAATCAATCTGACTACTTCGTACCTTTCAAAAAACAATCTGACTACTTCGTACTGTTATCCCCGCGAGGCTGGCGGCCGTGGGCATTGTTGCCGTCCTCAAGCGTGTGCTCTATTGTTCACGTGATTAATGGAAGATCTGACTACGTTTTCTCATTGCCAGTCCGGCAGCCGCGCGCGTTCCTACCGTTCTGGATAGCTCCACTCCCTGTGAGTCCGGCTACGGCGCACGTTCTTGCCGTTCACAAAGGATCCACTCTTCACGTAATTAAGACATACTTTGGTGCAAAGGTATGCATATGTTTTCTCTAGGCAATGATTCCGGTCTGCATGTTCGTAAAAATTCGTCCCGCCCGTCGTATCTACTCAAGATCTATGGTGCCGATTTGTTATGATCTATTAGGAGATTAATATGAAAGTTGAATAGCGCGCAGTTTGGGGTAATTAATCTGTAAATTTTTCCTATAGGAGGCGGGATGAAAAAAAATTCTGGTCGCTGGATCCTACCTCCGGCACAGCCTCCCCAAGAGCAGCGACACTCTCCGATGCACGGTACCATGGCCTGTTGGCCAGTTCAAGCCCCGACCGGCAACAAGCAGGGACAACCATGAGACCCAACCGGCGGCGAGCAGGGGGCAACACGAAGCCAATGGCTTCAAGCACCTCATCTTTAGGCGCTGCCCTGGGCCTAGAGATTGGGGGAAAAAGGAGAAGAAAATAGATGGAAAACAATCATCCGATCTGAGGGAAGTACAAATATTATTCCCTTTATCTGTTCCTTTATTTGTGGCTTGTTTTACGGTACCGTTTACCACTCCTAGGTAAGGAGAGGTATGATTTGAGGCAACGGTCAGGATCAAACGACTTAGATTAGGCCTGGTAGTCCAGCAAAACATAATAGAGAAAAAAAAACAGCAGTATTCAGCCCGGCCCAACATCGACCAGACACCCTGTCCTGCATCCTCGAGCACGCGGGGTCGAGCAGCCAGAATCGCCGCCGCCACGACACCACGTCCTGCATCGCATGCGACCCCTGCTGCCACCAGATCGGCCCTGTCTTACATCGCCGGCGAGCGCCGCGCCACCAGGTAGGTCCCATCATGCGTCGAGGGCGAGCACCGCCGCTACCAGGTCGGCCCTGTCGTCGTCGTGGACGAGCGCCGCCACCACCAGGTCGGCCCCGTCGTGCGTCGCCGGCGAGCGACGCGGCCACTAGGTCGACACAACATTGAGAGACGTCATCACCAATCTCGCCGCCAGGTACGTCGACCCCAAGTCATGAATTATACCCATTGGCAGATCCTAGTCCGGTTTCTCTGCTTTCACAAATTCGACCACACACATAAGCGATCAACAACTGAACGGAGCCTCGTCGTCCTGTGTGCCTTCTTCTTATGTCTTGATCCGCGATCCCACGCGATGCTACCGCGGTACTGATGCTGGTACGCTGCTACTGCTCTACCGCTTGTCTGGCTACCAGCTGCGCTAATGCACACTACCAGACAACACCCTAGTCCTGCGGGATGCAGCGCCCTGCCCCTAGCCAAGTTATGTTCTGATTATTTCATAAGGATTGGGATGTAATTGCTGCACCCCGCCCAAGTTAGGTAATTTAGAATTTTAGTTATATTGATACACATTTTAATGAGAAGAAGAGCAACAACCAAACAAACTTCTCATATTTAATTGGTTCGCAAGTTACATATGAAGATATAATGGCTGGTTTCAAAGCTACAAAGTACATAAGGAATATTTCTCTAGCTAGTTACTGACTGTTGTTTATCCACAACGCCATATTTCTTTAGAAGATATGATTTTACTTGATTAGTAACATGAATCTTATTTTTATGATTGCGGTTTTCAGATATGGATGGTCAAGCGCTGGCGAGGACATGATTTCGAAGTACATTACTATTAGTAGTAATGTGCCGTAACATTCAGTTCATTCATTCTTTGCACCATGCTCTGTCAGGCTCAAAGTGTTGTGCCGTACCATTTAGTCCATTTTGTCTTTGTACTATGCTCCAGACAGTTAACCAGACCTACAATCTACAAACAAAGCCATACAAGTTGCAAGTAGAATCCATGCTTGTTTGCCCAAATAGCAGACAAATATATGATTAGAATAGAGTGAGGGTTCATGAAATCCGTGAGACATATATGCTATTAATCATTTCACCTTCTTTTACATCAATCCCAACTTTGAAAGTTGCTTTGAATTTCTTCGACATTTTCACTTTAGAAATCTCAAAACCAGTCTGAAAGCAAAATGAAGCAACAGAAAGAAGGCTAACCTCAGCTTCTGGTTTCCTTAGACTCAAGCATTTAATCGCAGGTATTTGTTTATACCAGAATTCCTTCTTCTTTAATACAAATTATATTATTCAACTTGTGGGTTAAACTGACACATTATACTAGTCAACCTGCACAAAAATTAAAAAATTAACAATGGACCAATGCATTTGGAAACAGGAACTAGACAGAGTTGAAGTTGCTCCAGTTGTAACATGCGCATGTTTAGACTTTACAAAACTGAGTGAACTTGCTGGGCAAGTGTGGTTCTAATCGAATAAACAGCAATAGCAAAATGGGAAGGCATGTCAATGCGCACCAAATTTCACTTTGCTTCATAGTTTGTGCTATTCTATGCTTTCGACAACATCTCCATACTAACAAGGTCAAATTCTAGGTGTCCTCCATGACTGTTGACGCACATTGCTGATGTTATCTTCATTTCCCGGATAGTAGCATCAAGCGAGGCACTCTGTTCTTCTGCTTCCTCCAAAGCAATAGACATGGAAGTCAAGCTCTTGCAGACATGGATTTTCTGCAGAGCGTCATACAGACAGCTCTTCATTGAACTTGGCTCGCTTTTGAAATCCCAAGATCAGCAACTCTTGATGGGTTGTAGTTTTGCTATGTTATTACATGAACTAGTTGTTGGTAAAACTGAATGTAATTGCAAGAGTGATTCTACTTATTTTTCTTAAAGTACTTGGTACTCATTTGATGTCAAATAGTTTGAAATATAATATTTCAGTCTGTTCATAAACTGCGTTTGGCCAGTTTTACTCAAGCATTGGTTTGCTGCATGTTATTGCAGTTCCAGGTGTGCGTATGTTTTCTGTTTATGCCTTTTTCCAACGTGTGTTGGTCTGTCATTTCGTTTCCAGGCAGACAGTGTTGAATTAAATTGCTGTCGTTTGTGTGGGTACATTTGCAATCATTCTGTTGCGGAGGTCTGGCGTGATTCAGGAGTCGAACTGTAACATCATTTGTGTAATGCTCTAGGCCTCATCTTGTAACTGTGTTAAGTGATTCATTTACACGTTTGTAACCATTATTATTCTTAACTTGTGACGGAGGTAAGCACTAGAATAGGAGTTGTGCGCCTATCCATTATTTGCTGTATGGTATAGACGTCCAAAAACAGGAGAGGTGATGCCAGATATGAATCAAATTGAATAACACAAGTAGTACCAAACTGGATTACTATTGAGCACATGATTTCCAAGATACAGGAACGAAGAATCTACATGGTTGGAATAATTACTCTAGCTACATACATGTAAGTTAATACAGCAGCCAAGGCGATGACTACACTGAGGGTCGGCACCGAAAATGTGACCAACTTATGTATAAGAACCTGGAGCTCCTTTATATTGTCTTGTGCAACATCTTTGTTATTATTTATTTAACTTTCGCCTCCAGCTCTTCTATCACCGCAACCTGAAATGGTAGAAATGCCATCATCTTGAGGCTTGGCGTCACATATTTGTTGTAGTCTTCTTTTCGTCCCAAATCTGCTCTTCCAAATCAACTATCAAAAGACGTTGTCTTTTTACCTCCCAAGTGTAACCTGAGATTTTCATGCTCCATGTCAATTTTCTCACCATCCATCTGAGTAGCCTTGTCATGGGTCTGAATCATTGAAGAAAATAGAAGGCTCGAAACTAGAGAAAACAGAGCGGATCTGATAGTTTATCGCAACCTTAGCACATTAACCATGTCCACAGAAGTGCTCGAAAACTCGTCATGGGGCCAAGACATGATAGAGTCCCCACCCTCACCAGTGTAGCCACTACGTCCCGGCATCAGGTCACGAGCTAGCTCAAGAAGATCAAAGTAAAATGGTTGGCATCAATTACTTTCTTCAGACATCAACATTCAACATTACGAAATATCCACAATAGATCTTACCAGATAGAAGTCTTGACTG
This sequence comes from Lolium perenne, assembly GCF_019359855.2. NCBI lineage: Eukaryota > Viridiplantae > Streptophyta > Magnoliopsida > Poales > Poaceae > Lolium > Lolium perenne. The sequence continues at coordinate 62,292,098 of NC_067246.2, forward strand.
TTGTAAAAGATACCACGGTTGATTTATTTTTGCAAACTGCCTAATTCATGCATGAGTTTTTCTACACTTCAGTATATGTAGCATATATATATATATATACGAGCACCCTTATGTGGCATTTATAATGTAGCATATATAAGTGATATTAAAAAAAGTGGTCAGAGAAAACTGAGCACCCTTATCACTGGCATTTATAATCTGCTGAAGCATGCACCAAGCACTGTGTAATGGTATTCAGTGCTATCTAACCAGTTTTCGGAGGCAATAATTTCCAGTTTGGCCCGGTTTCGGATTAGCCATCTTTTGAGCCATTTTAATATTCTATAAAGTAGTCCTGCATTGTGTGTTCTAGACCAAAAAAAATCATCGGTACTCTGGTTTTCAATACAATCACCCTCTGATTTTCAATACAGCCACACTTCAAACTAAAAGGCATCCACTCCTAGTTAGGAGTGAACCAGAAGACTATTCGAAACCGATACGGTATTTCGGTTACCATTTATCGCTAGCAGCTGGGAACAAAAACTTTCTCTATGTACAACAATTCAACCGTTCCACAGAACTAAGCTAGTACATGGATGACACACGATACAAAACTGGATGAAGACTATTCTGTGTTTTCAACACATCACAGACAAATCAGGAACCAAAAGAAAACTTAAATATATTATGTTGTTGATAACATCTTCTTAAATTCACTAATGCAGTATCATAACCGATACCAATGCTGCGTATGGACATGAGTGTGGGTGGATGTGTGTGACTATAGTTTGCACAATTTAATCTTTATTCTTGTTCCTAGAGGTTTGAACTCTGTGTTAAGTACATTCATAGTTTTGCTTGTACCTCACCATAACACTTGTACAGAGTGTCATCTAAAAGCATGTAACAAGCCAATAAAACAAAAATACTACTTTGAAACTACAATTCGGTAATAAATACTAAAGCAACAACATGTAAAAAAAAATCTGAACCTAATGGTACGAACCCTTGCTGCTATGGTCGTAGAGGATGATCAAAATTCGAAATGAGCATAGATCAAATGGATGGATGCTTTATTTCCTACCAGGTCGTTGGTGGCGGGCTCGAAGTAGCCGGGGGACCACTCCTCCCCCGCGTGCAGTGGCGCGCCGCAGAAGCCAGCAGTCGAAGCTACAGGGCCACGAGGATCACCAGAAAAAACCAACGCTGGAGAAGGCGATGGCCGCCAGGCCCACTCCCGGAACCTTGTAACGACCTCGGCCCTCTTTGGTGAGCGAGGACAAAGTCTCCGAGGATCTTCAATCGATTGTGAGGCCAACAGCGCGCGACTGGGAGAGGTAATTGGTAGAGAAGAGGCGTCGAAAGTTTGGCGGTAGGGGGCTGTGCCACCGAGTTGCAGAAGCCGACGGCCGGCGGCGGCGACGGCCGAACGAACGAGAATAGGTTAGGTCGGTCTGAGACCCTGGTCTCGTCCCAGGCCTATGTCTTGGGCTAGGAACGTTATTTGGGCCGGGGCCTGGTACGGCTTTTTTTCTGTTTGGTGCGAAATTTGGCAAAGGTATGTAACATACCTGTCACGTTTTGGAGAGAAGTATGAAATTTTCTAGGCCTTTAGATGGACGAAAATGGAGGGTTGTTATTTATTTGAGGGTACCACAAAAGAACTCTTATTTGTCTCCTCTCACCTTTTCTTTATTGAAGCTTAGTATCAAGGTCATATGGCGCTGATAAGTTTATTGATAGCTGCATGCCAGATGCCGTGGTACATGTTACTTTTATGATTAAACTTCAATATAAAATAAGCTTATACATTGCTTTCTCCTTACCTATTTAGTTAGCTGATGTATTACATTTTCAAATGCGCAGATAATGTATTTGCTAGGGGGTAACATATTTATTTTTCGATTATGTCCTACGAGTCTACGACACAACATTAGTTTCCGCGAACTAATCTCTGAATTAAATGATAATTTCAACCGTATCATTAACAGGTGAAGGAAGCTCTCTTTTTGTTTCTCGCATAATATAGGAAGTTGCCAAATTGTTGGTATAAGTTATTACATAGTAGAGTTTTGCCTGTCAACCTGCAGGATTCTATAAATCGAGAGTTTAGTCATTTTCTCCTTCAGTGTCTTTGGGATTTTTATTGGGAAGCCAATGTACAAGTAAGCAGTGGATTCTCTCTTGAGTTTTAGCACAAACTCTCACAACCATGGCGATTGTAAGTGACTTTCTGTAAGAGGCAAATCAAATTTTGCTCCTCACTTATAAAAATATGTGCAATATGGATACATATCATGAATGTCGTAGGAGTGAAGTGGGGATTATGATGCTGTTAACACACATGAAAGCGTTTCTCAGTTGTATTAGCTCATGTTTGTTTTCCTTGCACAATTAGTTTCTGCTGTTATATTTGTATGTACTTCTTTTATCGCATTTTACCAACTTCAGTTATAAGTCGTAACTCATCGGAACATCTTACAAAATTTCTTTTGGTTGTTGATGTTTTTTCCACAAGATTTCTATGAAGGTACAACTATTACTAGAAGGTCTATACGTGGTGCTCATATACCCCTAGAGGAGAAAAGGGAAGCTGGGCATGATTTGCTCACATGCGATACTTTCGGAACTTTAAACCTTCAAACCGTGCTTAACTAATTTCGGCCGCACCAATTGCACTTTGTTTTTCTCGGGCGGTACAATGATTAGTACTATTACTCATAGATATAATTCAGGGTATTTTATAATTCACTTTGAGTCCACATTGATTATACTAAGAGAAAAAAAAGGGAAAAGATGTTCTCAAACAAAATATGTTCAACTGCACGGCTGGACTAAGTAATTTCTTAAAATCATCCTTATTTGGTCTGACTAATCAGCATTAGCTTTTCCTGTGTCAACTTTGTCTCTCTTTGTACGGATGTAATAATACACTTGCAAATAGAGAATGATTGGAAGAAACTATGTTCATTTCAGTTTACATTGTATAGTTGCCTTCATTTGATCAGGGAGGGTACACGCAAAAAACTGTAACATCGACTTGTGCAATATATTGTGCAATGGCGAGGACTGGTGCCTAGGCAATACTCCCAAGCACATAAACTGGTTATTCCTAACATAATTTTTTACGGAAAGAAAATACAAAATAAATTCGTAGCATTTTTTGTTTTATAATTTGGCTTACAGAGATTATTTTATTCATACCACGTATGGGAGTAAGAATTTTCTATGAGAGTGGCTTTTTCTTAGTCAGATTAGCGACAATCCTTTAGATAGATAAATCTACACCATTTGTATTAAAAATAATGTCATTTTTTAAGATCAGATGGTTCTTAAGGTCCACCTAGAATTAATTATTTATCTTTCGATTTAGAAATAGATTAAAAAATCAGAGATCACACTTTGTTCTATAGATTTTTCTATCTTTCAATCTTATTTATTGCAAAAAAAACTACCTTTAACTGTACATAAGAATTTTTTTTTATATCTATCTAACTAGGAATAACCTTGCGTGCTAATCCAATATAACATCAAGACTAACAGGAATCTCGATTGCAATCTAATATCCTATACAAGCAACTTTTAGTGTCTTTTTATTTTTAATAAAGTCGAGTTATAAGTGTTCACCCACAGAATATGGATGATCAAAGCTACCTACCATGCAATATCGACTGCATTGGGCATATTATGACTGTTCACGGCAAGTGAAACTTCTTTTGCAGAAAGATCTAATAGTATATTAAAGCCATGCCCTCGCATTTGCGAGGGCCATTGTGCTAGTTAATGAAAATATTAGATTAATGGCCGAATTGCGTGCTAGGTGGGAAAGAGAAGAAAATGCTAAAGAGAATAGTGTAGCTAAAGTTTGGACTATTACCACCACTAGTAATGATAATGCTTCACATGTTGCTACACCTCCTGTTGGAGATATGCCCAAGAGCCAATAATAAATGGTTATTATATATCTTTGTGTTTATGATAATGTTTACATATCATGCTATAATTGTATTAACCGAAACATTGATACATGTGTGTTATGTGAACAACAAGGAGTCCCTAGTAAGCCTCTTGTATAACTAGCTTGTTGATTAATGGATGATTAGTTTCATAATCATGAACATTGGATGTTATTAATAACAAGGTTATATCATTGTATGAATGATGTAATGGACACACCCAATTAAGCGTAGCATAAGATCACGTCATTAAGTTATTTGCTATAAGCTTTCGATACATAGTTACCTAGTCCTTATGACCATGAGATCATGTAAATCACTTATACCGGAAAGGTAATTTGATTACATCAAACGCCACTGCGTAAATGGGTGGTTATAAAGGTGGGATTAAGTATCCAGAAAGTATGAGTTGAGGCATATGGATCAACAGTGGGATTTGTCCATCCCGATGACGGATAGATATACTCTGGGCCCTCTCGGTGGAATGTCGTCTAATGTCCTGCAAGCATATGAATAAGTTCATAAGAGACCACATACCACGGTACGAGTAAAGAGTACTTGTCAGGAGACGAGGTTGAATAAGGTATAGAGTGATACCGATGATCAAACCACGGACAAGTAAAATATCACGTGACAAAGGGAATTGGTATCATATGTGAATGGTTCATTCGATCACTAAAGTCATCATTGAATATGTGGGAGCCATTATGGATCTCCAGATCCCGCTATTAGTTATTGGTCGGAGAGAAGTCTCAACCATGTCTACATAGTTCGCGAACCGTAGGGTGACACACTTAAGGTTTGATGTCGTTTAAGTAGATATGGAATATAGAATGGAGTTCGAAGTTTTGTTCGAAGTCTCGGATGGGATCCAGGACATCACGAGGAGTTCTGGAATGGTCCGGAGAATAAGATTCATATATAGGAAGTCACTTTCCAAGTTTGGAAATGATCCGGTTTATTTATGGAAGGTGGTTTCTAGAATTATCCGGAAATAAATCACTATGGAAGGAGGAGTCCCGGAGGGACTCCACAAACCCTAACCAGCCAACCAAGTGGGAGGGTGGAGTCCATGGTGGACTCCACCTCCTTGGCCGGCCAAGAAAAGGGGGAAGGGAGAGAGTCCCTGTCCCTCTAGGTTTCGTCCATAAGGCAGTTTTTCTGTTGGGGTCTTATTCGAAGACTTTGGGCAAACCCTTGGGGTTCCACCTATATAATGAGGAGGAGAGGGAGGGGGCATCCCATGGCTTGGCCGCACCACCCCTGCCCCCTTGAGGCCGGCGCCCATGGCACCCCCTCTCCCCAAACCCTAGCCTCCCCTCCTCCACATACAAACTCCCGCAGCGCATAGGCGAAGCCCTGCCGGAGTTCTCCACCACCACCGCCACCACGCCCCGTCGTGCTGCCGGGATTCCGAGGAGGATGTACTACTTCCGCTGCCCGCTGGAACGGGGAGAAGGACGTCGTCATCAACACCGAACGTGTGACCGAGTACGGAGGTGCTGCCCGATCGTGGCACCGTGATCAAGATCTTCTACGCGCTTTTGCAAGCGGCAAGTGATCGTCTACCGCAGCAATAAGAGCCTACTCTTATAGGCTTTGGAATCTCTTCAAGGGTGAGTCTTGATAATCCCCTCGTTGCTACCGTCTTCTAGATTGCATCTTGGCTTGGATTGCGTTCTCGCGGTAGGAAATTTTTTGTTTTCTATGCAACGAATCCCTACAGTGGTATCAGAGCCGTGTCTATGCATAGATGGTTGCACGAGTAGAACACAATGGTTTTGTGGGCGTTGATACTCTTGTTGTCTTTAGTTTGAGTACTTTGCATCTTTGTGGCATAGTGGGATGAAGCGGCCCGGACTAACTTTACATGACCGCGTTCATGAGACTTGTTCCTCGTTCGACATGCAACTTGTATTGCATAAGAGGCTTTGCGGGTGTCTGTCTCTCCTACTATAGTAAAAATTCAATTTACTCTTCTATTGACAACACTAGTATCACCGTTGTGGTTCATGTTCGTAGGTAGATTAGATCTTACTCGAAAACCCTAAACCACGTAAAATATGCAAACCAAATTAGAGACGTCTAACTTGTTTTTGCAGGGTTTGGTGATGTGATATGGCCATAATGTGATGATGAATATGTATGAGATGATCATTATTGTATTGTGGCAACCGGCAGGAGCCTTATGGTTGTCTTTAAATTTCACGTTGAGTAGTATTTCAAAGTAGTTGTAATAGTTGCTACATGAGGTGAACAACCATGAAGACGGCGCCATGAACCTTGACGCTACGCCGACGATGATGGAGATCATGCCCGTTGATGATGGAGATCATGTTCGTGCTTTGGAGATGAAGATCAAAGGCGCAAAGACAAAAGGGCCATATCATATCACATATGAATTGCATGTGATGTTAATCCTTTATGCATCTTATTTTGCTTAGAACGCGACGGTAGCATTATAAGATGATCCCTCACATTAATATCAAGATAATAAAGTATTCTCCCCTCGTATGCACCGTTGCCAAAGTTCGTCGTTTCAAAGCATCTCGTGATGATCGGATGTGATAGATTCAACGTTCATATACAACGGGTGTAAGCCATGTTGCACACGCGGAATACTTGGGTTTGCTTGACGAGCCTAGCATGTACAGACATGGCCTCGGGACAACGGAAACCGAAAGGTTGAACACGAGTCATATGGATGATATGATCAACATGTTGATGTTCACCATTGAAGCAACATCATCTCACGTGATGATCGGTTTTGGTGTAGTGGATTTGGATCGTGTACCACTTAACAACTATGAGGGATGTTGTATTAAGTGGGAGTTCATTAGTAATTAGATTAAAACATGAACTAATTATCATAAACTTAGTATGAGTAGTATTTTGAATTAATTTCGTAGTATTGGCATCCGTATTCTACCATGCGCTAGTCTTGTAATTGAGATAGAAATACTGTTAAAATCTGACAAGAAACTTTACGGTTTGGTACCGTATTGTTAAAGAATCAAGAATTAATTAAGTCCTATTGCAAACTTTTAGTAAACCTCACATTGTTGATTCAAAGAGCTATGTTTGCAATTAGTACCTAAAGTTATCTTGTCTCCGTTCAAATTTGTTTGAAAAGTAAGGAGCTGAAAAATTAGTTTTCAGAAATAATCAAGGTATGAGATATATGTGATATCTAAGACCTTATTACAAGATGATAGAATATAATTTGGTGAGACTACATAAACTCATAAGTTTTATGGGAATGTATGAAGGTTGAAGACGCCAGGCGTCACAATCCTCCAACTATTGGGGCACTAACGATATTCGCATATCCATAAAGTGATCGTCCTTAGTATACACCATTGCTAAGACACGTCGTTTCGAAGCATCACGTGATGATCGGGTGTTATAGATTCTACGTGTGCATACAATGGGTGCAAGCCAGATTTGCACATGCGAATACTAAGGTTATACTTTACGAGCCTAGCATGTACAGACATGGTCTCGAAAAGTCGTCATGATATGATGGATAAAATTATGAGTGAAATTTTTCATCATATTAAAAGGTTACTAATAGTGAAATCCGGAACACTTGTCATATGATGATCAACTTCAAAGTAAGAACCTCAAGGTTATTGGTATTTGACCAACAAACCTAGAAGTTATTGATGTTGAAGTGTTTTTCTGAATAATGAGGAAAACTAAAAGAGAAACTACAAAAGTTTATTGGCAGAAAGAAGGAAAAAGACTAGAAAGTCTAGCTCGGGTGTATATAAATGATATACATGTTATGGTTGTATTCCTAGTTAGGTCACACTATAAAATTCTTGGGTATTAGTACTATATTGGTTGGTATGAAGTGTCATAGAAAACAACGCAATACAAGAATACAATGGCCTAAGTGACTGGCCAGGAATATGATAGGAATACACGTCTGGAACAAAATAAAGTGTTATTATGTTCGTCGTTGGCATTCTATCTAGCCCTTAGAATTTATAATAAAGAACTTAATAATTGTTATTTTGCTCTGGTCAAATGAAAACAATGAGTTATGACATTACTCCATGTATGATGGATAAGTTATTATAAATCTTAATGGTGAAAACACACATACATAACACTGACGCTAAAATGCCATAAGGCAAATGATTTGAATTCCACTTATTTGTGGAACCGCCATTTAGGTCATGTTAGAAAGGAACGCATGAAGGAACTCCATGCAAATGGATTTTTGGAGTCATTTGATTTTTGAATCGTTTGGCGCTTGAAAATCTTTTCTAAAGAGAATGACTAAAATACCGTTCATAGGCCAAGAGTTGAATGGGTAACTAACTTAGTGAAAACATACATAATGATGTATGTGGCTCACTGGGCATAGTTGTGTGCGGGAGATTCTTCTACTTCATGAAAACTTCCAACAATGAATTGAGTATATATATGTGGATATATTCGATAAGGAAGAAGTTTGAAACATTTGAATAGATTCAAATAAATTTCAGCATGAAATGGAAATCATCGTAATAGAAAAATCAAATATCTATGATTGGATCATTGGGAAAATATTTGAATTACGAGTTTTAGCGAACATCTAAGAGAGTCATGAAATTGTTCTACAACTCACATTTCTTGGAATATCATAATGATGATATAGTATCCGAGAGATGTATCCAAACCTTGTTGGATCAATGATGAGATAAAATATTGATGCCATTATATTTTTTGTGTGGATTATGCTTTAGTGACTACCGCTTTTACACCTAATAGAGTATCATCATGATCCGTTGAAATGACACCATACGAGTTATGGCATGGGTATGAATCCTAATAGTCTTTTCTTAAAATTTTGGTATGCATAGCATAAGTAAATAAGTTTACAACCAAAATCGGATGAATGTCTTTGTTGGTTATCCCAAAGAATTGATTGGGAATTCTTTCCACTATGAAGTAAAAGACAAAAGTGTTTGTTAATGTTACTTGCTTATTTCCAAGAAATTGTTTTGTAGCGAAGTTTTTGAGTGGGAGGACAATAGAACTTGATAAGGTTTATGAACCTGAGCATAATGATCAGAGTAGCGCAGCATCGGAATTAGTTCCGGAAGCGGCCACGACGATCATGGCTCCCATGACTACAAATTGTTTTAGCCATGGAGATCGAAGTACATATTGAACCTTGCAGGTATGGTTTACTTTGTGATCAAATAAATGATTTGTGGACAAAGGATTGATTTTGAACAATGATAAACCAACTACAAATATAGAAGTTATGAAGGGCCCTGACTCCGTTAAAATGGCTATACGCCATGAAATCCAAGATAGATGAATACTTTTTGAAAGTAAATGGATCTATAAAAATTGATGAAGCTTGACCTGTTGAAAAGTTGTTTACGACAAAGTTCAAAGAGTTGACTACGATAAGATTACATCTTCCGTAGCAATGCTTATAGTCTATGTGGATTATTCTAGTAATCACTACATATTTCTTTTATGAGATATGCTAGTAGGATGGCAAAATACATTGCTTATAAGAAGTGTGTATACAAGATACAACCAAAAGTTTTGCTAGTCCGTGGAATTCTAGATAGATATACAAACTTCAATTGGATGAAGTAAGTATCACGAAGTTGGAATCTTCACCAGATGAAATAGTCAAAGAGTTTTTGATTTCATCAAAGACGATGAAGAGGCTTGCATTTGCAAGAAATTAAGTGGGAGCGCTGAGACATATTTATAATACTTTATGTAGATGACATATAGTTGGTTATAAATGATGTAATTATATACTTGATTAAAAGGTTTCATTGAGAAATTAACTTCAATGAAAGGATATGGACTGAAACATATCTAGTGTCAAGATCTATGAAGATAGATTGAAACACAAAATAAGTTTAAGTCAAAGTACATAGAATGGATATTGAAATAGTTCAATATAGAAATATTAAGAAAATGTTCTTGTCATGTAAAGTTTTAACAAGATTTGAGTGTATCTGACACTCAATGAGTAAAAACACATGAGTGATTATAGATCACGGATAATATGTACACAATCAGATGTCCTGTGCTTTTAAAAGTGTTATGAGCATGTACCAAAATGATTCATGTGATGATCATTGAAAAACAGTAAAAATATTCTTGAGTACTTAAGAAGAACCAAGGATATATATATATATATAGTTTTGTATGGAGAAATGACAAACAAAATCACTGTAAGGTGTTGCACTGATATTTGTTTTGTCACATATGAAAATAAAATTTCAATCTCAAATTAGACTAAGTGTTGTTTAAAAGGTAGCACAATGAGCTAGAAGTTGTCTATGCTCGATTTAGAAGAGTTCTAAATATTGTGACGGATTCTACAAAAGAAGGCAGAGTATGTCATTGTTTTGACAATGACAAAGGATGTTAAAATAAAGAGGTTCTTTGAGAACTTGGTGTAGTTCCGACAGAGTCAGAACTTTGAAGCTATATTGTGTGTGACAATATTAGTGACATATTTCAGACCGCGGAATTAAGGTTCCACCAGAAGACCAAACATATTTAATGCCGACTCATTTGGAAATGAGTGATGCGTTGAGACGCAAATGAATTACAAAATACATACGTTTCTGAGCGTGTAAGATCCGTTGACTAAAACCTCTCCCGTGAGCAAAACATGATAAAACACCGGAAGGCCAAGGTGTTATATCTTTACAAATGTAAACTAGATTATTGACTCTAGTGCAAGTGGGAGACTGTTGGAGATATGCCCAAGAGGCAATAATAAATGGTTATTATATATCTTTGTGTTTATGATAATGTTTACATATCATGCTATAATTGTATTAACCGAAACATTGATACATGTGTGTTATGTGAACAACAAGGAGTCCCTAGTAAGCCTCTTGTATAACTAGCTTGTTGATTAATGGATGATTAGTTTCATAATCATGAACATTGGATGTTATTAATAACAAGGTTATATCATTGTATGAATGATGTAATGGACACACCCAATTAAGCGTAGCATAAGATCACGTCATTAAGTTATTTGCTATAAGCTTTCGATACATAGTTACCTAGTCCTTATGACCATGAGATCATGTAAATCACTTATACCGGAAAGGTACTTTGATTACATCAAACGCCACTGCGTAAATGGGTGGTTATAAAGGTGGGATTAAGTATCCGGAAAGTATGACTTGAGGCATATGGGTCAACAGTGGGATTTGTCCATCCCGATGACGGATAGATATACTCTGGGCCCTCTCGGTGGAATGTCGTCTAATGTCTTGCAAGCATATGAATAAGTTCATAAGAGACCACATACCACGGTACGAGTAAAGAGTACTTGTCAGGAGACGAGGTTGAACAAGGTATAGAGTGATACCGATGATCAAACCTCGGACAAGTAAAATATCGCGTGACAAAGGGAATTGGTATCATATGTGAATGGTTCATTCGATCACTAAAGTCATCGTTGAATATGTGGGAGCCATTATGGATCTCCAGATCCCGCTATTGGTTATTGGTCGGAGAGAAGTCTCAACAATGTCTACATAGTTCGCGAACCGTAGGGTGACACACTTAAGGTTTGATGTCATTTAAGTAGATATGGAATATAGAATGGAGTTCGAAGTTTTGTTCGAAGTCTCGGATGGGATCCAGGACATCACGAGGAGTTCCGGAATGGTCCGGAGAATAAGATTCATATATAGGAAGTCACTTTCCAAGTTTGGAAATGATCCGGTGTATTTATGGAAGGTGGTTTCTAGAATTATCTGGAAATAAATCACTATGGAAGGAGGAGTCCCGGAGGGACTCCACAAACCCTAACCAGCCAACCAAGTGGGAGGGTGGAGTCCATGGTGGACTCCACCTCCTTGGCCGGCCAAGAAAAGAGGGAAGGGAGAGAGTCCCTGTCCCTCTAGGTTTCGTCCATAAGGCAGGCTTTCTGTTGGGGTCTTATTCGAAGACTTTGGGCAAACCCTTGGGGTTCCACCTATATAATGAGGAGGAGAGGGAGGGGGCAGCCCATGGCTTGGCCGACACCACCCCTGCCCCCTTGAGGCCGGCGCCCATGGCACCCTCTCTCCCCAAACCCTAGCCTCCCCTCCTCCACATACAAACTCCCGCAGCGCATAGGCGAAGCCCTGCCGGAGTTCTCCACCACCACCGCCACCACGCCCCGTCGTGCTGCCGGGATTCCGAGGAGGATCTACTATTTCCGCTGCCTGCTGGAACGGGGAGAAGGACGTCGTCATCAATACCGAACGTGTGACCGAGTACGGAGGTGCTGCCCGATCGTGGCACCGTGATCAAGATCTTCTACGCGCTTTTGCAAGTGGCAAGTGATCGTCTACCGCAGCAATAAGAGCCTACTCTTATAGGCTTTGGAATCTCTTCAAGGGTGAGTCTTGATAATCCCCTCGATGCTACCGTCTTCTAGATTGCATCTTGGATTGGATTGCGTTCTCACGGTAGGAAATTTTTTGTTTTCTATGCAACGAATCCCTACACCTCCTACTATCAATGGTAAAATAATTGGTGTTGGCAATGTTTCTACTCCTAATGCAAAGCGTGAAAAATACCTGAAACTGCTAAAACTGCTGAAATTGCTTGTGATAAAACTGCTGAAATTTTTCAAAATATTGGGGACAATGATCCCATTGCTTTAGATCATAATGGTTTAGATTTTGATGATTGTCACATCTCTGAAGTTATAAAGTTCCTACAAAAACTTGCTAGAAGTCCTAATGCTAGTGCTATAAATTTGGCCTTTACAAAACATATTACAAATGCTCTCATATAAGCTAGAGAAGAGAAATTAAATCGTGAAACTTCTATTCCTAGGAAGTTAGAAGATGGTTGGGAGCCCATCATTAAGATGAAGGTCAATGATTTTGATTGTAATGCTTTATGTGATCTTGGTGCAAGTATTTCTGTTATGCCTAAGAAAATCTATAATATGCTTGACTTGCCACCATTGAAAAATTGTTATTTGGATGTTAATCTTGCTGATAATTCTACAAAGAAACCTTTGAGGAGGATTGATAATGTTCGCATTACGGTTAACAATAACCTTGTCCCCGTTGATTTTGTTGTCTTGGATATTGAATGCAATGCATCTTGTCCCATTATTTTTGGAAGACCTTTCCTTCGAACTGTTGGTGCTATTATTGATATGAAGGAAGGTAATATTAAATATCAATTTCCTCTCAAGAAAGGTATGGAACACTTCCCTAGAAAGAGAATGAAGTTACCTTTTGATTCTATCATTAGAACAAATTATGATGTTGATGCTTCGTCTCTTGATAATACTTGATTCATACTTTCTGCGCCTAGCTGAAAGGCGTTAAAGAAAAGCGCTTATGGGAGACAACCCATTATTTTACTTCTGCACTTTTGTTTTATATTTGAGTCTTGGAAGTTGTTACTACTGTAGCAACCTCTCCTTATCTTTATTTTATTGCATTGTTGTGCCAAGTAAAGTCTTTGATAGTAAGGTTCATACTAGATTTGGATTACTGCGCAGAAACATATTTCTTGCTGTCACGAATTTGAGTAGTATTCTCTGTAGGTAACTCAGAAAAATCTGCCAATTTACGTGCGTGATCCTCAGATATGTACGCAACTTTCATTCAATTTGAGCATTTTCATTTGAGCAAGTTTAGTGCCCCAGAGTTCTCCAAAAAAAATAAAAAAGTTTAGTGCCCCTGAAAAATTCGTCTTTACAGACTGTTCTGTTTTGACAGATTCTGCCTTTTATTTCGCATTGCCTGTTTTGCTATGTTTGATGGATTTCTTCGTTCCATTAACTTTCAGTAGCTTTGTGCAATGTCTAGAAGTGTTAAGAATGATTATGTCACCTCTAAATATGTGAATTTTTTATTATGCACTAACCCTCTAATGAGTTTGTTTTGAGTTTGGTGTGGAGGAAGTTTTCAAGGATCAAGAGAGGAGGATGATACAATATGATCAAGAAGAGTGAAAACTCTAAGCTTCGGGATGCCCCCGTGGTTCATCCCTGCATATTTCAAGAAGACTCAAGCATCTAAGCTTGGGGATGCCCAAGGCATCCCCTTCTTAATCGACAACTTATCAGGTCACCTCTAGTGAAACTATATTTTTATTCCGTCACATCTTATGTGCTTTACTTGGAGCGTCTTTATGTTTTTATTTTTGTTTGTTTGAATAAAATTGGATCCTAGCATTCATTGTGTGGGAGAGAGACACGCTCCGCTATTGCATATGAACATATATGTTCTTAGCTTTATCCTTAATGTTCATGGCGAAGGTTGAAACTGCTTCGTTATTTGTTATATGGTTGGAAACAGAAAATGCTACATGTGGTAATTGGTATAATGTCTTGAATAATTTGATACTTGGCAATTGTTGTGCTCATATAGATCATGTTTAAGCTCTTGCATCATGTACTTTGCACCTATTAGTGAAGAAATACTGTAGAGCTTGTTGACATTTGGTTTGCATGATTGGTCTCTCTAAAGTCTAGATATTTTCTGGTGAGGGTTTGAACAACAAGGAAGACAGTGTAGAGTCTTATAATGATTGCAATATGTTTTTATGTAAGTTTTGTTGTACCGGTTCATACTTGTGTTTGCTTCAAATAACCTTGCTAGCCTAAGCCTTGTATTGAGAGGGAATACTTCTCGTGCATCCAAAATCCTTGAGCCAAAAACTATGCCACTTGTGTCCACCAAACCTACCTACTACATGGTATTTCTCTGCCATTCCAAAGTAAATTGCTTGAGTGCTACCTTTAAAATTCCATTCTTTGTCTTTGCAATATATAGCTCATGGGAAAAATAGCTTAAAAACTATTGTGGTATTGAATATGTACTTATGTATCTTATTTCTTAATAAGTTGCTTGTTGAGCGGTAACCATGTTCCTGGGGACGCCATCAACTATTTCACCTTTGTTGAATATCATGTGAGTTGCTATGCATGTTCGTCTTGTCTGAAGTAAGGGTGATTTATCATGATCATATGGTTTGAGTATGCATATTGTTAGAGAAGAACATTGGGCCGCTAACTAAAGCCATGATCCATGGTGGAAGTTTCAGTTTGGACAACAATCCTCAATCTCTTATGAGAATATTATCTGTTGTTGAATGCTTATGCATTAAAGAGGAGTCCATTATCGGTTGTCTATGTTGTCCCGGTATGGATGTATAAGTTGAGAACAATCAAAAGCGAGAAATCCAATGCGAGCTTTCTCCTTAGACCTTTGTACAGGCGGCATAGAGGTACCCCTTTGTGACACTTGGTTAAAACATATGCTATGCAATGATAATCCATGTAAATCCAAGCTAATTAGGACAAGGTGCGGGCACTATTGGTATACTATGCACGAGGCTTGCAACTTATAGGTATCTTATACATAACATATGCTTTATTACTACCGTTGACAAAATTGTTTCTATGTTTTCAAAATAAAATCTCTAGCACAAATATAGCAATCCATGCTTCCCTCTACGAAGGGCCATTCTTTTACTTTTATGTTGAGTCAGTTTACCTACTTCCTTCCATCTTAGAAGCAAACACGTGTGTCAACTGTGCATTGATTCTTACATACTTGCTTATTTGCATTCATCATATTACTTTGTGTTGACAATTATCCATGAGATAAACATGTTGAAGCTGAAAGCAACCGCTGAAACTTATATCTTCCTTTGTGTTGCTTCAAAACTTTCTACTAAGAATCTACTGCTTTATGAGTTAACTCCTATGCAAATCTTATTGATGCTTGTCTTGAAAGTACTATTCATGAAAAGTCTTTGCTATATGATTCAGTTGTTTAATCATTGTCTTTACCATTGCTTTGAATCACTTCATTCATTACATATGCTTTACAATAGTATTGATCAAGATTATGATAGCATGTCATTTCAGAAATTATCTTTGTTATCGTTTACCTACTCGAGGGCGAGTAGGAACTAAGCTTGGGGATGCTTGATACGTCTCAAACGTATCTATAATTTCTTATGTTCCATGCTACTTTTATGATGATACTCACATGTTTTATACACACTTTATGTCATATTTATGCATTTTTCGGCACTAACCTATTGACAAGATGCCGAAGAGCCAGTTGCTGTTTTCTGCTGTTTTTGGTTTCAGAAATCCTACAATGGAAATATTCTCGGAATTGGAAGAAATCAACGCCCAGGGTCTTATTTTTCCACGAAGCTTCCAGAAGACCGAAAGGATTACGAAGTGGGGCGACGAGGTGGGCCACACGCCGCCCTAGTGTGTGGGGCCCTCGCGCCGCCTCCAACTCTACCCTTCCGCCTACTTAAAGCCTTCGTCGCGAAAACCCCAGTACCGAGAGCCACGATACGGAAAACCTTCCAGAGACGCCGCCGCCGCCAATCCCATCTCGGGGGATTCAGGAGATCGCCTCCGGCACCCTGCCAGAGAGGGGAATCATCTCCCGGAGGACTCTTCATCACCATGATCGCCTCCGGATTGATGTGTGAGTAGTTCACCCCTGGACTATGGGTCCATAGCAGTAGCTAGATGGTCGTCTTCTCCTCATGTGCTATCATTGTTCGATCTTGTGAGCTGCCTAACATGATCAAGATCATCTATTTGTAATGCTACATGTTGTGTTTGTTGGGATCCGATGAATATGGAATACTATGTTATGTTGATTATCAATCTATCATATATGTGTTGTTTAAGATCTTGCATGCTCTCCGTTACTAGTAGAGGCTCTGGCCAAGTTGATACTTGTAACTCCAAGAGGGAGTATTTATGCTCTATAGTGGGTTCATGCCTCCATTTAATGCAGGACGATGTGTGAGAAAGTTCTAAGGTTGTGGATGTGTTGTTGCCACTAGGGATAAAACATCAATGCTTTGTCTAAGGATATTTGTGTTGATTACATTACGCACCATACTTAATGCAATTGTCTGTTGTTTGCAACTTAATACTGGAAGGGGTGCGGACGCTAACCTGAAGGTGGACTTTTTAGGCATAGATGCATGCTGGATAGCGGTCTATGTACTTTGTCGTAATGCCCAATTGAATTTCACACTACTCATCATGATATGTATGTGCATTATTATGCCCTCTTTATTTGTCAATTGCCCAACTGTAATTTGTTCACCCAACATGCTATTTCTTATTGGAGAGACACCACTAGTGAACTGTGGACCCCGGTCCATTCTTTTACATCGAATACAATCTACTGCAAACATTGTTCTTTACTTTTCTTCGTATACAAACATCATTTTCCACACTATACAATTAATCCTTTGTTACAGCAAGCCGGTGAGATTGACAACCTCACTGTTACGTTGGGGAAAAGTACTTTGATTGTGTTGTGCAGGTTCCACGTTGGCGCCGGAATCACTGGTGTTGCGCCGCACTACACTCCGCCACCAACAACCTTCACGTGCTTCTTGACTCCTACTGGTTCGATAACCTTGGTTTCTTACTGAGGGAAAACTTGCTGCTGTACGCATCACACCTTCCTCTCGGGGTTCCCAACGGACGCGTGTTGTACGCATATCAGTGTATCGTAGTACTTTCGATAAATAAGAGTGTCAAAACCAACGAGGAGCAGAAGGTGCTAACAAGCAGTTTCGATGAAGGATTCACTGTAAATGCTCACAGACAAGTTTTCAGGAGGTTTTGATATAGCAGATAAATAAAATACAAGTAAGTAAAATGCGAGAATAATAATTGCAGCAACTAGCCCAATCTTTTTTAGCACAAAGGAGAAGCCGGTTTGTTTACTTATGATGACTAAACGTTCTTGAGGACACACGGGAATTTAATCTATAGCTTTCTCTTCATATAGTTGATTAATCTTCATTGTTTTGATAAGTGTTGTGTGGGTGAACCTATGCTAATGCACCGCCCTTCCTAGGACTAATACATACTTGTGATTAAACCTCTTGCAAGCATCCGCAAATACAAGAAAGTAATTAAGATAAATCTAACCACACCCTTAAACTATGAGATCCTGCTATCCCTCATGCATCGATATACCAACGGGGGTTCAGGTTGCTGTCACTCCGAAACCCCACAATTAGCAAACGAATACAAGATGCATTCCCCTAGGCCCATAAAGGTGAAGTATCATGTAGTCGACGTTCACATGACACCACTAGAAGAATAACACCACAACTTAAATATCAAACCATTAAATATTACTCAACATAGTTCACTACTAACATTTAGACTTCACCCATGTCCTCAAGAACTAAACGAACTACTCACAAGACATCATATGGAACATGATCAGAGGTGATATGATGATGGATAACAATCTGAACATAAACCTTGATTCAATGGTTTCACTCAATAGCATCAATAACAAGGAGTAATCAACACCGGGAGAGTTTCCCCTATGAAATAATCAAGATTAAACCCTAGATGTTACAGCGGAGACGAGGTGCAGCGGTGGAGATGACGGTGTCGGTGGTGGAGATGATGATGATGATCCCAATGAAGTCCAACTCGATGACGGTGACGATGGCGATGATTTCCCCCCTCCGGGAGGGAATTTCCCCGTCAGATTTCGACCTGCCGAAGAGCACTTTTCTCTCTGGTGTTTTCCGCCCCGAGGAGGCGGCTATGACTATTCTCGATGTTCTCCCGCACCTTAGGGTTTCTGGAAGATGAAGTACGCGAAAGGGCGATGGCCGAAGGGGTCGTGGGCCCCATCCCCACGCGGCGGCGCGCCAGCCCTGGTGGCCGCGCTGGCTTATGGGGAGGGCCCATGGCGGCCCTCCTCGGCCTCCCCTTTTGGCTGGCTCCGTCATCTGGAAAAATAGGAGCTTCGGTATATTTTCTGTCAATTGTTGATCTTCAGAAATATTGTATCCTGACGGTGCTTTTTCCAGCAGAATTCTGACTCTGGTGAGTAATTCTCCAATAATCATGAAACATGCAAAATAGGTGAAATAACATAAGTATCATCTCTAAATATGAAATATATCAATGAATAACAGTAAATTATGATATAAAATAGTGATGCATAATGGACGTATCAACAACCTCCTGCTTGACGCACTCGTCGGGCTCGTCGACGGGCTCGTCCTTCACCAGGCCATTTGGTCCTACCTCGCCGTCATCCATGAGGTCCACGAGCGGCTTGCCGGAGTCGCGGATGGACATTGCGATCGCCGTGTCGAGGTCGCACCTCCAGGCGTCCTTGTTGTTCAGCGACACCAATTACGCCGCTCGCAACCCTGGGCAATCCTCGGGGTCGTCGCTGCTGGCGATGAGCCATTGCTGCCACTCGTACTCCGCCAGCAGCGCCGCCTTCGACGCTTCCTCCGGCTCCTCCTTCACCTCCGGCTTCGGGATGAGGAGGACGCCACCACGCCTCTCTTGCTGCCGCTGCTGTCGCGCCTCGGATTGACGAGCATCGCTGGCTCCTCCTTCATCACGGGATTGGGGACTGTATAGGGCGCCGAGCGGTACAACGAGGACGGCGTCGATCGGGTCGGTCTTGGGGAGGAAGAGTTGGAGGAGGACGAGTACATCCTCCTCGGCTTCCATTGCGAAGACGGTGGCAGTGAGGACGGTGCCTCCAACCTTGGAGCGCCGTTGCGGATGTCGTGGATGACGCTCTGCAGGGTGCACCCCGGAATGCCCCAGAACAGGGCGCGCCCGTCCCTGTTCTAGCTGTTCGGTCCACCGACGAGGCCGATGGTGTTGCGCATCTCCATGTCGTACTTGGCCTGGAAGTAGGTGCCCCACCAGGCGTCATTGTTTTTGGCCGCCCAGGTCAGATTGGCCCGCTCCTCGGCGTCGAGTTCAGCCCATCGGGCCCTGATGGCGTCCTTCCAGCGCTCCGTACCCGGCGTCGGCGGCGGGACGCTTATGCCGTTCACGGCCATCTTCCAGCCGCCGCTGCTTGGTAGGTGATACGTCTCAAACGTATCTATAATTTCTTATGTTCCATGCTAGTTTTATGAAAATACTCACATGTTTTATATACACTTTATATCGTTTTTATGCATTTTCCGGAACTAACCTATTAACAAGATGCCGAAGTGCCAGTTCCTGTTTTCTGCTGTTTTTGGTTTCAGAAATTCTACACAGGAAATATTCTCGGAATTGGACCCCACGAAGACGGAAGTCAATACTTTGCCGAGACGGACCCGGAGAGCCAGAGAAGGGCCGGAGGGGGGCCAAGGGGGCCCCACACCATACCTGGGCGCGGGCCCCTCCCTGGCCGGGCCACCAGGTGGGGAGGCCACCCCTTGCTCCTCCGACTCCGCCCTTTCGCCTATATATTCTGTCCGTCGCGAAAACCCTAAAACAATCGACGATATTCCACAAAGAGTTCCGTAGCCGCTGCCATCGCGAAGACAAGTTTCGGGGGACAGAATCTCTGTTTCGGCACGCCGCCGGGACGGGGAATTGCCCCCGGAATCCATCTCCATCGACACCACCGCCATCTTCATCGCCGCTACTAACTCCCATGATGAGGAGGGAGTAGTTCTCCCCCGAGGCTTGATACGTCTCCGACGTATCGATAATTTCTTATGTTCCATGCCACATTATTGATGATATCTACATGTTTTATGCACACTTTATGTCATATTCGTGCATTTTCTGGAACTAACCTATTAACAAGATGCCGAAGTGCGATTCTTTGTTTTCTGCTGTATGTGGTTTCAGAAATCCTAGTAAGGAAATATTCTCGGAATTGGACGAAATCAACGCCCAGGGTCCTATTTTGCCACGAAGCTTCCAGAAGACCGAAGAGTCAACGAAGTGGGGCCACGAGGTGGCCAGGAGGGCAGGCGGCGCGGCCCCACCCTTGGCCGCGCCGACCTGTCCCCTGGGCCCCTCGCGACGCCCCCTGACCTACCCTTCCGCCTACAAATAGCCTTCGTCGCGAAACCCCCAGTACCGAGAGCCACGATACGGAAAACCTTCCAGAGACGCCGCCGCCGCCAATCCCATCTCGGGGGATTCAGGAGATCGCCTCGGCACCTGCCCGGAGAGGGGATTCATCTCCGGAGGACTCTACGCCGCCATGGTCGCCTCCGGAGTGATGAGTGAGTAGTCTACCCCTGGACTATGGGTCCATAGCAGTAGCTAGATGGTTGTCTTCTCCTCATTGTGCTTAATTGTCGGGTCTTGTGAGCTGCCGAACATGATCAAGATCATCTATCTGTAATTCTATATGTTGTGTTTGTTGGGATCTGATGAATAGAGAATACCATGTTATGTTGATTATCAATTTATATCTATGTGTTGTTTATGATCTTGCATGCTCTCCGTTATTAGTAGAAGCTCTGGCCAAGTTTTTACTCTTAACTCCAAGAGGGGGTATTTATGCTCGATAGGGGGTTCATGTCTCCGTGACTCGGGGGAAGTGACAGAAATCTCTAAGAGTATGGATGTGCTGGGGCCACGAGGGCTCAAACATGGATGCTATGTCCGAGGATGTAGTTATTGATTACATTACGCGCAATACTTAATGCAATTGTCTCATGTTGTTAGCAACTTAATACTTTGGAGGGGTTCGGATGATAACCTGAAGGTGGACTTTTTAGGCATAGATGCATGCTGGATAGCGGTCTATGTACTTTGTCGTAATGCCCAATTAAATCTCACTATACTCATCATAATATGTATGTGCATGGTCATGCCCTCTTTATTTGTCAATTGCCCAACTGCAATTTGTTCACCCAACATGCTGTTTATCTTATGGGAGAGACACCTCTAGTGAACTGTGGACCCCGGTCAAATTCTCTATACTGAAATACAATCTACTGCAATACTGTTCTACTGTTTTCTGCAAACAATCATCTTCCACACTATACATCTAATCCTTTGTTACAGCAAGCCGGTGAGATTGACAACCTCGCTGTTTCGTTGGGGCAAAGTACTTGGTTTGTGTTGTGCAGATTCCACGTTGGCGCCGGAATCCCTGGTGTTGCGCCGCACTACATCTCGCCGCCATCAACCTTCACGTGCTTCTTGACTCCTACTGGTTCGATAAACCTTGGTTTCTTACTGAGGGAAACTTGCCGCTGTGCGCATCACACCTTCCTCTTGGGGTTCCCAACGGACGCGTGTCGAACGGAAAGACAACACGTCAACCACGCGCATCAAGCAAATTTCTGGCGCCGTTGCCGGGGAGATCAAGACACGCTGCAAGGGGAGTCTCCACATCCCAATCTCTTTACTTTGTTTTTGTCTTGCTTAGTTTTATTTACTACTTTGTTTGCTGCACTAAATCAAAATACAAAAAAATTAGTTGCTAGTTTTACTTTATTTGCTATCTTGTTTGCTATATCAAAAACACAAAAAAATTAGTTACACGCATTTACTTTATCTAGTTTGTTTTATTTACTACTGCTAAAATGAGTAATCCTGAAGTTGAAGTTCGTACGTTTAAGCAACGAGGGGGAGAATGTTTAAGAGATGCTTGGTATAGAATTAGTGATGCCCATAATAGGTGCACTAAGAAACACTCCACCACTATCTTACTCAGGAATTTTTATGTTGGTGTCTCTAGCTGGAATAGGTATGTTCTTGATTGTCTCGCGAAAGGTAATTTCCTAAGTACTCCTGCATTAGAAGCTAGCTGCATTATTGAGAGTCTATTTGGAATACCCCCTGTTGATGAAGTTAAAACTGAAATCTCTCTTGAAGATGTTATGAAAAAATTGGAAACCATAGAGAAATTTTTTCCAAGTATTGAAACTAAATTGGAAATGTTACTTGATAAAACTGATGAACTTGATAAATCCTTAGGAGGAATTGATGAAAGAATTAGTGTCCTAGGAACTTGTGTTGTCCATGATAATCAAACCAATAGGATTGGCGAACTTGAAAAAGCTCTGGGAACCTTGAGTTCAACTTTTTCTTCTCTTAAATATAAGGAGAAAACTTATGTGGGTAAGGAGCAAAAGTTTATGTATGTCTCTAAAGTGCCTAAACCAAAGAAGTATTATTATAGACCTAAAATTGACAAAGCCCTTAGTACCACTACGGATGGGGGAGCTTATGATAACGATGCTCCATTTCTTGATAACACTTGATACACACTTTCTGCGCCTAGCTGAAAGGTGTTAAAAAAAAGCGCTTATGGGAGACAACCCATCTTTTTACTACAATATTTTGTTTTATATTTGAGTCTTGGAAGTTGTTTACTACTGTAGCAACCTCTCCTTATCTTAGTTTAGTGTTTTGTTGTGCCAAGTAAAGTCGTTGATAGTAAGGTTCATACTAGATTTGGATTACTGCGCAGAAACAGATTTCTTTGCTGTCACGAATCTGGGCAAAATTCTCTGTAGGTAACTCAGAAAATTATTCCAATTTACGTGAGTGATCCTCAGATATGTACGCAACTTTCATTCAATTTGAGCATTTTCATTTGAGAAAGTCTGGTACCTCAATAAAATTCGTCAATACGAACTGTTCTGTTTTGACAGATTCTGCCTTTTATTTCGCATTGCCTGTTTTGTTATGTTCGATGGATATTTCGATTCCATTGACTTTCAGTAGCTTTGTGCAATGTCCAGAAGTGTTAAGAATGACTATGTCACCTCTGAACATGTATATTTTGATTGTGCACTAACTCTCTAATGAGTTGTTTTGAGTTTGGTGTGGAGGAAGTTTTCAAGGATCAAGAGAGGGAGATGATACAACATGATCAAGGAGAGTGAAAGCTCTAAGCTTGGGGATGCCCCGGTGGTTCACCCCTGCATATATCAAGAAGACTCAAGCGTCTAAGCTTGGGGATGCCCAAGGCATCCCCTTCTTCATCGACAACATTATCAGGTTCCTCCCCTGAAACTATATTTTTATTCCATCACATCTTATGTGCTTTGCTTGGAGCGTCGGTTTGTTTTTGTTTTTGTTTTGTTTGAATAAAATGGATCCTAGCATTCTTTGTGTGGGAGAGAGACACGCTCCGCTGTTGCATATGGACAAGTATGTCCTTAGGCTTTACTCATAATATTCATGGCGAAGTTTCTTCTTCGTTAAATTGTTGTATGGTTGGAAACGGGAAATGTTGCATGTGGTAGATAAAATACTTGTAGAACATTGAGCTTTGATAACTTGATTCTTTGCACATGTTTTGAGGTATTTAGATGGTAAGGCTTGCTGGATAAATAAGTTAAAATTAGTAGTGGATTGTTGTCTTTAAGCTTGTGCCGTACTACAAACTCTATTTAAATAGTTGAAGGCGTAGTTGGACTTGATAGCTTTCCATGTCTGAGAGTTCATCGTAATAACTAAGTTGTGCTGAAGGTCGAGGGAGCTAGCGGGGTACTTGTGCCACCGTGAACGGCCCTCCTTGGAGTAAATTTTAATCATGCTCTTAATGATGAACCTGCTAGTTGTTTGCAATAAGCTTGTGAGTTCTATTTGACTAATGTTAAGCTACGGTTTTTGGCACTTCCACCATCTAAATTTGCTAGCCTCTTTGGTACTGTGCATTGCCTTTTGCTCACATTGAGAATTGTGCATACTTCGCCGGTACATCCAAACCCGTTGGGGAACTTTCTCTTGTTCTCCTACACATAAGTCCATACATCTCCTCAAAACAGCCACCATACCTACCTACCACAGCATTTCCATAGCTGTTCCGAGATATATTGCCATGCAACATCCATTTTACATTACATGCCATGTTGTCATTTATTATTTATATATTGCTTTGCATGATCATATACAGCTGATGTGTGGTTTACCCATGTTACGCTAGATCATTGCACATCCTGCTACACTGGCAGAGGCATACATTTTCATACATCATGTTTCATTCATTATGAGTTATTTGTACCAAAAAGTGTGTTGTCATATTAGGATGTTGCCCCTAAAAATGAAAAGAGCCATGGAGGCCATCAAAAAGAAAAGAAAAAAAAAGAAGAAAGAAAAAAAATGAAAAGAAAGAAAAAAGGAAAAGAAAGAAAAAAAGAAAAAGAAAGAAAAAAAAAGAGAATAAAGAAAAAGGGGCAGCATTACTATCTTTTATCCACACTTGTGCTCATGTTTTAGCACCCGCATTATTCATAGTCATCATTTGTGCTCATGTTTAGCACCTACATTCATATGAGAGAGTTTTCATGTTTTACTAGTATAACTATGTGGGGAATTTACACTATAGAACTTGGGTTGTATATTCCAATGATGAGCCTCCTCAAAAGTGCTCTAGGTCTTCGTGAGCAACCAAGTTGGATGCACCCCCACTAGTTCCATTGGAGAGCTTTCATACACATATAGCTCTATGTGCATCCGTTGCATGGCAATCACTACTCCTTGCATAGCTTCGATCATAAGGCTTCCTCTTGTCTAATGATCATTTACAGCTTTGCAAGCCTTTCTTCCATTTGGCCTTCCAAACCCCCATTAACGTTCTTTATGCCATAACATCCTGGTGCTAATACCAAATGCTTGCGCTCACCGGTTGAGTAGACTTCGAAACAGTTGATTCATGACGTTCATGTTTATGTTTACTTGACTGAATCCTTCTTATGTTGTGAAAATTTACTTGATGCTTGGAATGAAGGATAGAACTTCTATGCTGAATACTTAATACATCCTTAATGAACTTTGTACGGTTGCATGTCTTTGAAGCAATAGTTCATGAAAACTTCTAGCTTGTCTAACTCTTGCATTATCATCTCTTATATCAATATAGATACTTGCTTTGAATGATTTGATCTCAGCTCATATGCTTTACAATAGTATGATCAAGGTTATGATGGCATGTCACTCCAGAAATTATCTTTGTTTATCGTTTACCTGCTCGGGACGAGCAGAAACTAAGCTTGGGGATGCTGATACGTCTCTGACGTATCGATAATTTCTTATGTTCCATGCCACATTATTGATGATATCTACATGTTTTATGCACACTTTATGTCATATTCGTGCATTTTACGGAACTAACCTATTAACAAGATGCCGAAGTGCGATTCTTTGTTTCTGCTGTTTTTGGTTTCAGAAATCCTAGTAAGGAAATATTCTCGGAATTGGACGAAATCAACGCCCAGGGTCCTATTTTGCCACGAAGCTTCCAGAAGACCGAAGAGTCAATGAAGTGGGGCCACGAGGTGGCCAGGAGGGCAGGCGGCGTGGCCCCACCCTTGGCCACGCCGACCTGTCCCCTGGGCCCCTCGCGACGCCCCCTGACCTACCCTTCCGCCTACAAATAGCCTTCGTCGCGAAACCCCCAGTACCGAGAGCCACGATATGGAAAACCTTCCAGAGACACCGCCGCTGCCAATCCCATCTCGGGGGATTCAGGAGATCGCCTCCGGCACCCTGCCGGAGAGGGGATTCATCTCCTGGAGGACTCTACGCCGCCATGGTCGCCTCCGGAGTGATGAGTGAGTAGTCTACCCCTGGACTATGGGTCCATAGCAGTAGCTAGATGGTTGTCTTCTCCTCATTGTGCTTAATTGTCGAGTCTTGTGAGCTGCCGAACATGATCAAGATCATCTATCTGTAATTCTATATGTTGTGTTTGTTGGGATCCGATGAATAGAGAATACCATGTTATGTTGATTATCAATTTATATCTATGTGTTGTTTATGATCTTGCATGCTCTCCGTTATTAGTAGAGGCTCTGGCCAAGTTTTTACTCTTAACTCCAAGAGGGGGTATTTATGCTCGATAGTGGGTTCATGTCTCCGTGAATATGGGGAAGTGACAGAAATCTCTAAGATTATGGATGTGCTGTTGCCACTAGGGATAAAACATTGATGCTATGTCCGAGGATGTACTTATTGATTACATTACGCGCAATACTTAATGCAATTGTCTGTTGTTAGCAACTTAATACTGGAGGGGGTTCGGATGATAACCTGAAGGTGGACTTTTTAGGCATAGATGCATGCTGGATAGCGGTCTATGTACTTTGTCGTAATGCCCAATTAAATCTCACTATACTCATCATAATATGTATGTGCATGGTCATGCCCTCTTTATTTGTCAATTGCCCAACTGTAATTTGTTCACCCAACATGCTGTTTACCTTATGGGAGAGACACCTCTAGTGAACTGTGGACCCCGGTCCAATTCTCTATACTGAAATACAATCTACTGCAATACTGTTCTACTGTTTTCTGCAAACAATCATCTTCCACACTATACATCTAATCCTTTGTTACAGCAAGCCGGTGAGATTGACAACCTCGCTGTTTCGTTGGGGCAAAGTACTTGGTTTGTGTTGTGTAGGTTCCACGTTGGCGCCGGAATCCCTGGTGTTGCGCCGCACTACATCTCGCCGCCATCAACCTTCACGTGCTTCTTGACTCCTACTGGTTCGATAAACCTTGGTTTCTTACTGAGGGAAACTTGCCGCTGTGCGCATCACACCTTCCTCTTGGGGTTCCCAACGGACGCGTGTCGAACGGAAAGACAACACGTCAACCACGTGCATCAAGGCTGAGGGCTCTACCGGTAGCTATGTGGTTCATCTCTCTCTCACATGGTGTGATCTTTATGTGATCATGAGCTTTGTATCACTATTAATCTATGTGCTACTCTAGTGATGTTATTAAAGTAGTCTATTCCTCCTCCATGATGTAAAGTTGACAGTGTCTGCATCATGTAGTACTTGGCGTAGGTTATGATTGTAATCTCTTGTGGATTATGAAGTTAACTATTACTATGATAGTATTGATGTGATCTATTCCCCCTTTCATAGCTATTGGTGACAGTGTGTATGATATGTTAGTACTCGGTCTAAATTGCAACGGTCTATTATGCACTCTAGAGGTTACTTTAATATGAACTCCGGACGTTGTGGAGCTTGTTTACTCTGGCTTGAGGTGTGCTTTTGTAGCCCTACACAATGAATGGTGTTTGTTATCCAACAAGAGAGTGTTAGCGAGTAGCATTTATTTATTCAGTTATGTGATCATTGTTGAGAGTGTCCACTAGTGAAAATATGATCCCTAGGCCTTGTTTCTAAGCATTATAACACCGTTTCCAACAAGTTCTGTTACATGTTCGCTTGCTTCCATTTATATTTCAGATTGCAATTACTACTTACAATCATCCATATTACTTGTATTTCACTATCTCTTCGCCGAACTAGTGCACCTATACATCCGACAAGTGTATTAGGTGTGTTGGGGACACAAGAGACTTCTTGTATCTTAATTGCAGGGTTGCTTGAGAGGGATATCTTTGACCTCTACCTCCCTGAGTTCGATAAACCTTGGGTGATCCACTTAAGGGAAACTTGCTGCTGTTCTACAAACCTCTGCTCTTGGAGGCCCAACACTGTCTACAGGAATAGAAGCGTGCGTAGACATCAAGCTATTTTATGGCGCCGTTGCCGGGGAGGTAATGTAAAAGGTATTCACATCCTCCGACTACTAAGCTATTTCCTAGCACTGTTGCCGGTGTGTGAGTGCTCGAAGCTATTTCCTTTAGATTCTGCAATTATATCTTTTTGTTTCTTGTTTTTTTATTTCACTAGTTAGGCTTAATGGAAAACAACAACAAAATTAGAGATCTTTATAGTATTTATCTTGAGTTAGGACATGAGGTGTTTGAAGAGAGAATTCAAAAACCCAAGGAACTTTGTTTGCAAAATAGTTGTAGCAATGTTATTAGCATGAACTCTTTGAACACTATTATTGCTAATGCTATGGAAAAGTCTAAGCTTGGGGAAGCTGGTTGTGATATCTTTAGTCCCCAAGTTTTGAGGAGAAAATTTTCTTTGATGATACTTTGCCTCCCATTTATGATGATTATAATGATAGTGGTATTTTGGTGCCACCTACTATGGAGGATAAAGTTTATTATGATTATACCATGCATGCAATTTATGATGATTACAATGATGGTTGTGATAGTTTTACTCCCACTATTACTAATAAAATTGATTATGCTTATGTGGAGAGTAATGATACTTTTATGCATGTGAATAAGAATGCTTTATGTGATAGTTATATTGTTGAGTTTTTTCATGATGCTATTGGAAATTATTATGAGAGAGGAAAATATGGTTGTAGAAATTTTCATGGTACTAAAACACCTCTCTATATGCTGAAAATTTTGAAGTTACTCGTGTTTTATCTTCATATGCTTGTCACTTTGTTCTTCATGAATTTATTTGTGTACAAGATTCCTTTTCATAGGAAGTTGGTTAGACTTAAAAGTGTTTCTTATTTGCTTTTGATGCTCTCTTTTGCTTCAACTCTTATTTCTTGCGAGACCATCATTAAAATTGCTGAGCCCATCTTAATGGCTATAAAGAAAGCACTTCTTGGGAGATAACCCATGTTTTTATTTTGCTACTGTTTTGTTGTGTCACTACTGTAGCAACCTCTCCTTATTTTATTTTATTGCATTTTTGTGCCAAGTAAAGTCTTTGATAGTAAGGTTGACTAGATTTGGATTTCTGCGCAGAAACAGATTTCTAGCTGTCACGAATTTGAGTAGGTCTCTCTGTAGGAAACTCATAAAAATCTACGAAAATTCATGAGTGATCCTCAGATATGTACCCAACTTTCATTCAATTTGAGCTTTTTCATCTGAGCAAGTTAAGTACCTCGAAAATTTTTGTCTTTACGGACTGTTCTGTTTTGACATATTCTGCCTTTTCTTTCACATTGCCTCCTTTACTGTGTTTGAGTGGATTTCTTTGCTCCATTAAATTTCAGTAACCTTGGGTAATGTCCAGAAGTGTTGGAAATGATTGTGTCCTCTCTGAACATGTGAGTTTTTGATTACGCACTAACCCTCTAATGAGATTGTTTTGAGTTTGGTGTGGAGGAAGTTTTCAAGGATCAAGAGAGGAGGATGATATGATATGATCAAGAAGAGTGAAAAGTCTAAGCTTGGGGATGCCCCCGTGGTTCATCCCTGCATATTTCAAGAAGACTCAAGCATCTAAGCTTGGGGATGCCCAAGGCATCCCCTTCTTCATCAACAACTTATCAGGTCACCTCTAATGAAACTATATTTTTATTCCGTCACATCTTATGTGCTTTACTTGGAGCGTCTGTGTGTTTTATTTTTGTTTTGTTATTTCCATTCTCTGAATACATTCGGATCCTAGCAATCCATGTGTGGGAGAGAGACACGCTCCGCTTTTTCATATTGAATACTAGTGTTCTTAGTTTTACTTTTAATGTTCATGGCAAAAGTTAAAAGCTGCTGCATTTATTGCTATTTGGTTGGAAACAAAAAATGCTTCATGTGGTAATTGGTATATTGTCTTGAATAATTTGATACTTGGCAATTATTTTGAGCTCTCAAATAGATCATGTTTAAGCTCTTGCATCATGTAGTTTGAACCTATTAATGGAGAACTACCGTAGAGCTTGTTGAAATTTGTTTTGCATGATTGGTCTCTCTAAGGTCTAGATATTTTCTGGTAAAAGTGTTTGAGCAACAAGGAAGACAGTGTAGAGTCTTATAATGCTTGCAATATGTTCTTATGTAAGTTTTGTTGTACCGGTTCATACTTGTGTTTGCTTCAAACAACCTTGCTAGCCAAAGCCTTGTACTGAGAGGGAATGCTTCTCGTGCATCCAAAACCTTGAGCCAAACCCTATGCCATTTGTGTCCACCATAACTACCTACTATGTGGTATTTTTCTTCCATTCCAAAGTAAATTGCTTGCGTGCTACCTTTAAAAATTTCATTCCTTGTCTTTGCAATACATAGCTCATGGGAAAGTAGCCTAAAAACTATTGTGGTGATGAATATGTCGCTTATGTATCTTATTTCTTATAAGTTGCTTGTTGAGCGGTAACCATGTTTCTGGGGACGCCATCAACTGTTACACTTTTGTTGAATATCATGTGAGTTGCTATGCATGTCCGTCTTGTCTAAAGTAAGGATGATTTGCCATGAGTTGAATGGTTTGAGTATGCATATTGTTAGAGAAGAACATTGGGCCGCCAACCAAAGCCATGTATCATGGTGGAAGTTTCAGCTTGGACATTAATCCTCAATCTCTTATGAGAATATTATCTGTTGTTGAATGCTTAAGCATTAAAGAGGAGTCCATTATCTGTTTTCTATGTTGTCCCGGTATGGATATCCTCAAGTTGAGATTTATCAAAAACAAGAAATCAAATGCGATCTATCTCCTTGGACCTTTGTACAGGTGGCATAGAGGTACCCCTTTGTGACACTTGGTTGAAACATATGTAATGCAATGATACTCCATGGAAATCCGAGCTAATTAGGACAAGGTGCGAGCACTATTGGTATTCGATGCATGAGGCTTGCAACTTATAGGAGGTTTTATGCATAACACATATAAATTATTACTACCGTTGACAAAATTGTTTCCATGTTTTCAAAATAAAAGCTCTAGCACATGAGTAATCCCTGCTTCCCTCTGCGAAGGGCCTTTCTTTTACTTTATGTTGAGTCAGTTTACCTACTTCTTTCTATCTTAGAAGCAAACACTTGTGTCAACTGTGTGCATTGATTCTTACATGCTTGCTTATTGCACTCATCATATTACTTTGTGTTGACAATTATCCATGAGATATACATGTTGAAAGTTGAAAGCAATTGCTGAAACTTAAATCTTCCTTTGTGTTGCTTCAAAACCTCTTATTAAGAATCTATTGCTTTATGAGTTAACTCTTATGCAAGTCTTATTGATGCTTGTCTTGAAAGTACTATTCATGAAAAGTCTTTGCTATATGATTCAGTTGTTTAGTCATTATCTTTACCATTGCTTTGAGTCACTTCATTCATCTCACATGCTTTACAATAGTATTGATCAAGATTATGATAGTAGCATGTCACTTCAGAAATTATCCTTGTTATCGTTTACCTACTCGAGGGCGAGTAGGAACTAAGCTTGGGGATGCTTGATACGTCTCAAACGTATCTATAATTTCTTATGTTCCATGCTAGTTTTATGACAATACTCACATGTTTTATATACACTTTATATCGTTTTTATGCATTTTCCGAAACTAACCTATTAACAAGATGCCGAAGTGCCATTTTCTGCTATTTTTGGTTTCAGAAATTTTACACAGGAAATATTCTCGGAATTGGACCCCACAAAGACAGAAGTCAATACTTTGCCGAGACGGACCCGGAGAGCCAGAGAAGGGCCGGAGGGGGGCCAAGGTGGCCCCACACCATACCTGGGCAAGGGCCCCTCCCTGGCCGCGCCACCAGGTGGGGAGGCCACCCCCTGGCTCCTCCGACTCCGCCCTTTCGCATATATATTCTGTCTGTCGCGAAAACCCTAAAACATCGACGATATTCCACGAAGAGTTCCGTAGCCGCCGCCATCACGAAGACAAGTTTCGGGGGACAGAATCTCTATTCCGGCACGCCGCCGGGACGGGGAATTGCCCCTGGAATCCATCTCCACCGACACCACCGCCATCTTCATCGCCGCTGCTGACTCCCATGATGAGGAGGGAGTAGTTCTCCCCCGAGGCTGAGGGCTCTACCGGTAGCTGTGTGGTTCATCTCTCTCTCCCATGGTGTGATCTTTATGTGATCATGAGCTTTGTATCACTATTAATCTATGTGCTACTCTAGTGATGTTATTAAAGTAGTCTATTCCTCCTCCATGATGTAAAGTTGACAGTGTGTGCATCATGTAGTACTTGGCATAGGTTATGATTGTAATCTCTTGTGGATTATGAAGTTAACTATTACTATGATAGTATTGATGTGATCTATTCCCCCTTTCATAGCTATTGGTGACAGTGTGTATGCTATGTTAGTACTCGGTCTAAATTGCAACGGTCTATTATGCACTCTAGAGGTTAGTTTAATATGAACTCCGGACGTTGTGGAGCTTGTTTACTCCAGCTTGAGGTGTGCTTTTTTAGCCCTACACAATGAATGGTGTTTGTTATCCAACAAGAGAGTGTTAGAGAGTAGCATTTATTTATTCAGTTATGTGATCATTATTGAGAGTGTCCACTAGTGAAAGTATGATCCCTAGGCCTTGTTTCTAAGCATTGAAACACCGTTTCCAACAAGTTCTGTTACATGTTCGCTTGCTTCCATTTATATTTCAGATTGCAATTACTACTTACAATCATCCATATTAATTGTATTTCACTATCTATTCGCCGAACTAGTGCACCTATACATCTGACAAGTGTATTAGGTGTGTTGGGGACACAAGAGACTTCTTATATCTTAATTGCAGGGTTGCTTCAAAGGGATATCTTTGACCTCTACCTCCCTGAGTTCGATAAACCTTGGGTGATTCACTTAAGGGAAACTTGCTGTTGTTCTACAAACCTCTGCTCTTGGAGGCCCAACACTGTCTACAGGAATAGAAGCGTGCGTAGACGTCAGTAGGCACATGTCCGGCGGGACGGGATATCCCGCGTGGTACATCGCCCACGCCTCCTTCGCGGTGAGGCTGCCGCGGCCGAAGCCGTTCGCCGCGGCGATGTTGCGGGAGGACGACGGCATTGCTTGATGGCGAGGAGAAGATCTAGGGGTGGCGAGGAGAAGATTTGGGAGCGGCGAGAGATTGGGACGAACCGTAGGGCCTCTTAATGTACAGCGACGACAGTGGGTGGTTGCACGCAATAACACCGGCGCGAATGGCCACGCGGCCATGCACGAAGAGACGCGTCCCTACGTCACCTGGGAAAACTGGGACGCCATTAACGTCGCTTGACCAAAGGTATGCGACGGGGTTTTAGGCTTCCGAGTCGCTAACGCATCGGGCACGCGTCTCTTCGCGTCGCTTGTCATTGTGTCCGGTGTGCCCAGAGCGTCTCCTGTGGAGCGGGGACAGGCTCGGGGCGCCGGACACCGTATCGGGCCGCGCCGGAGAAAAAACGTCTTTGGGGGATGCGGCTGGGAATGTTTTTTATCCGGCGCGCCACAAATCGCTTTGGGGGACGGTTTGGTGTACACGAGTGAAGATGCTCTTATATCAACCGCGTCCCATTTCATAAGCACCACCTGCGGGTCGCCTGATATCCTGATAAATTACATGTAACTCCAAATGGCTAGCTACTTATAGGGGCTTTAGAGCATCTCTAACAGAGACTGAAAAAGTGCAAACCAAAAAAGTGGTTTTCAGTCTTCTGAAAATGATAGTTCGTTCGAATTTGGCAGTGGCGCAAATTAGAAACTGTAAAAATGGAACTGAAAAGCGGAATTTGAAAGGGCACGGGTAAATCGGCGATGATCATAGTTCGACATCAAATTGATGCTCCGATTGAGCATTAAAACATACATTGTTCGTAAAATTAAACCTATAGTACTGGTACACCGGCGAGCGCTACTTAAGCTAAGAAAAATGCGGCCTATAAAGTGGCATGCGCGCGCGGCGGTGCCGGTGGTGGCGCAGCGTGTCGGCGGCATATGGTGCCGACGCTGTCGAGGATGAGCTTCACGCGTCGTCGGCGTCAAGCTCGACTATTTCGAGCTTGACACAGCGGACGCGGGCCTCCCGGTAGGCCGCCTCGTATTCACGGATGAGGCGGATGGCTTCCGCCTCCTCCCGACGGAAACGCTGGTGAGCCTCCACCTCGCTGATGGCCTTGGTCTGCGCGAGGACGGCGTCCTCCTCGTCGCTGCCGTGGACATAGTCCCCGGCGGAGAAGGTGGGCGACCGCGCGGGGACGAGGTCGTCGTCGTCGCTGTTGTCCGCGACGGGGAGCCGCGGTGCGCGGCTTGACTGGCCGGACGAGGAGCCCTCGCCGGTGTTGTCGTACCTGGCGAGCTTCCCTGGGGGCATGAGCCCCCAGTTCGTCCACCGGCGGGCGCTGCGCTTGCGCGCGCCCTCCGATCGGTTCCATTTGCGCCGCTCCGCGTCGGTGCAGAAGACGGGCGGACGCGGCGGCAAGTCGCCGCCGCCCAATCCGGCGCCACGGCCTGCGGAGCCGCCTCGGGACGCCATCGCCCACCGTCGGCCGGTGGATTGCTGCCTGAGGCTCGCTGGATTGCTCGCCGGAGATGGCGCTTGGCGTCGGCCGAGGGAGAGGAACGGCGGAGGGGAGTAGGGTTTGCGACCCGAACTCCCCTCCGCGAACCCTTTTAATAAGGGTCGTTCGGAGATTTGTTCGGGCCCCTGAACTTATTTTATGGGCCAGCCCATCTTTTCGGTCACTGATGTGCGACACATTCGGCCCGAACCCGTAAATCCGTCGGAAAAGTTTGATTCCGGTGGGGGAGTTCTGTTAGAGATGCTCTTACTACTGTACGTATCATATATATATATGGTAGCCATGTATGATGGGAGAAAAATAAGGTAAGTACAGATTTGCTATGAACTGCTGCCTTGTAACATCCCAAAAATTTCAAAATAAAACAAATGAATTTCCCTAGTTCCAAATTTTGGAACCAAAAAAACTTTTATTAAATTAAGTGTGATACATAGTGATCTTGCTTAATTCTTGTGCTATTGCCATGTTTGCTTGTTATAGTAGTTTGAAATAATCTTAAACCCTAAACCTCACCCCTCTTTTCATCATCCTAGTTAAAATAAAATAAAAGAAAATTAAATAAGAAAAAGGCATATGTGCCTATGGCTATTTCTATAAATCTTTACCCTAAGCTTTTCTACTTTGCTTAGAGGTTTGGAAAACCTTCATACACCTTACCTAGTATTTATCAAACCAAATCCAAGTGGTTCCCAAAGAAAATAAAAAGAAACTAAAAATGCCATAGAGGCATATGAGAGGAAAATAGCAAATTTGGGAATATAAGAATCTTGATCCTAAGACATGTTGTGAATGGTAGGATCACTCCTATATACCATTTCAACACTCAAAAACACCAATTGGGTCAAGCCAAGTCAAACTAAAACTCAAATGCAATATATGCATAGAGGCATATGTGACACATAGCTATAATACCCAATTCTTGCCCTATGACTCTAAACCTTGACCACTTGATGTGAAACCATCTCTCAACCTAATATAACACTAAATTGACCCTAACCCATGTCCAAGTGAAGCAAGATGAACAATTTACAAGTTTAATGAAATATGACACATCACCTCTTATGTGTTATGGCCATTTTTGCAAATCTTTGAGCAAGACCATTTGAATTGGTTTCAATGGTCTTAAAATGTTTCTAAACTAATAAGAACCACATTAGAGTCAAGAAAAGCCAAATCAAATGGAGAGAAATCAAATGGTGAGATAATCCCAATTTCACTCACATACACATAAGACCAATTTCGCAAATCTTCACCAAAGGCCACCATTGCTTGATCTATTGTTTGTAAAACTCTTATATATGATAAACAAACACAATTGCATCAAAGAAACCAAAATCAAATCAAAGCAAATCTCAAAATCAACATACAAGTGATAATGGTCATATTGCCATTTTATAAAATGTTCACTACTTTACCCCCCTGGTTTTGACTTTTCTCCAACCAAACTTGGTCAACCAAAGCCATGTCATCCAAGACCATGTCAAGGTGAGTAACTTTCATGTTGACCACCATGGCTAGAGTTGACTAGGTTGACCAGAATAAATGTGACAAATAGGGTATGTGAAGCAAAGTGAAGATCAACCTCAAATTTGAAACTCTGCAAAACAACTCCAAATTGAACACAACCACCGCCATTCCAACCCTTTAATTATATGATTGAGCTCCACCAAAAAGAATTGCAAAATTTCACAAAAAGTTTCATGCGGCCAATTCATCAAACACCTTGCAGGCAACATTTCAACTTTGGCATACACTCTATTATCCTCTGGTTCTTAGCCTAAACCCCTTTCCAATAGTGATCATCAACCTACTGGTACCCTCTCTGCACCAAAGCAAGCCTTGCATCGATGATTAAAGGGAAGACATGATCACAACAACACCTATGCCGGCCATGGGAGACATCACCATGCCACCCTACCTCAACACCTCTCTCTGGTCCATCCAACCTTGTCAGCAAGACTCACTAGGAAGTACTGAGCCTGCTGGACAAGATCCCAACTCCAAACCATGCACGACAAGCCTTGGCCACAGCGTGATCACCACGTCTGGGCGCGCCAGAGCGTGCACTGGCATGTTACTGGACGCGCCAGTACGCTGCCCCGCCCGAGCGCTATCGTCCTTCCCTTCCCCTCCACTTGCGCGTGCACACTCCACCCCCATCCAGTACCTCGCCAGACACCGCCATTGGCCATCGCCTGCGCCATAGACGAAGACATCATCAACGCTCTGCCGCCGCGGTACTGCAAGTACGCCACCGTCGCTAGCACGCCACAGACCCTCATTTGATGTGCCATCACACGCGCTAGCTCTGCCTAGCCGTCGCCTACACGACGCGCATCATAGCCTGCCCCTTCGCTCCCTGGAATGACCTCGTCGACCTTCCGCCGCATCCACGGCGCCCCTCCATCTGCTATAAATAGAGAAGCCCTGAGCCTCGACTCTTCACAACATCTGCTCCCCTCTCATCCTTGCCCCTTCTCCACCCACCAATTTCGCACTACCTCGCCGGAGAAGCCTCAATTGCAAGCTCATCCCCGCCGGAAGCCCGCAGATCATCTGCATCGCCTGGAGCCGCCCCGAGCCTCGCCGCTGTACCAGGGGCCTCTACACCATCGACAACATCGCCTCGACCCTCTCCCTCGATCGCCGGCGGCCTAGGACGCTCCCCGACCCCCTACCTCCGCCGCCAGTACACCCTCCTCTCGCCGGAGAAGAAGAAGCACCACGGCCGTGCGATCATCTCCTAATCCAACGGTCAATATTGCCAGGTACCGATTCGGTGGTTATGTATCGCTGACGTGTAGACCCCACCATGTTAGCTGGCCCACGGCTGTGAAACGTTACTGGGCTGGGCCAGTTTCGCAATTTAAACCATTCTGGCCCATTTCCTTTCCCGCCTAAGCCCGTGAATTCAATTTAGAATTAATTCGTTTCAGCAAAATTCAATACTGATGCAGTGCTATAAATTGAATAGTTTTAAATCTACAAATCCAAATCTGGTGATTCAAAATGCTATAGAAAGCTTATGAACCCCACTGGTCTGAACCCCATACCTTGTGTAGTTTTTGAATAGAAAAAATAACAAAACAGATACTTTTCAGTATTCAAATAAATCTTAAAAATCAACCATTGTGAATTTTGAAGTGAATCCAATTGCAATAATTCACATTTAACAAACCCTAATTTGCTATGTGAAAAGATGCTATGGGTTCTGTACATGATCATGGGCTAGAAGCAAAATATTGGCTATGTAGTCAATACTAGTCCATTTAAACTATATCCAAATTTTAGAATTTAAATCTATGAGGTGTAGCACCTCATTTAAATCATTCTCACAAGTGATATGAAGTAATGTGTCGACCTTTAATTGCTTAGGCTCATACTTGCTCACTTGTAGAATTTAAATCAAATTAGTATTTAAAATTGCCATGGTTATTTAAATCACATGAGATGATGAATCTCATTTAATTCATGTTTCTCAAATGATAAGTGTGAAATGTTGACCTTGGTCAACATGTGATCACCCCTGGTTATTTGAGAAGATTAAATCTTAAGAAGACTCAATGAGAGGAAATTATTTCTCCAAACCAAAGACGAACCCTAATTTCAACTTTCAATGAGAGGAAATTATTTTCCTAATGTTAAATAAAGAAACCCTAGCATAATTTGTAAATAAATGTTAAGTAGTGATGCTAGATCAATTGTGTGAGCCATTAAGGCTAATTAAGAATACTTAAGTGTTGTATGGTGATTGTATCCTCGTATTCGTTTATAGACGCTAGTACCGGAGACTATCAAGAGGAAGAGGTCTTCTACCAAGAGGAAGAGCCAGAAAACTTTGATCACATCACCAATCAAGGCAAGCTATTACCAATGCAAGCTAGACTAATGCAAACTATTTTGGTTGCAAGTTTATATTCTTGCCAAGTGCAAAGCTCTACAAGAGCAAGGCACCATTACATTTTACTTTATGAACCTATCCCAAGTTTTTACGTTACAAGCTTTACTTGATTTTATTTATCAAAGTTACTTTTTGATTTATGATTCACTTGGTTGTATTATAGAGTAGTACAAGAGAATCACACTTAGCCTAGCAAGCTCCAAGATACTTAGCACCCCTCATAACTAATGGCTAGTGCTCAATATTAAAAGTGACTACTCTAGTTGGGAACTTGTGAATTGAAATGACTTTGAAAACCTTGGAATGATGAGTCATTCTATTGAGAGATTTTGAAGGTGAATATGACTGGTGGATGACTTGGTGAACTTTACCAAAATCTGATGGTTGGGTTCGGATGCGATACCATTCCAATTTTACAAGTACCCCCACAATACCTGAATCTGGGTAAGGCTTAGCTGGAAACTTATGTATTTTAGTATGGGTTCCCTCTAAACAAGCGTCATAGGGGTTATGCCGAGGCTACCTCCGTACCGGTGAAGTGATATGAAATGACGTGAAATGAGGTGAATGTCCGGCCCAAGCCCTGTGCAGTTCCTAGGCTGACCGCGTGTCTTCACTGGGAGGCCAAGCTCATGGGGAGAGGTGCCTATACTAGAATATGTAAATGAAAGGTTAGGATTGGTAGTTCGCGTACTGCGTACGATAAATCAGGGACAGTTACCCCTGACGAACTATTGCAATTGTTGTGGCACAAGTGTACAACCTCTGCAGAGTTAAACCTATTCGAATAGCCGCGTCCGCGGTCATGGACAGTTGGAAAGGCCATACTGTTCCGTCATCAGAACTTTTCTAAAAATATGAATGGTGACTTGTGATTTGAATTGAAAGGTGACTTTGACTTTGAATCACAACTGAGTTGTGGGAATGACACTAATGTTCCCACTGGAGTTACTTAAGCAAATGAAGAGTTTTGATTATTAAAGTGCTTATAAAATAAAATTGGCCTTATGCAAATGAAACTAGAGCTTAGAGCCCCCTTACTATAGTTGATAGTGTTTACCTTAGTATTAGTTTGCGAGTACTTTAAAGTACTCATGGCTGTGTCCCTGGCTATTCAAATGGCCAGACTATGAAGACGAGTACCAGAACCCGGAAGAAGGACAGCAGGACGTCTACGACAACTAGGATCACTCCTGACGTCAACAGTTGCCTTTGGAATAGATGGACTACTACTACGCTACTTTCGCTTCCGCTATGTGTTATGTAATGGATCAATAGAACTTCTATTATTGTAATAAGACTGGATCATGTGATCCTTTATTTGTAAGACGATTATGTGTTGTAATGAATGATGTGTTGTGATATCAATCTATTATGTCTCGCAAAAACAATATTCTTGGGATTGCGAGGAATGGCATAATAGGCATCTGGACTTAAAAATCCGGGTGTTGACAAGTTGGTATCAGAGCCATTGTTGACCTTAGGAGACCCTAGTTAGAATGGACGTCTGAAAAACTTAGTTTGAAAACAAAGGAAGTGATTATTTATGAAAAACTTATTCTCCCTCTTATCCTTGAGATCTTTTTCAAAATAAGAAAGTTATGCTCTAGTCTTCTTATACTATTACCTAAAATTTTGACACACTTCTCTAACTTACTCATCATAATTCTTCACAGATGGAGTACAAATGGGAGTTCTATCAGCTTGGTCACGGGGGAAACCTGATGTTCGAGAAAGACTTGAAGCAACTGGTGGACTATCTAGGACGCCCGTATCCCGAGTTCTTCGGAACACCCCTCAACAATCACTCCGGAGGACCACCTCGGTGGGAAGTTTCTGCCGATCTACGAAGGAAGCCTGGAACCCCAATATGGGAAACCATATGGTTTTCTGTAACGGGAAGCACTTGGAAGGAAGGACTAGTCAGAGCTATGCAAGAAGCAATTTCTCGTCTGTGTGGACAAAATGAGAACAAGATTAAGAACACTCGCTTCATCTACTACCCAAGACATGACCCCACCGGAAGACCGATGACCATGCCCCCGCACACGGAGATGAACCAGTATGTAGCACACCTCGACTTCATGCTGTACAAGACCCGCAAGGAGTTGGACAACGCCCTCGCCTTTCGCCAAGCACATTACCCGTGAAGACGAAGTATTCCCCCCTGAAGAGTAGTTTCATTTAAAGCACTTTCGTATGTGTGAGTTGTATCAGGATCCCCTTGTATCGTAGAGCGATGAATGGTTCTTCAAACCAACGGTGTGTTAGCTTTGTAATGTGTGATGCTTGGTATGAATGAAAAGTGTTGTCGGTTTTCACCCCCGCAACACTACTCAAGTTTTCAATATTATGAACTTTTTAAACTTTAACAAAACAAACCATAGAAATTTCCCTCTTATCTTATCATCTACATCAATGTTTAGATGGCCCCACCAACCCGCAACGCCACCCAAGTTGCCATGATGCAACTGCTACAGACGATGATGGCAGACCGAGAAGTCGAGAGAGCTGAACGCCAAGCCAACATTACCGCACTGCAACAGATAGCTCAGAACAATCAAGGCCACGGAAACCACGATCACCCTGGATCGAAGCTGAAGAACTTTCAGCACACCAACCCTCCGATATTCAACAAGACTGAAGAGCCCCTCGATGCTGTTGACTGGCTCCAGACCATGGAGAACAACCTCGAAGTTGCGGGAGTAGAAGCCACAGAAAAAGTACTGTTCGCCACCCACTACCTGTCAGGACCTGCTAGAGCCTGGTGGACAAGTGCCCGTGCAATGAATGCGGGACAGATGATGACATGGGAAGACTTCAAGCTGAAGTTTAGCAAATACCATGTGCCCCAAGGACTGATCAAGAAGATGAGAGACGAGTTCCGTGAACTCAAGCAAGGAAGGATGTCCGTGGTGGAATACCGCGACAGGTTTCTCACTCTGTCAAGGTACGCCCCGGATGAGACCTTTACCAATGAGAAGAGAAAGGAAAGATTTCTGAACGGACTACACGACGAGATGCAGACTGTGTTAGTGAACATTCCGTTCGCTGACTTGGAAGCCCTGGTAGACTCAGCCATACAGATGGAAGGAAAGCTGCATCAGGCCAATGAGAACCGCAAGCGCAGGATGATGAACCAGAATGGACCCCACCATACCCAGAAGTACCGCAACAACTCCTCTGGAGGATTCACCCCAAGATACAACAAGCCCCCTGCTCAAAGTTATCGCCCCAACAACCACAACAACAACGGAGGACCCCTGAAGCCCGGAGGCAACAACAACAACAACAACAGCCACAACAACAACAACCACCCCAACAACAGCAACAACAATGGAAACAACAACAACACCAATACTGCCCCAAGGACTGGAAGCAATGCTACCCCCATCATTCCCAAAGACAAGTCCACCGTCAACTGCTATGAATGTGGAGTTGTGGGTCACTTCTCTAATGAGTGCCCCAAAAAGCTTGCCAGGATTGCCGCCAATACCGCTGCACCTGCGCAGCAACAGCGTCGCTTCGCAGGTAGAGGAACCAGAACAACAACAACGGCCGTCTCTACCACATGACTGCCACTGAAGCTCAGGAAGCACCCCAGACCATGCCAAGTATGTCTTCCTGTTAATAAAATGCTCAATCTCTCTTAGGAACCTAACTTTTCCTAAAATCTCGGGACGAGATTTGTTTAAGGGGGAAGGGTTTGTAACATCCCAAAAATTTCAAAATAAAACAAATGAATTTCCCTAGTTCCAAATTTTGGAACCAACAAAAACTTTTATTAAATTAAGTGTGATACATAATGATCTTGCTTAATTCTTGTGCTATTGCCATGTTTGCTTGTTATAGTAGTTTGAAATAATCTTAAACCCTAAACCTCACCCCTTTTTCATCATCCTAGTTAAAATAAAATAAAAGGAAATTAAATAAGAAAAGGCATATGTGCCTATGGCTATTTCTATAAATCTTTACCCTAAGCTTTTCTACTTTGCTTAGAGGTTTGGAAAACCTTCATACACCTTACCTAGTATTTATCAAACCAAATCCAAGTGGTTCCCAAAGAAAATAAAAAGAAACTAAAAATGCCATAGAGGCATATATATGAGAGGAAAATAACAAATTTGGGAATATAAGAATCTTGACCCTAAGACATGTTGTGAATGGTAGGATCACTCCTATATACCATTTCAACACTCAACAACACCAATTGGGTCAAGCCAAGTCAAACTAAAACTCAAATGCAACATATGCATAGAGGCATATGTGACACATAGCCATAATACCCAATTCTTGCCCTATGACTCTAAACCTTGACCACTTGATGTGAAACCATCTGTCAACCTAATATAACACTAAATTGACCCTAACCCATGTCCAAGTGAAGCAAGATGAACAATTTACAAGTTTAATGAAATATGACACATCACCTCTTATGTGTTATGGCCATTTTTGCAAATCTTTGAGCAAGACCATTTGAATTGGTTTCAATGGTCTTAAAATGTTTCTAAACTAATAAGAACCACATTAGAGTCAAGAAAAGCCAAATCAAATGGAGAGAAATCAAATGGTGAGATAATCCCAATTTCACTCACATACACATAAGACCAATTTCGCAAATCTTCACCAAAGGCCACCATTGCTTGATCTATTGTTTGTAAAACTCTTATATATGATAAACAAACACAATTGCATCAAAGAAACCAAAATCAAATCAAAGCAAATCTCAAAATCAACATACATGTGATAATGGTCATATTGCCATTTTATAAAATGTTCACTACTTTACCCCCTGGCTTTGACTTTTATCCAACCAAACTTGGTCAACCAAAGCCATGTCATCCAAGACCATGTCAAGGTGAGTAACTTTCATGTTGACCACCATGGCTAGAGTTGACTAGGTTGACCAGAATAAATGTGACAAATAGGGTATGTGAAGCAAAGTGAAGATCAACCTCAAATTTGAAACTCTGCAAAACAACTCCAAATTGAACACAACCACCACCATTCCAAACCTTTAATTATATGATTGAGCTCCACCAAAAAGAATTGCAAAATTTCACAAAAAGTTTCATGCGGCCAATTCATCAAACACCTTGCAGGCAACATTTCAACTTTGGCATACACTCTATTATCCTCTGGTTCTTAGCCTAAACCCCTTTCCAATAGTGATCATCAACCTACTGGTACCCTCTCTGCACCAAAGCAAGCCTTAAATCGATGATTAAAGGGAAGACATGATCACAACAACACCTATGCCGGCCATGGGAGACATCACCATGCCACCCTACCTCAACACCTCTCTCTGGTCCATCCAACCTTGTCAACTAGACTCACTAGGAAGTACTGAGCCTGCTGGACAAGATCCCAACTCCAAACCATGCACGACAAGCCTTGGCCACGGCGTGATCACCACGTCTGGCCGCGCCAGAGCGTGCACTAGCACGTTACTGGACGCGCCAGTACGCTGCCCCGCCCGAGCGCTATCGTCCTTCCCTTCCCCTCCACTTGCGCGTGCACACTCCACCCCCATCCAGTACCTCGCCAGACACCGCCATTGGCCATCGCCTGCGCCATAGACGAAGACATCATCAACGCTCTTCCGCCGCGGTACTGCAAGTAAGCCACCGTCGCTAGCACGCCACAGACCCTCATTTGACGTGCCATCACGC
The DNA here is from genome assembly GCF_019359855.2 of Lolium perenne. Classification (NCBI taxonomy): domain Eukaryota; kingdom Viridiplantae; phylum Streptophyta; class Magnoliopsida; order Poales; family Poaceae; genus Lolium; species Lolium perenne. The sequence continues at coordinate 62,336,465 of NC_067246.2, forward strand.
GCGCTAGCTCTGCCTAGCCGTCGCCTACACGACGCGCATCATAGCCTGCCCCTTCGCTCCCTAGAACGACCTCGTCGTCGTCGACCTTCCGCCGCATCCACGGCGCCCCTCCATCTGCTATAAATAGAGAAGCCCTGAGCCTCGACTCTTCACAACATCAGCTCCCCTCTCATCCTTGCCCCTTCTCCACCCACCAATTTCGCACTACCTCGCCGGAGAAGCCTCAATTGCAAGCTCATCCCCGCCGGAAGCCCGTAGATCATCTGCATCGCCTGGAGCCGCCCCGAGCCTCGCCGCTGTACCAGGGGCCTCTACACCATCGACAACATCGCCTCGACCCTCTCCCTCGATCGCCGGCGACCTAGGACGCTCCCCGACCCCTACCTCCGCCGCCAGTACACCCTCCTCTCGCCGGAGAAGAAGAAGCACCACGGCCGTGCGATCATCTCCTAATCCAACGGTCAATATTGCCAGGTACCGATTCGGTGGTTATGTTTCGCTGACGTGTAGACCCCACCATGTCAGCTGGCCCACGGCTGTGAAACGTTACTGGGCTGGGCCAGTTTCGCAATTTAAACCATTCTGGCCCATTTCCTTTCCCGCCTAAGCCCGTGAATTCAATTTAGAATTAATTCGTTTCAGCAAAATTCAATACTGATGCAGTGCTATAAATTGAATAGTTTTAAATCTACAAATCCAAATCTGGTGATTCAAAATTCTATAGAAAGCTTATGAAATTTTCTAACTAACCTCATTGGTCTGAACCCCATACCTTGTGTAGTTTTTGAATAGCAACAATAACAAAACAGATACTTTTCAGTATTCAAATAAATCTTAAAAATCAACCATTGTGAATTTTGAAGTGAATCCAATTGCAATAATTCACATTTAACAAACCCTAATTTGCTATGTGAAAAGATGCTATGGGTTTTGTACATGATCATGGGCTAGAAGCAAAATATTGGCTATGTAGTCAATACTAGTCCATTTAAACTATATCCAAATTTTAGAATTTAAATCTATGAGGTGTAGCACCTCATTTAAATCATTCTCACAAGTGATATGAAGTAATGTGTTGACCTTTAATTGCTTAGGCTTATACTTGCTCACTTGTAGAATTTAAATCAAATTAGTATTTAAAATTGCTATGGTTATTTAAATCACATGAGATGATGAATCTCATTTAATTCATGTTTCTCAAATGATAAGTGTGAAATGTTGAACTTGGTCAACATGTGATCACCCCTGGTTATTTGAGAAGATTAAATCTTAAGAAGACTCAATGAGAGGAAATTATTTCTCCAAACCAAAGACGAACCCTAATTTCAACTTTCAATGAGAGGAAATTATTTTCCTAATGTTAAATAAAGAAACCCTAGCATAATTTGTGAATAAATGTTAAGTAGTGATGCTAGATCAATTGTGTGAGCCATTAAGGCTAATTAAGAATACTTAAGTGTTGTATGGTGATTGTATCCTCGTATTCGTTTATAGACGCTAGTACCGGAGACTATCAAGAGGAAGAGGTCTTCTACCAAGAGGAAGAGCCAGAAAACTTTGATCACATCACCAATCAAGGCAAGCTATTACCAATGCAAGCTAGACTAATGCAAACTATTTTGGTTGCAAGTTTATATTCTTGCCAAGTGCAAAGCTCTACAAGAGCAAGGCACCATTACATTTTACTTTATGAACAAATCCCAAGTTTTTACGTTACAAGCTTTACTTGATTTTATTTATCAAAGTTACTTTTTGATTTATGATTCACTTGGTTGCATTGTAGAGTAGTACAAGAGAATCACACTTAGCCTAGCAAGCTCCAAGATACTTAGCACCCCTCATAACTAATGGCTAGTGCTCAATATTAAAAGTGACTACTCTAGTTGGGAACTTGTGAATTGAAATGACTTTGAAAACCTTGGAATGATGAGTCATTCTATTGAGAGATTTTGAAGGTGAATATGACTGGTGGATGACTTGGTGAACTTTACCAAAATCTGATGGTTGGGTTCGGATGCGATACCATTCCAATTTTACAAGTACCCCCACAATACCTGAATCTGGGTAAGGCTTAGCTGGAAACTTATGTATTTTAGTATGGGTTCCCTCTAAACAAGCGTCATAGGGGTTATGCCGAGGCTACCTCCGTACTGGTGAAGTGATGTGAAATGACGTGAAATGAGGTGAATGTCCGGCCCAAGCCCTGTGCAGTTCCCAGGCTGACCGCGTGTCTTCACTGGGAGGCCAAGCTCATGGGGAGAGGTGACTATACTAGAATATGTAAATGAAAGGTTAGGATTGGTAGTTCGCGTACTGCGTACGATAAATCAGGGCCAGTTACCCCTGACGAACTATTGCAATTGTTGTGGCACAAGTGTACAACCTCTGCAGAGTTAAACCTATTCGAATAGCCGCGTCCGCGGTCATGGACAGTTGGAAAGGCCATACTGTTCCGTCATCAGAACTTTTCTAAAAATATGAATGGTGACTTGTGATTTGAATTGAAAGGTGACTTTGACTTTGAATCACAACTGAGTTGTGGGAATGACACTAATGTTCCCACTGGAGTTAGTTAAGCAAATGAAGAGTTTTGATTATTAAAGTGCTTATAAAATAAAATTGGCCTTATGCAAATGAAACTAGAGCTTAGAGCCCCCTTACTATAGTTGATAGTGTTTACCTTAGTATTAGTTTGCGAGTACTTTAAAGTACTCATGGCTGTGTCCCTGGCTATTCAAATGGCCAGACTATGAAGACGAGTACCAGAACCCGGAAGAAGGACAGCAGGACGTCTACGACAACTAGGATCACTCCTGACGTCAACAGTTGCCTGTGGAATAGATGGACTACTACTACGCTACTTTCGCTTCCGCTATGTGTTATGTAATGGATCAATAGAACTTTTATTATTGTAATAAGACTGGATCATGTGATCCTTTATTTGTAAGACGATTATGTGTTGTAATGAATGATGTGTTGTGATATCAATCTATTATGTCTCGCAAAAATAATATTCCTGGGATTGCGAGGAATGACATAATAGACATCTGGACTTAAAAATCCGGGTGTTGACATGCCTGCCAGCTTGCATTATGCGTAAATTACATCCTAAAATCATACATGGATTTGATTGGGAGGGAGTAGGAGGAGACCTTCTAGTACCGCCTTTTCGAGCCTGAAACTTGTAGAATTCAACGGGGTAAAATACGAATATTTGTCAAGTATTTATGCTGGACTAGAATCTGCAGGATCGAGCACTAAAATTCTTTAGAAACGATGAACACTAAAAAAATTCAGAAACGCCAACGATTTAACTGATTTAGTTTTTCTTTGTCCTTAACTTTTGCTCCTCTGGCCCCTTTCAATAATTATATTTTGTTTTCTTCGTCAGAAATAGTCCTAATATATGGGAAACTCATTTTTAGCCTTTGGCGCGCATGCTTCTACTACCGGGAAAATATTTTAAAATGTTAAAAATGATGAACAAAAATTCAAGTGTATATCTGGAACGATAATCTTTTGCCCTTGTGGATGCCACAATTTTAAAAAGCTGCAGTGTAACACGAACCGGTGCTACAGGGTCTTCCGTGGCAAGAAAAAGCTTCAAAAGGCTGTAGCGGCAGAACCCGCTACCGGTGCCATTTTTTATCCATTTTTTCTAATTATTTTCCACTCCCTTTGTTTTTCTATTTTTTTATTATTTTAGTTATTTGACAAGTTTAGTCTCTAGCTACATTTAATCTCTACTCAAATTACTTACTCGTGGTCATGCTTCCCGCTCGGTCACCCATCCTCCCACTACTCTAACACTAGCACGCTTAATTTCCGAGTTCCCTCCTATCCTGCTTCCAAGTGCTTTGCTCGCATGTTATTGATATTAATATCATATCAATCCTATTAATATGTTGGTCACGATATCATACTTCTTTATTGTTTGAATTTCAACTAATTCTTTTAATAAACAAATGTAATGATGTGATAATTACCTTGAATAAATAAATAGATACTATTTTTTATTTTAATTTTTTATTAAAAGAAAAAAACCTAAAAATATGAAAATCTAAAAATTGGCTAACCTTTATGGTTAAGTAATTGTAATATTTATGCAGGAAGGAATTATTAATTTAAATTTTTTAAATAAAAAAATAAAATCCTGAATTTCTGGTAAAATCTAAAATCTTCCTTCCTTCATATGTTCCTTTGGAATTTTGAGAAACTAAAGATTGGCTAACCAGATAAACCCAGGTGAATTCGGATGTATTTTTTCCCACGATCATTTTGATATATTATACGTTTTTTTCAACGTCGTATGCAACCAGAAAAGCCGTTTTACCTTTTTCTAAACGTTTTTTCCAAAAAAAGTTAAAATTTAAATTTGTTAATTTCCCTTAATACCACCAGTTCGCGGCTGATGCCAACCATTTAGCACCGGTTCGTGGCACGAACTGATTCTAAAGGTCCCACTCGAACCAGAGCTAAAGACCCGGCCTCTCAAACCGGTGCTAATGCACCCTTTAGTCTGGGTTCGTAACCTAACCAGTGCTAAAGCTCCGGGCAGCTTTCAACAAAAGCCACTTTTTGTACTAGTGGGGTTATATCGGCGATGACACCAACTACTATATGAAGCGGGCTGACGGAGATGCTCTAAGGATGATCAATTCTTGCTTGATTTTCTAAGCACCTTCCATTTGCTCAAGAAATAGGTATATGCTAAGTGGTTTTGCTAATTCTCAGTTAACTGTTAGAGCATCTCAAGAATTGGCTTAACTCTCAGTCAACTTTTAAACTGTTAGATGAGCTGTGCGAAGATTCGTGCGCGTGCGCGAACTAGCCTTTATCTTTGAGAGGAGCGGCCTGGCCCGTCCGGCCGGCACAAAGATGCATTTGCAAATGCTGGCCTGTATCCCCCCTCAAAAAAATAAAAATGCTGGCCTGTATAGCTTTGTACTGTAGCCCACGTTTGAAAGATGGTGCGACTGAGATGTTGCACCGGAGATAGGTGCAAGATGGAACGTGATGGAGCTGGGCCGACGGTTTTGCCGTCGGCACAGCAGGTGAGGTGTGGCCCCGTGGCCTGCTGTGGCCATCCGTGCATAGCGTCTGTGCCGATGGTTGGCACAGTCGTTTTCCTGGGCTAAAGGCCGTTAGATCTGGCGCAGGTCCCTCGCCGTCTATGCCGACGGCGTCGTTCCACCGGCGGTCTGACGGCTGTGCCGATGGTCTGGCATGTGCCGACGGCACGGCAGGGGCGAGGTGCCGACGAGTGCTGTCGGCACAGGCGTGGGACGAAGGCAGGTCGGTGCCGACGGTGGCCTTAACTGGTTCCCGTAGTAATTGGATAGACATAGTGATTTTATGAGAAAATTCAGAATGTTCTGCCAAACTTTCATGTTGCATCAGGACATCTGGCTTGTTTCACGGAAAATTCTTGTTGGGTTGGTGTGTCTTTCTTTTTCCACCATTTTATTCAGTAGTACTGTAAAGAAGGCTTGTGCCAGGTGAATTACAAAATTAATTAGGAAGGAATTTCAGATATTATGAGCTTCTGACAGGGTTCAGCCGTGCACAGGTAATAAGGACTTGTAGGAGCTGGCGCAGTCGGCAGGGGCGAAGGTGACGGTGCGCTTGTCGAGGTTGTAGCCGACGTGCATGTTCTGCTGCGCGATGTTCCCGAGGATGGACAGCGGATGCTTCTCCGTCACCGGCGCCACCGCTAAGCACATGATCCCTTCCTGCGCCTCCACGAACGTGTTCTCAGCCTTCAGCGTCACTGCCACGCCGAAGACGGCCAGGTACAGCGTCACGTCCGGGACGCTCTTGCTGAACGAATACTGACGAGCCGGCCCGCCCACGTCGTAGCACAGCTGCAGCGGCTCCTGTGGCGACGGCACCTTCGGGAAACCGGTCCCGATCCGCCGGGTGAGCTCCTGCACCATCGGGTCCACAAGCGCCTTGTCGAGGAACGTCAGCGGCGTGCCGGAATCGACGATGACGCGGGAAAGGTGCTTAAAGGAGGCGTTCCCGATCCTCACGGACTCGAGCAAGACGGTGTAGTACGCTTCGAAGTCCGACCGGACCAGCGCCGTGGTGGCCGCGCCCGGCTCCGTCACGGTGGCACGGTCGCCGAAGTTGAGCGCCGACGAGGCGTTCTTCACGGTGTAGGGGACCAAGCAGTAGGAGAACCTGCGGCCTAGGGATGTGTGGGCGCCAAGCTGGCCGATGAGGGAGCTGTTTCCGGCGCCGAGGCCGACCATGGCGTCCACGACGAACGTGCCGTTCGTTGACGTGGAGCAGCCGAAGCTGACATTCGGCACCAGCACGTACGGATGGCTGCGGCACCCCGGGCAGCCGCCTGGAATGCTTTCGAAGGTGAAGGTCTCGGTGGAGAGGAGGCCGCTCGTCTTGGAGCCGTCGCCGTATGACCGGAGGTACTGGCAGTTGGAGCTGGCGTCGCAGGAAGTGCCATAGAGTGCGTGGCAGGCGCCGGAGTTGCAGCCCATGCGGCCGAACGTCGACGAGGAGGACGGGTTGAAGACGGCGCTCGGCGGCGCGGCCCTGGCGGCTGCTGCCCGAGGTTCGCATTGGAACCAGACGAGGTCGCTGCCGGTGTCGGCCATGGCGAGTATCCGGGTTGGCGGCGTACCGACGTTGACGGCCATTAGGTACTCGAATGGCCTCGAGACGACCTCGGACACAGCGCCTTCGCCGCCTGCGTAGGAGCGCGCGAGAGCCGTGGCGCGTGCCGTGGACCGCCGGACGGCAGCGAGCACGCGGTCGTGTGCGGTGAGCGCCGGGTCGTGGTACGGAGACTTGACGGAGTCCCGGTGGATGAACTCGAGGCTAAATCCGTCGACGCCAACGTACGCCGTGCACCCGCAGAGCTGCGAAATCAGGACGACGACAGCCAGCAGGGGACTGCGACATGTCCTCGCAGTCGCCATTGTATCCTAGTAAGTCCTACTGGTCTTTTTCTAATGCCTAATGGCGCCTTTTGCTAGCTGGTGCTGCTGCCGCTGCCGCTGATGCAGCGTAGAGTATCATCGATTGATAGTGTAAGGCAGAACAGGCTTATTATAGTACTAATTGGTAATTAATTAATGGGAAATGTTTTTCTTTGACCAGTAGTTAATATGGGGGGCTGAATTAATGGGGAGTGGAGAGGAGGATATCATACGGGCGGTTAGTACTGCTTTTGTTTGTGAAACTGAAGATAATGCGATCATTAAATTCGTGCTAAAAATGAGGGGCGTAACTGGCATGATATTTATAGTATACAAATCTAGCACATCTTAAGATACGCTCCTTAATTCGCAAAAAAAAAAGATACGCTCCTTAATTAATGGAGTGGCGATTTTCTCATCCCCTAGTGTCCCTACAATTGTTAATGACAACTTAATCTTGGGCTGGAATAGGCGGCGGCGCCGCATATCTCCCATCCCGTGCGGCGTCTAGCTGGCAACCCCTTCTGCCCTATTTATTTCGTTTTGAGCGGTTCAGTGTTCACTATTTGACCGAGCGTGCGCGAGACAAAACGAACCCTGTTATCTGCTCCAGTGCACCGGTCGCTGACATGCTGGGTATGTGTTATGATGCTCAAAACTAAACCACCTTTTCCCATGTCCTGGATGCCATGGACATGTCACAAGAAAATCAAAGCTCCATCTAGTTTCCACAACGTGACACAGTTCATTCCTTTACTTTTTGTCCCTTCACAGAATTAGCTCATCACCCGTGAAAACAAAACAAGAAAAAAAGTCACTAAACCAAATGGTTGTTAGCTAATAAATAGGGAGAACTGTAAAACACAACTGCCAGATTAACTAGGAATGATTGCCTGATAAAACACAACTGTAGTAGTTTCCATTTTTAATAAAGATGAAATCAGAGGGATAAAATCACCGCCCCTGATTAATCTGGCAAATTAACCTCATTTAAACTTGACAGCTGTTCGGAATTAATCCGGCAATTACTAGGACTTTACCACTCTAATATCAGTTAATATGGCAACTACCACTAATTAATCTGGTAATTACTACTAATTAACTATGCAATTAGTACTAATCAAGCAAGTAAAGATGGGAGATGAGCAGCCGTCCCCTCGCGTAGGTAGCACAAATGGTGCAGATGGACATGGCTACTAGCTCCATCTAGAGCCTCTCCATCGCCAGCTCGTGGACAACAACATCCTCCTCTCTGGTCTTCTCGGGCTCGTAGACCAGAGGCTCTCTGTTGCGTGCTTGGCATAGGTGGCCTTCTCGGATGTGTGCTGGAGGACGGCGGCCTTCCCTCCCGGAGCTTGCTTCATGGCGGTGGCTCCCCACACTAGCCGACTAGGGTCTCTTCCTTGTGCGCTCGTCGACGGCAGCCTCTATGAGCGCTTGTGGCCTCCTCCGATGTGTGTCCGGCGTCCTCTAGAGCAGGTCCATGATTGGTGGTGGCGACGGCATCCGACGCTGCTCCATGCTCGGCGGCCTCGAAGGCCTCCCGTGCGGCTCTGTGCTCAGCAACAACGACGACCTCCCACGCTGCGTCGTGCGGCGACGGCGGCCTCCCACGCGGCTCCATGCTCGGCGGCAACGGCAGCCTCCCGCGCAGCTCTGTGCTCGGCGGTGACGGCGTCCTCCTCCACCGTGTCTTGCTCAGCGGCGACGGCGGCCACAGCAGCCTGCTCCTCCGCTATTCCCTCTCGACGCTGCTTCCCGTCGAGTTTCACAGAGGAACGATGTGTGGTGGATAAGGTGGGCAGCAGCATGAGGATAAGATGCATCGCTCCCTAAGGAAAACAATGTCTTTTTCTTCGGTCGCACGGGGAGCCCCACGATGCGGCGCTTTTGATTAGATTTTCTCCTTAATCTTTGTTCCAAGAGCCGAGGGATCTCTTAAGATCTTGGCCCACCTGCTACGAAGTGTGGCTAGGTTGGATCGCATGGAGCTTCCATAATGGAGGAGGTGGTGTACATCCGAACAGTGACAATGAGACAGAGAATCTGTTCAAAGCGGGACTTCCAACTAGAGAGAGATGTGCATGTGCTCGTTGGCATCTCATTGCCGGTTGTCGTTGTTTTGCAAGAGTGTAATGCAAATCTAAGAGCAACGGATGTTCGTTTTAATGTGATCTCTATGTGGAGAAGGAATCACAATCTGCCCTTCGGATGGATGAATGACACAAATGGCAAGAAACAAGCCTGCACTCTCCGTGAGGTCGATAAGACTGATGTAGATGCGAGTGGCAAGGTAGGGGCATTTTTGGAGTCATCTTGAAATTTCAGTAAGAGGTTGTCTTCGTTGTACAATTTTTCTTCTGGACAAACGCTACACTTGAAACTGAAATGTATCAACCGAGTCGATCGTGATGAACGAGGGAGCCGCCCATATGATGTCGTTTTGCGGGATCCCAAAGAAAATAAGAAGATGCACAACTTTTCGCATGCAAAATTATAGGTGTTTGGTGGCTTTTGCCATGGTTCACAGTCTTCTTACCGAGTGGAACTGACTGGCCTAGCAGAGATAAACACCAAATGAGCATGAAAAGTCACAACATGGTACTAGTGAGGATGTAAAGAACATTAATGAAGTCGGTTTACCTCCAAACAAGATTGGTGGGATCCCAAAGAAAAGAATAAGATGCACATCTTTTCACATGCAAGATTATAGGTGTTCGGTGGCTTTTGCCATGGTTCTCAGTCTTCTTACCGAGTGGAACCGAGTGGCCTACCAGAAAGAAACACCAAATAAGCCTGAAAAGTCATATTTCCTCCGTCTCGGTTTAACAAGCACGTACGTAAATTAAGAAATTGCTTTGACCATTATTTTGATTAATAAAATATAAATATATGTCATAAATATTATATCAGTGGAAATATTTTTTGCATAAGAATCTAATGATATAGATTTTGTAGACATAAAATTTATATTTTATTAACTAAATTAATGGTCAAAGTTTGCCTTAAACTGCGTGCACGCCTATTAAACCGAGACGGAGGGAGTAACTTGATAACAGTGAGGAAGTAGAGGACATTAATGAAGTCCATTCGCCTCCGAATAGGGTTGGTGGGGCCAGTGGTTTAGTTTTACGTCTCTGTTAAAAGCTATGGTAAAAAAAATAGTGATAGTCGAGGGAAATGAAGAATGAAGGTGGCTACGTGGAATGGAAAAGGTGGCCAAAAGGTTCAATGGATCAAGAAGTTTTGCCTCAATGCTCAATCCGAGTGAAGTGCCAACATATGTAGTGTTTCATCAGTTTACTGTAACGCATAGCACGGGATAAATAGCTGTATAGGGGATGGGTATAAGCTAATTGGTAATTAATTAATGGCGATATGTTTTTCTTTGACCTGTAATTAATACGGAGAGTTGAATGTGGAGTGGAGTGGAGATAAGACGATAATTAAACTTGAGATAAGACGATAATTTTATATCGTGCTAAAAAATGAGTAGCGTCACTGAGAGGATATTTATGAAAAAATGAGGGGCGTGACAAATCTAGCATATCTTAAGATATGCTCCTTAGTTACCGAAGTGGCGATTTTCTCATGCCCTAGGGTTTGGGCGCATGTTGTCTACATCACGGTTGGATCTTCGTCCTTGCGCTCGATCTGCATGCACCAGCAGTAGATCCATAGTGTCCCTGCTAGTGTTCATGGCGACTCAATCTGTGTCCCAAGGTCCGAGGGGTCTCCTGACCTAGGCCAACGCTTACGATATTGCATGATCGGGACAAAGTGGCTAGTAGGTCTGGTTGCATGCAGCTCATATTGGAGAACGTGGTGTACTCAAGTCATCACAAATAGTGACAATAAGGAGGAGGCAATCAAAGAAGGGCAGGAGGAGTGGTCCTTGAATTCGCAAGGTCCTCTTCCCGTCTACTATACATATCTTAACATTTAAGGATTACATGGGGAAACCGGTGTGGCTTTATGATTTGCACGATTAGCGACAATAAGGAGAATATGTTCATAGCGGATTTCCAACTACAGAGAGATATGTCGTTGTTTTGCACTAATACAATGCAAATCTAAGAGCAACGAGGATGTTTATTTTAATGTGATGTCCATGTGGACAAGGAATCATAATCTTCCCTTTGGATGGATGAATGGCACGAATGGTAAGAAACAAGCTTGTACTCAGCGTGAGGTGGATAAGGATGATGTAGATGAAGATGCCAATGGCAAGGTAGGTGCAATTTCTGCGAGCTTGAAAGAAATATCCCGTCAGATTGTCCACTAAGGCAGGGAGTCCTGTTGAAATATCATATACTAGAGTATGTCATGAGTGTCAAAAAGTTTAGTAAGAGAGGTTGTGGTTCTACATTTTTTTCTTCTGGACAAATGCGACACTTGAAAATGGAATGTAGCAACCGAGCCGATTGTGACGAACAAGGGAATCTCCCATATGAGGTTGTCTTGCGGGGTCCCAAAGACAAGAACAAGAAGATGCAAAAAGATTCACATGAAACATTATAGGTGTTTGGTGGCTTTTGCCATGGTTCATGTTTTCTCTCCCAATGAGCCTGAAAACTCATAACAAGATAGGAGTGAGGATGTAGAGGAAGTTAATGAAGTCGGTTCACCTCTGAACATGGTTGGTGGTGTCAGTGGATCAGGTGTATGTATTGTACAATTGCGATCTCCGTTCAACAATATGGTAAAAATTAGTGATAGTTGAAGGAAGGGAAGAATGAAGGTGGATACGGGGAATGGAAAAGGTGGTCAACAAGGTTTGCTGGATCAAGAAGCTGCAAGGCTCAATAAGGAGCTTTACCAGGGACGTGTTCGGCTCACCTAGAGGAAACCTGGAATTGATATAAAAAAGTTTTTCATCGGAGGTCGTATGCAACCAGAAATCTCGTTTTACCGAAACATGACGCCATTTTGCATAATATATCGAAATTTATGTTTTTCAATTTATTCTAAAACTAGATGATATAATACATGGGCATTTCAAAGGATTTTGTTTCTTGAATTTTCTATCATTTTCTTTGATTTCTTTGAAAACTTAGATGCACCAACATGGTGGTGCGTCGACGGCAAGGGGAGGAAAAATCAAAGAACAGGGTGTGGGGAGGAAAAATCGCAGCTCCCCTTACCGCCGATGCACCACCATGTTGCACCAACATGGTGGTGCGCCGACGGCAAGGGGGCTCTGATTTTTAGTTTGGCCCGGACCTGATTCACCCTTATCCCCGGCGCACTAAAGTTTTTCAGCGCCGGCGGTATTGGTTCATCACCGGCGTGCCCGAAACATGGTGTGTCGGTAGTATTTAGCACCAGCGGCCACCCTTTTTGGTGCGCCGACAATAATGTTTGTGCCTATAGGCCTTTTCCTAGTAGTGACATTTTCTGGCGCCGTGGAATTTCAAGAGGGACATCACAAATACATATTCATCAATTTAGAGTGAGCACATCTTCTGGCACCATCAACAACGACTTTGTGCAAACACCTAAGCTTGGGGAGGTTGCATAATTGAGATCTTTTCTTTCGCCTTTAGATTTTCAAATTAATTTCTTTGTCTTGTTTTTAGTCTTTTTAGTTTTTTTTAAACACAAAAACACATAAAAATTAGTATCAACCTTTTGCTTGCAAACATGGAAGAAATAGAAAAAGAAACCACCATGCTTGAGCCACAAATGATCACAAGCAATAAACATGCAGAAGAAGTTAAAATACTAACTGAAACAAAAGAACGTCTACTTGACCTTGATAAATGCAACTTGTATGAACTTATCAATATCCTATAAAAGTTTTCTAATGACCTATCCACCAATAGCACTAGAACTCATCTTAATCAAGATGAAGTATGCTTTCAAACAAGTTGTGTGTGGGAGAGCTCTGTAATAAGATGCTGTCGGAGATTCGTGTCCACGAAGGAACACGTGTATCACCGAACCCGAGAGGTTCGAACACAAGGGACTCAGAAGCACACCGACGAACTCACAACATTGGTACTGCAGAGTTGAACACGACAGTTACCCAGGTTCAGGGTCCTCGGAAAGGTAAAACCCCTACATCCTGCTTTGGTGGATGTATTGCAGGTCACAATGGAAAAGATGACCGTACATATGTCTAGGGTTTGTGAGTCCTTGGACCGTCCCTCTCTATCCCAGCAAGGCTAGTCCTTTTATAGAGGAGTTGATCCTCTTCCCGCGAAATATCTTGAGGGGGAAGGGTTGCCACATCTTTAAACCGAGGGCAGGAAACTCCCGCGCCCTTTACAGAATGGACATAGTCTATGGTCGATTAAAGTGCCGGTCCATGGCAGACGCTGAGGTCGTCGATGACGCCTCCGGTGGCCGCTTGTGCCGTCCCCTCGTTCTTGCACCAAAGTAGCAAGGACAGGGTCTTGTTTCTTTAGCCCTCGTCGAGCTTGCTTTAATCACCGAAGAGGCAATGGCATCTCGCCTCCTCGGGACGGAGCTTTTGAGCTCAGCCATGACGTGTGCAACATCTGTCAGCCTTGTCTTGTAGCCTGCGGAGCCCGTTGCTTGCACACGAAGGCACGGCCCGCGTAGGTGGCATCCGATGCTCCCTTGGTTGGTCTTATCACCTTCAAGGGAGGCTCTCTGACTCAGAGAGGCTAGTAGCTCGGGAACCTCCAGGAGGGAGTTCCTCCCCGAGCCTGTCTTCCGCCCCTACTCGACGTCTCCAGGAGGATTTTACACCTCATGGAGCCTCACTTAGGAGTAGCCTCCTCGAGTGATTGCTTCCGGGTAGTTACTATGGGCCCAGCAACCATAGGTCCATGGCATCCTAGTTGCCAGGGATCCCACAGATGCGCCCAGAAAGCCATCGGTCATCACATCTCTAAATAAGAAAAGCATCTAGCCTTCTGCGTGTAGGGTTCGTTGCATAGAAAACAAAAAATTCCTACCGCAAGAACGAACAAAAATCCAAGATCTAATCTACTCCCTCCGATTCATATTAATTGACTTCAATATGGATGTATCTAGAACTAAAATGTGTCTAGATACATCCATATTAGAGTCAATTAATATGAACCGGAGGGAGTACTAGATTGTAGCAACGAGATTGGATCAATGCTGTCTACTGTTGGCTTCTTTTCCTGTAGACAGTGTTGGGCCTCCAAGAGCAGAGGTTTGTAGAACAGCAGCAAGTTTTCCCTTAAGTGAATCACCCAAGGTTTATCGAACTCAGGGAGGAAGAGGTCAAAGATATCCCTCTCAAGCAACCCTGCAATCACGATACAAGAAGTCTCTTGTGTCCCCAACACACCTAATACACTTGTCAGATGTATGGGTGCACTAGTTCGGCGAAGAGATAGTGAAATACAAGTGGTATGAATGAATATGAGAAGTAGTAACGGCGCCAGAAAATAGCTTGCTGGCGTGCAGTTGATGGTAGTAATATTGCAGGAAGTAAAGATGCAGTAGAACAGTAAATAAGCGATGATTGCAGTATTTGGAGACAAGGCCTAGGGATCATACTTTCACTAGTGGACACTCTCAACATTGCAATCATAAAGGAATATAAATAAGCACTTCACTATGCTATTCTGAATTACTCTCTGGCAAGATAACGAACTCTAATTCATCATGTAGGCAAACCTTAAAGATGTATTCCCAAGTACTAATAAACACCCCACGCTGTCACTATGAGCATTCATAGGAGGTACTAACCAACCACAATTGCATAGAGACATCCAACTCAAATCATAACTCAGTGAATAAGTATTCTGTGAAATATAGCCTAAGAGACCCACAAGGTGCACACACTGTCACCTTTACACACGTGGGACAAGGAGTCTCCGGAGATCACATAAGTAAAATCCACTTGAATAGCATAACGACATCTAGATTACAAAGATCATCATATGAATCTCAATCATGTAAGGCAGCTCATGAGATCATTGTATTGAAGTACATGAGAGAGAGATTAAACACATAGCTACCGGTACAGCCCTTAGCCTCAATGGAGAACTACTCCCTCCTCATGGGAGACAGCAACGGTGATGAAGATGGCGGTGGTGTCGATGGAGATGCCTTCCGGGGGCACTTCCCCGTCTCGGCAGGGTGCCGGAACAGAGACTTCTGTCCCCTAGATCTTGGCTTCGCGATGGCGGCGGCTCTGGAAGGTTTCTCGTACCGTGGCTTATTCTTCTAGGGTTTTCACAACGGAGGCCTTAAGTAGGCTGAAGGGCAGCCTCGGAGGGGCCCTGGTGGGACTACACAATAGGGTGGCGCGGCCCCTCTCTGGCTCTCTGGAATCTTCCGGGAAAAATAAGGTTCTGGGCATTGATTTCGTCCAATTCCGAGAATATTTCCTTACTAGGATTTCTGAAATCAAAAACAGCAGAAAACAGGAACTGACACTTCGGCATCTTGTCAATAGGTTAGTTCCGGAAAATGCATAATAATGACATAAAGTGTGTATAAAACATGTGTGTATCATCATAAAAGTAGCATGGAACATAAGAAATTATAGATACGTTGGAGACGTATCAATCAACATACCCTCGAAGATCGATAAACGTTTAATGAGATGGATCTCGTGGATGATGTAGTCGATCACTTGCCGCTCTCAGGAGCGAGTAGAAGATCCCGTCGGTGCCGCAATCGGGCAGCACCTCCACAGCCGGTCACACATTTGGTGTTGATTAAGACGTCCTTCTCCCTGTTCTAGCGGGCAACAGAAGTAGTAGATACTCCTCAGAATCCCGGCAACACGAGGGCATGGTGACGGTGGTGGAGGAGATCTCCTGCAGGGCTTCGCTGTCGTCGAGCGGGAGAGAGGTGGAGGAGGGTGGCGCTAGGGTTTGGGGAGAGAGAGGGGTGTGGCCAAGGCAGCCAAGGTGTGGCCGTCCAGCCCCCTCTCCTCGTCTTTATATAGGTGGAACACCCAAGGGTCCAAACCTACTCCTCCTACGAGTCCTAGTGCAAACCTACCATAAAATCAAATAGTCAAACCTAGTCAAAGGTGGACTTGGGGTGGGACTTCCACCCCTTCCTTGTTGGTTGGCCGGCCAAGGTGGTGGAGTTCACATGGACTCCACCTTCCCCTCTAGTGGGTTGGCTAGGGTTGGTGGAGTTCTTCCGGGACTGCACCTTCCTTAGTGAATATTTTGGACAGCCCTAGAACCTTCTAGAACTTTCCAAACATTCGATAAAAAATCACTGGATTATTCCCAAACTTAGAATTTGACTTTCTTTATATGAATCTTATTCTCCGGACCATTCCGGACATCCTCGTGATGTCCTGGATCCCATCCGAGACTCCGAACAATATTCGGTCTCCATCTCATATACCATATCTACTTAAACAACATCGAACCTTAAGTGTGTCACCCTACGGTTCGTGAACTATACAAACATGATCAAGACACCTCTCCGATCAATAATCAATAGCGGGACCTGGAGATCCATAATTGCTCCCACATATTCAACGATGACTTCGTGATCGAAAGAACCATTAACATACGATACCGATTCCCTTTGTCACGCGATACTTTACTTATCCGAGGTTCGATCATCGGTATCTCCATACCGAGTTCAACCTCGTTGCCGATAAGTACTCTTTACTCATACAGTGATATGACATCCCTTGTGACCCAGTCACATGCTTGAAAGCTAATTGGATGACATTCCACCGAGAGGGCCTAGAGTATATCTATCCGTCATTTGGATGGAACAATCCCACTCTTGATCCATTCGCTTCAACCCATACTTTCTGAATACTTAACACCACCTTTATAGCCAACCAATTACGAAGTGGTGTTTGATGTCATCAAAGCATCCATCGGGTGCAGGTGATCAACATGATCTCATGGTCGAAGGTTTGGGTTACTATGTATCTTAAAGCTTGTAGCAAAATGAACTTAATGACTTGGTCATATCCTATGGGTGTGTCCATCATATCATTCTCCTAATGATATGATCTTGTTATTAACAACATCCAATATTTATGATCAGGAAACCATCATCATCTATTAATCAACAAGCTAGTTTAATAAGAGGCTTACTAGGGGCTCTTTTATGTTTACAAAACACAGAAGTATTAATGTTTCTGTTTAATACAATTATAGCATGGGATGTAAACATTTATCATGAACACTAATATATAAAAATAACCACTTTATCATTGCCTCTCGGGCATATCTCCAACACTGCGGCCACATATGGACTAGTGCTATTAAGGGGTAAACCCAGTGGCGGCGGCAGAAAGAAATTCTAGGTGTGGCGGAGTCAATAAATGAGAAAATGCAGGACTATATATACTATATATTTTTGTGGGTGACTATACTATATAAAAATATTAACTTTGTTCATCATGTATGATATAACTTCATAATGTTAAAATAAAGTATCGCGTCAAAAGTACCTCACATTCTCTGCGTCTTCGGTTCTTCTCCTTGTGCAGTAACAACATCAGGGTCAGAGCCAGTTTAATTAGGGTTGGTAGTCCCAGATGCTTTGGCAAAGAAGCTCTTTATATCTGTAGAAAATTCAACAAAATCACGGGAGGCAACCAAAAATCTATACATTGATCATTCAGAACACTATAGACTTTGTACTGGATCTTATTTCAGTCAACAACGAGATTGATTTCAGAATTTGAAGTGCGGTTTTAATTCCTAAATCAAATAGTACCTTATGTTATGCAATTGGTGTTCTTCTTCGGTGCCATTTCCTAGTCGTCATCGTGGCCTCGCCGGTCGCGGCCCCCGCCTCCACTCGCGTCGCCGCACGACCACGACGGCGCGAACAAGGAACAAGGAAGTTGTCGATCGGAATGACGGCAGCAGCTTGTATCATTTCTGAGTTGCCGTTGTGTTTTACGGATGGAGATCAGGCCCAACAGTCACCAAAGCCCAGGCAACCAGGCCCAACACGGGACTGAATCGACGGATCATACATGTTCGTTGTTCTGACTGCTGAAGCGTACAACAACGATGGCATCTGAAGACAAACCTGAATAGAGACTAGAACGGAAGCATATAACCTAGTATTAGTGCTAAATTTTAGGTATGGCGGCTGCCAAATCTTGCCATATTGCTGGCTCCGCCCCTGGGTAAACCCCATGGTAATCGATATGAGATTTATGAATCCCTCTTATCCTCCTTATCCATGTGTCAAAACGCCGATACGGTAATGTCACTTCTCGCCGTTCGCTTTACCACAGTTCAAAGAGTAGTTCCCTCTCAAGACCAATATGCAATATTACATGGTACACAACATGTAATAACAAGAGAGAAAACTAACACACATTAATACTTGAAAATATAAATCATCTTAGATTCATCTCATATTCATGCTAGGGTTTCTCCATCTCCCCAAGAACTAATAAGACTACTGATACGTCTCCAACGTATCGATAATTTCTTATGTTCTATGCTACTTTATTGATGATACCTACATGTTTTATACATACTTTATGTCATATTTATGCATTTTCCGGCACTAACTTATTAACGAGATGCTGAAGAGCCAGTTGCTGTTTTCTGCTGTTTTTGGTTTCAAAAATCCTAGTAAGGAAATATTCTCGGAATTGGACGAAATCAACACCCAGGATCTTATTTTTCCACGAAGTTTCCAGAAGTCCGGAGAGGAAACGAAGTGGGGTGACGAGGCGGCCACACGCTAGGGCGGCGTGGCCCAACCCCTGGCCGCGCCGGCCTGTTGTGTGGGCCCCTCGCGTCGCCCCTAAACCTACCTCTTCGCCTATAAGAAGCCTTCATCGATAATAGCTCCAGTAGCGAGAGCCACGAAACGGAAAACCTTCCAGAGACGCCGCCGCCGCCAATCTCATATCGGGGGATTCAGGAGATCGCCTCCGGCACCCTGCCGGAGAGGGGAATCATCTCCCGGAGGACTCTACACCGCCATGGTCGCCTCCGGAGTGATGTGTGAGTAGTTCACCCCTGGACTATGGGTTCATAGCAGTAGCTAGATGGTCATCTTCTCCTAATTATGCTATCATTGTTGGATCTTGTGAGCTGTCTAACATGATCAAGATCATCTATCTGTAATACTATATGTTGCGTTTGTTGGGATCCGATGAATAGTGAATGCTATGTTATGTTGATTATCAATCTATCATCTATGTGTTGTTTATGATCTTGCATGCTCTCCGTTACTAGTAGAGGCTCTGGCCAAGTTTTTGCTTGTAACTCCAAGAGGGAGTATTTATGCTCGATAGTGGGTTCATGCCTCCATTAAATCTAGGACAGTGACAGAAAGTTCTAAGGTTGTGGATGTGCTGTTGCCACTAGGGATAAAACATCAATGCGTTGTCTAAGGATATATTTATTGATTACATTACGCACCATACTTAATGCAATTGTCTGTTGTTTGCAACTTAATACTGGAGGGGGTTCGGATGATAACCTGAAGGTGGACTTTTTAGGCATAGATGCATGCTGGATAGCGGTCTATGTACTTTGTCGTAATGCCCAATTAAATCTCACACTACTCATCATAACATGTTTGTGCATGGTCATGCCCTCTCTATTTGTCAATTGCCCAACTGTAATTTGTTTACCCAACATGCTTATTCTTATGGGAGAGACACCTCTAGTGAACTGTGGACCCCGGTCCATTCTTTTACATCGAATACAATCTACTGCAATACTCGTTCTACTGTTCTCTGCAAACATCATCATCCACACCATACATCTAATCCTTTGTTACAGCAAGTCGGTGAGATTGACAACCTCACTGTTACGTTGGGACAAAGTACTTTGGTTGTGTTGTGCAGGTTCCACGTTGGCGCCGGAATCCCTGGTGTTGCGCCGCACTACACTTCGCCGCCATCAACCTTCAACGTGCTTCTTGGCTCCTACTGGTTCGATAAACCTTGGTTTCTTACTGAGGGAAAACTTTACGATGTACGCATCATACCTTCCTCTTGGGGTTTCCCAACGGGCACGACGATTGCGTGCTAGCATCAAGACAATTTTCTGGCACCGTTGCCGGGGAGATCAAGACACGCTGCAAGGGGAGTCTCCACTTCCAATCTCTTTACTTTGTTTTTGTCTTGCTTTATTTTATTTATTACTTTGTTTGCTGCATTATATCAAAACACAAAAAATTAGTTGCTAGCTTTACTTTATTTACTGTCTTGTTTGCAATCTCCATATTAAAAACACAAAAAAATTAGTTACTTGCATTTACTTTATCTAGTTTGCTTTATTTACTATTGCTAAAATGGGTACTCCTGAAAATACTAAGTTGCGTGACTTCACAACCACAAATAATAATGATTTCTTATGCACACCTATTGCTCCACCTGCTACTACAGCGGAATTCTTTGAAATTAAACCTGCTTTACTGAATCTTGTTATGAGAGAGCAATTTTCCGGTGTTAGTTCTGATGATGCTGCTGCCCATCTCAATAATTTTGTTGAACTATGTGAAATGCAAAAGTATAAGGATTTAGATGGTGACATTATAAAATTAAAATTGTTTCCTTTCTCACTAAGAGGAAGAGCTAAAGATTGGTTGCTATCTCTGCCTAAGAATAGTATTGATTCATGACTAAATGCAAGGATGCTTTTATTGGTAGATATTATCCTCCTGCTAAAATTATATCTTAGAGAAGTAGCATAATGAATTTTAAACAATTGGATAATGAGCATGTTGCCCAAGCTTGGGAAAGAATGAAATCTTTGGTTAAAAATTGCCCTACCCATGGACTGACTACTTGGATGATCATCCAAACCTTTTATGCAGGACTGAATTTTTCTTCGCGTAACTTATTGGATTCAGCTGCTGGAGGTACCTTTATGTCCATCACTCTAGGCGACGCAACAAAGCTTCTTGATAATATGATGATTAATTACTCTGAATGGCACACGGAAAGAGCTCCACAAGGTAAGAAGGTAAATTCTGTCGAAGAAATCTCCTCCTTGAGTGATAAGATTGATGCTATTATGTCTATGCTTGTGAATGGTAGGACTAATGTTGATCCTAATAATATTCCGTTAGCTTCATTGGTTGCTCAAGAAGAACATGTTGATGTAAACTTCATTAAAAATAATAATTTCAACAACAATGCTTATCGGAACAATTCTAGTAACAACTATAGGCCATATCCTTATAATAATGGTAACGGTTATGGTAATTCTTATGAGAATTCTTACAACAATAATAGGAATACACCCCCTGGACTTGAAGCCATGCTTAAAGAATTTATTAGTACACAAACTGCTTTTAACAAATCTGTTGAAGAAAAGCTTGGGAAAATTGATATACTTGCTTCTAAAGTCGATAGTCTTGCTGCTGATGTTGATCTTTTGAAATCGAAAGTTATGCCTAATGAAAATAAGGATATTAAGTCATTTGATACAGCAAACGCCATCCATGTTAGAATTAATGAGAATATAAGATTGATGGCCGAATTGCGTGCTAGGTGGGAAAAGGAAGAAAATGCTAAGGATAACAATGTAGCTAAAGTTTGGACTATTACCACCACTAGTAATGCTAATGCTTCACATGTTTCTGCACCTCCTACTATCAATGGTAAAATAATTGGTGTTGGCAATGTTTCCACTTCTAATGCAAAGCGTGAAAAACTGCTTGAAACTGCTAAAACTGCTGAAACTGCCTGTGATAAAACTGCTGTTTTTTTTTCTAATGTTGGGGATAATGATCCCATTGCTTTAGATCATAATGGTTTAGATTTTGATGATTGTAATATCTATGAAGTTATAAAGTTCTTACAAAAACTTGCTAAAAGTCCTAATGCTAGTGCTATAAATTTGGCCTTTACGAAACATATTACAAATGCTCTCATAAAAGCTAGAGAAGAGAAATTAGATCGTGAAGCTTCTATTTCTAGGAAGTTAGAGGATGGTTGGGAGCCCATCATTAAGATGAAGGTCAATGATTTTGATTGTAATGCTTTATGTGATCTTGGTGCAAGTATTTCCGTTATGCCTAGAAAAATCTATAATATGATTGACTTGCCACCATTGAAAAATTATTATTTGGATGTTAATCTTGCTGATAATTCTACAAAGAAATCTTTGGGGAGAGTTGATAATGTTCGCATTACGGTTAACAATAACCTTGTCCCCGTTGATTTTGTTGTCTTGGATATTGAATGCAATGCATCTTGTCCCATTATATTGGGAAGACCTTTTCTTCGAACTGTTGGTGCTATTATTGATATGAAGGAAGGTAATATTAAATATCAATTTCCTCTCAAGAAAGGTATGGAACAATTTCCTAGAAAGAGAATGAAGTTACCTTTTGATTCTATCATTATAACAAATTATGATGTTGATGCTTCGTCTCTTGATAATACTTGATACACACTTTCTGCGCCTAGCTGAAAGGCGTTAAAGAAAAGCGCTTATGGGAGACAACCCATGATTTTACTACAGCACTTTTATTTTATATTTGAGTCTTGGAAGTTGTTACTACTGTAGTAACCTCTCCTTATCTTAGTTTTGTTGCATTGTTGTGCCAAGTAAAGTCTTTGATAGTAAGGTTCATACTAGATTTGGATTACTGCGCAGAAACAGATTTCTTGCTGTGACGAATCTGGGCTGAATTCTCTGTAGGTAACTCATCAAATTCTGCCAATTTACGTGAGTGATCCTCAGATATGTACGCAACTTTCATTCAATTTGAGCATTTTCATTTGAGCAAGCCTGGTGCCTCTTAGAAATTCGTCTTTACGGACTGTTCTGTTTTGACAGATTCCGTCTTTTATTTCGCATTGCCTGTTTTGCTATGCTTGATGGATTTCTATTCCATTAACTTTCAGTAGCTTTGTGCAATGTCCAGAAGTGTTAAGAATGATTATGTCACCTCTGAACATGTGAATTTTGATTATGCACTAACCCTCTAATGAGTTGTTTTGAGTTTTGTGTGGAGGAAGTTTTCAAGGATCAAGAGAGGAGGATGATACAATATGATCAAGGAGAGTGAAAGCTCTAAGCTTGGGGATGCCCCGGTGGTTCATCCCTGCATATTTCAAGAAGACTCAAGCATCTAAGCTTGGGGATACCCAAGGCATCCCCTTCTTCATCGACAACATTATCAGGTTCCTCTAGTGAAACTATATTTGTATTCCATCACATCTTATGTACTTTGCTTGGAGTGTCTGTCTGTTTGTATTGTTTTGTTTGAATAAAATGGATCCTAGCATTCATTGTGTGGGAGAGAGACACGCTCCGCTGTTGCATATGGACAAGTATGTCCATAGGCTTTACTCATAATGTTCATGGTGAAGGTTGAATCTGCTTCGTTAATTGTTATATGGTTGGAAACGGGAAATGCTACATGTGGTAATTGGTAGAATGTCTTGAATAATTTGGTACTTGGCAATTGTTATAGATCATGTTTAAGCTCTTGCATCATATACTTTGCACCTATTAGTGAAGAAATACATAGAGCTTGTTGAAATTTGGTTTGCATGATTGGTCTCTCTAAAGTCTAGATATTTTCTAGTAAGGGTTTGAGCAACAAGGGATGACAGTGTAGAGTCTTATAATGCTTGCAATATGTTTTTATGTGAGTTTTGCTGTACCGGTTCATACTTGTGTTTGCTTCAAATAACCTTGCTAGCCTAAGCCTTGTATTGAGAGGGATTACTTCTCGTGCATCCAAATCCTTGAGCCAATAACTATGCCATTTTTGTCCACCATACCTACCTACTACATGGTATTTCTCCGCCATTCCAAAGTAAATTGCTTGAGTGCTACCTTTAAATTTCTACCCTTTATCTTTGCAATATATAGCTCATGGGACAAATAGCTTAAAAACTATTGTGGTATTGAATATGTACTTATGCATCTTATCTCTTATTAAGTTGCTTGTTGTGCGATAACCATGTTCCTGGGGACGCCATCAACTACCTTTGTTGAATATCATGTGAGTTGCTATGCATGTTCATCTTGTCTGAAGCAAGGGCGATTTACCATGAGTTGAATGGTTTGAGCATGCATATTGTTAGAGAAGAACATTGGGCCGCTAACTAAAGCCATGATCCATGGTCGAAGTTTCAGTTTTGGACAACAAACCTCAATCTCTTATGAGAAAATTATTTGTTTTTGAATGCTTATGCATTAAAGAGGAGTCCATTATATGTTGTCTATGTTGTCCCGGTATGGATGTCTAAGTTGAGAATAATCAAAAGCGAGAAATCCAATGCGAGCTTTCTCCTTAGACCTTTGTACAGGCGGCATAGAGGTACCCCTTTGTGATACTTGGTTAAAACATATGTATTGCGGTGATAATCCAGGTAATCCGAGCTAATTAGGACAAGGTGTGGGCACTATTAGTATATGATACGTCTCCAACGTATCTATAATTTCTGATGTTCCATGCTTGTTTTAAGACAATACCTACATGTTTTGTTCACACTTTATATCGTTTTGATGCGTTTTCCGGAACTAACCTATTGACGAGATGCCGAAGTGCCAGTTCCTGTTTTCTGCTGTTTTTGGTTTCAGAAATCCTAGTAAGGAAATATTCTCGGAATTGGACGAAATCAACGCCCAGAGTCTTAGAATTGGACGAAGCTTCCAGAACACCCAAGAGCCGCCAGAGGGGAGCCCTGGGGGCCCCACACACCAGGCTGGCGCGGCCAGGGGGTGGGCCGCGCCCCCCTATTGTGTCGTCGCCCCGTCAACCTTCCGACTCTGCCTCTTCGCCTATTTAAAGGTCCCTGACCTAAATCTTCGATACGAAAAAGCCACGGTACGAGAAACCTTCCAGAGCCGCCGCCATCGCGAAGCCAAGATCTGGGGGACAGGAGTCTCTGTTCCGGCACGCCGCCGGGACGGGGAAGTGCCCCCGGAAGGCATCTCCATCGACACCGCTGCCATCTCCACCGCCATCTTCATCACCGCTGCTGTCTCCCATGAGGAGGGAGTAGTTCTCCATCGAGGCTAAGGGCTGTACCGGTAGCTATGTGGTTAATCTCTCTCCTATGTACTTCAATACAATGATCTCATGAGCTGCCTTACATGATTGAGATTCATATGAGTTTTGTATCACAATTCATCTATGTGCTACTCTAGTGATGTTATTAAAGTAGTCTATTCCTCCTCCATGATGTAATGTTGATAGTGTGTGCATCATGAAGTACTTGGTATATGCTATGATTGTGATCTCTTGTAGATTATGAAGTTAACTAGTACTATGATGCTATTGATGCAATTTATTCCCTCTTTCATAGTCTGTCGGTGACGGTGTGCATGCTATGTTAGTACTCGGTATAATTGTGTTGATCTATCATGCACTCTAAGGTTATTTAAACATGAATATCGAATATTGTGGAGCTTGTTAACTCCGGCATTGAGGGTTCGTGTAATCCTACACAATTAGTGGTGTTCATCATCCAACAAGAGAGTGTAGAGTATAGCATTTACCTATTCTGTTATGTGATCAATGTTGAGAGTGTCCACTAGTGAAAGTATAATCCCTAGGCCTTGTTCCCAAATACTGAAATCATCGCTTGTTTACTGTTCTACTGCATCTGTACTGCCTGCAATATTACCACCATCAACCACACGCCAGTTGTAGCAGCAAGCTATTTTCTGGTGCCGCTACTACTGCTTATATTCATTCATACCACCTGTATTTCACTATCTCTTCGCCGAACTAGTGCACCTATACATCTGACAAGTGTATTAGGTGTGTTGGGGACACAAGAGACTTCTTGTTTTGTGGTTTCAGGGTTGCATGAGAGGGATATCTTTGACCTCTTCCTCCCTGAGTTCGATAAACCTTGGGTGATCCACTTAAGGGAAAACTTGCTGCTGTTCTACAAACCTCTGCTCTTGGAGGCCCAACACTGTCTACAGGAAAATGAGCGTGAGTAGACATCAAGCATATTTTCTGGCGCCGTTGCCGGGGAGGAAAGGTAAAAGGTACTCACACTCCGGATCTCGGCTACTAAGCTATTTTCCGGCTCCGTTGTAAATACTCGAAGCTATTTCCTTTAGATCCTGCAATTGCATCTTTTTGTTTCTTGTTTTACACTAGTTTGGCATAATGGAAAGCAACATGGAGCTTTTTATTCTTTTTCCTGAGTTAAGACATGGATGGTTTGATGCGAAAATTAAAAAACCCATGGAACATATTAGTATGAACACTTTGAACACCATTGTTGCTAATGATATGGAAAATTCTAAGCTTGGGGAAGCTGGCTTTGATGAGCATGATATTTTTAGTCCCCCAAGAATTGAGGAGAAAATTTTCTTTGATGATACTTTGCCTCCTATTTATGATGATTATAATGATAGTAGTCTTTTGGTGCCGCCTGTTATGGAGGATAAATTTGATTATGATTACAATATGCCTCCTATATTTGATGATGAGAATAATAATGATAGCTACTTTGTTGAATTTGCTCCCACTACAACTAATAAAATTGATTATGCTTATGTGGGTAGTAATAATTTTATGCATGAGACTCATTATAAGAATGCTTTATGTGATAGTTATATTGTTGAGTTTGCTCATGATGCTACTGAAAGTTATTATGAGAGAGGAAAATATGGTTGTAGAAATTTTCATGTTACTAAAACACCTCTCTATGTGCTAAATTTTTTGAAGCTACACTTGTTCTATCTTCCTATGCTTGTTACTTTGCTCTTCATGAATTTGTTTATTTACAAGATTCCTTTGCATAGGAAGCATGTTAGGCTTAAATGTGTTTTGAATTTGCCTCTTGATGCTCTCTTTTGCTTCAAATACTATTTCTTGCGAGTGCATCATTAAAACTGCTGAGCCCATCTTAATGGCTATAAAGAAAGAACTTCTTGGGAGATAACCCATGTGTTTATTTTGCTACAGTAATTTTGTTTTATACTTGAGTCTTGGAAGTTGTTACTACTGTATCAACCTCTCCTTATCTTAGTTTTTTTGCATTGTTGTGCCAAGTAAAGTCTTTGATAGTAAGGTTCATACTAGATTTGGATTACTGCGCAGAAACAGATTTCTGTCTGTCACGAATTTGGGCAGGGTTCTCTGTAGGTAACTCAGAAAATTATGCCAATTTACGTGAGTGATCCTCAGATATGTACGCAACTTTCATTCAATTTGAGAATTTTCATTTGAGAAAGTCTGGTGCCTCTTAGAAATTCGTCTTTACGGACTATTCTGTTTTGACAGATTCTGCCTTTTATTTCGCATTGCCTCTTTTGCTATGTTGGATGGATTTCTTTGTTCCATTAACTTTCAGAAGCTTTGGGCAATGTCCAGAAGTGTTAAAAATGATTGTGTCACCTCTGAACACGTGAATTTTGATTATGCACTAACCCTCTAATGAGTTGCTTTGAGTTTGGTGTGGAGGAAGTTTTCAAGGGTCAAGAGAGGAGGATGATACAATATGATCAAGAAGAGTGAAAGCTCTAAGCTTGGGGATGCCCCCGTGGTTCATCCCTGCATATTTCAAGAAGACTCAAGCATCTAAGCTTGGGGATGCCCAAGGCATCCCCTTCTTCATCAACAATTTATCAGATTTCTTCTCTTGAAATTATATTTTTATTCCATCACATCTTATGTACTTTACTTGGAGCGTCTGTATGTTTTTGTTTTTGTTTTTGTTTGAATAAATGCTTGTGTGGGAGAGAGACACGCTACGCTGGTTCATATGAACACATGTGTTCTTAGCTTTTAATTTTCATGGCGAAGGTTGAAACTGCTTCGTTAATTGTTATATGGTTGGAAACGGGAAATGCTACATGTAGTAATTGGTATAATGTCTTGAACAATGTGATACTTGGCAATTGTTGTGCTCATGTTTAAGCTCTTGCATCATATACTTTGCACCTATTAATGAAGAAATACATAGAGCTTGCTAAAATTTGGTTTGCATGATTGGTCTCTCTAAGGTCTAGATATTTTCTAGTAAGGGTCGAACAACAAGGAAGACGGTGTAGAGTCTTATAATGCTTGCAATATGTTTTTATGTGAGTTTTGCTATACCGGTTCATACTTGTGTTTGTTTCAAATAACCTTGCTAGCCTGATACGTCTCCGACGTATCGATAATTTCTTATGTTCCATGCCACATTATTGATGTTATCTGCATGTTTTATGCACACTTTATGTCATATTCGTGCATTTTCTGGAACTAACCTATTAACAAGATGCCGAAGTGCCAGTTGCTGTTTTCTGCTGTTTTTGGTTTCAGAAATCCTAGTAAAGAAATATTCTCGGAATTGGACGAAATCAACGCCCAGGGTCCTATTTTGCCACGAAGCTTCCAGAAGACCGAAGAGGAGACGAAGTGGGGCCACGAGGTGGCCAAACCACAGGGCGGCGCGGCCCAAGCCCTGGCCGCGCCGACCTGTAGTGTGGGCCCCTCGTGTGGCCCCCTGACCCGCCCTTCCGCCTACAAATAGCCTCCGTCGCGAAACCCCCAGTACCGAGAGCCACGATACGGAAAACCTTACTGAGACGCCGCCGCCGCTAATCCCATCTCGGGGGATTCAGGAGATCGCCTCCGGCACCCTGCCGGAGAGTGGAATCATCTCCCGGAGGACTCTACGCCGCCATGGTCGCCTCCGGAGTGATGTGTGAGTAGTCTACCCCTGGACTATGGGTCCATAGCAGTAGCTAGATGGTTGTCTTCTCCCCATTGTGCTTAATTGTCGGGTCTTGTGAGCTGCCGAACATGATCAAGATCATCTATCTGTAATTCTATATGTTGCGTTTGTTGGGATCCGATGAATAGAGAATACTTGTTATGTTGATTATCAAAGTTATGTCTATGTGTTGTTTATGATCTTGCATGCTCTCCGTTACTAGTAGATGCTCTGGCCAAGTAGATGCTTGTAACTCCAAGAGGGAGTATTTATGCTCGATAGTGGGTTCATGTCTCCGTGAATCTGGGGAAGTGACAGAAATCTCTAAGATTATGTATGTGCTGTTGCCACTAGGGATAAAACATTGGTGCTATGTTCGAGGATGTAGTTACTGATTACATTACGTGCAATACTTAATGCAATTGTCTGTTGTTAGCAACTTAATACTGGAGGGGGTTCGGATGATAACCTGAAGGTGGACTTTTTAGGCATAGATGCATGCT
This sequence comes from Lolium perenne, assembly GCF_019359855.2. Lineage (NCBI taxonomy): Eukaryota > Viridiplantae > Streptophyta > Magnoliopsida > Poales > Poaceae > Lolium > Lolium perenne. Next base: position 62,365,465 of record NC_067246.2, read on the forward strand.
GGATAGCGGTCTATGTACTTTGTCGTAATGCCCAATTAAATCTCACAATACTCATCATAATATGTATGTGCATGGTCATGCCCTTTTTATTTGTCAATTGCCCAACTGTAATTTGTTCACCCAACATGCTGTTTATCTTATGGGAGAGACACCTCTAGTGAACTGTGGACCCCGGTCCAATTCTCTATACTGAAATACAATCTACTGCAATACTGTTCTACTGTTTTCTGCAAACAATCATCATCCACACTATACATCTAATCCTTTGTTACAGCAAGCCGGTGAGATTGACAACCTCGCTGTTTCGTTGGGGCAAAGTACTTGGTTTGTGTTGTGCAGGTTCCACGTTGGCGCCGGAATCCCTGGTGTTGCGCCGCACTACATCTCGCCGCCATCAACCTTCAACGTGCTTCTTGACTCCTACTGGTTCGATAAACCTTGGTTTCTAACTGAGGGAAACTTACTGCTGTACGCATCACACCTTCCACTTGGGGTTCCCAACGGTCGCGTGCTGTACGCGTGTCAAGCTAAATTTCTGGCGCCGTTGCCGGGGAGATCAAGACACGCTGCAAGGGGAGTCTCCACATCCCAATCTCTTTACTTTGTTTTTGTCTTGCTTAGTTTTATTTACTACTTTGTTTGCTGCACTATATCAAAATACAAAAAAATTAGTTGCTAGTTTTACTTTATTTGCTATCTTGTTTGCTATATCAAAAACACAAAAAAAAATTAGTTACTTGCATTTACTTTATCTAGTTTACTTTATTTACTGTCTTGCACTCTATATCAAAAACACAAAAAAATTAGTTACTTGTATCATCATGTTTCCTCCTAAGTTTGTTCTTAAAGATGTGCCGGTGGGCAGAGGGTCTATCCTTGGGAAAGATAATATAGAAGATTTTTTCACTCATATTAGTACGGTTGAAGATTTTGAAGATAGACACTTGGTAGAACTTGCTCCTACTTATGAAATTGCTGTTGCTTCTTTAGTACACGCGTTAGAAGCTAGATTTGTTAATCTTAATCCTGTAATTCAACATATGTTTCTTACACTCAGTGATATGGAAGAAGGAGAAAAGAAAGATTTTGTATTAGAAACCCTTCTTAAAGAATTTGGGGGAATAGCAAGAGAAGCTAGAAAAGTCTTCACTAAATATAATATGCTAGGCTCTTATACCAACTTTGCCAGTACCCTTGAGAAGATGGAAAAAGATAGACAAAAGTACACTAATGAAGTTAATTATGAGGGGGATATTAAAACATCAATACCTTGCAAGCTCTTGGGAATGTGCGAGGCACTAGAAAAGAATTTTGACTGGATTGTTCCTGAAGATTTGTTTGATGAGAGTAGCAAACCTAAGACTAATGAAAAGGGAGCCTCTGAAACTCACATAGAAAAGATAAAATGCATAGTTGAGAAAACTCCAAACCCCGCTGTAGGTGCACCACCCTTTGACAATACTTGATACACACTTTCCGCGCCTAGCTGAAAGGCGTTAAAGAAAAGCGCTTATGGGAGACAACCCATGGTTTTTACTACAGTACTTTGTTTTTATTTTGTGTCTTGGAAGTTGTTTACTACTGTAGCAACCTCTCCTTATCTTAGTTTAGTGTTTTGTTGTGCCAAGTAAAGTCGTTGATAGTAAAGTTCATACTAGATTTGGATTACTGCGCAGAAACAGATTTCTTTGCTGTCACGAATCTGGGAAAAATTCTCTGTAGGTAAATCAGAAAATTATGCCAATTTACATGAGTGATCCTCAGATATGTACGCAACTTTCATTCAATTTGAGCATTTTCATTTGAGCAAGTCTGGTGCCTCGATAAAATTCGTCAATACGAACTGTTATGTTTTGACAGATTCTGCCTTTTATTTCGCATTGCCAGTTTTGTTATGTTCGATGGATATTTCGATTCCGTTGACTTTCAGTAGCTTTGTGCAATGTCCAGAAGTGTTAAGAATGATTATGTCACCTCTGAACATGTATATTTTGATTGTGCACTAACCCTCTAATGAGTTGTTCTAAGTTTGCTGTGGAGGAAGTTTTCAAGGATCAAGAGAGGGAGATGATACAACATGATTAAGGAGAGTGAAAGCTCTAAGCTTGGGGATGCCCCGGTGGTTCACCCCTGCATATATCAAGAAGACTCAAGCGTCTAAGCTTGGGGATGCCCAAGGCATCCCCTTCTTCATGGACAACATTATCAGGTTCCTCCCCTGAAACTATATTTTTATTCCATCACAGCTTATGTGCTTTTCTTGGAGCATCGGTTTGTTTTTGTTTTTTGTTTTGTTTGAATAAAATGGATCCTACCATTCACTTTATGGGAGAGAGACACGCTCCGCTGTAGCATATGGACAAGTATGTCCTTAGGCTTTACTCATAATATTCATGGCAAAGTTTCTTCTTCGTTAAATTGTTGTATGGTTGGAAACGGGAAATGTTGCATGTGGTAATATATAATAAAATACTTGTAGAACATTGAGATTTGATAACTTGATTCTTTGCAAATGTTTTGAGATATTTAGATGGTAAGGCTTGCTGGATAAATAAGTTAAAATTAGTAGTGGATTGTTGTCTTTAAGCTTGTGCCGTACTACAAACTCTATTTAAATAGTTGAAGGTGTAGTTGGACTTGATAGCTTTCCATGTCTGAGAGTTCATCGTAATAACTAAGTTGTGCTGAAGGTCGAGGGAGCTAGCGGGGTACTTGTGCCACCGTGAACGGCCCTCCTTGGAGTAAATTTTAATCATGCTCTTAATGATGAACCTGCTAGTTGTTTGCAATAAGCTTGTGAGTTCTTTTTGACTAATGTTAAGCTACGGTTTTTGGTACTTCCACCATCCAAATTTGCTAGCCTCTTCGGTACTGTGCATTGCCTTTTGCTCACATTGAGAATTGTGCATACTTCGCCGGTACATCCAAACCCGTGGGAGAACTTTCTCTTGTTCTCCTACACATAAGCCCATACATCTCCTCAAAACAGCCACCATACCTACCTACCACAGCATTTCCATAGCTGTTCCGAGATATATTGCCATGCAACATCCATTTTACATTACATGCCATGTTGTCATTTATTATTTATATATTGCTTTGCATGATCATATACAGCTGATGTGTGGTTTACCCATGTTACGCTAGATCATTGCACATACTGCTACACCGGCAGAGGCATACAGTTTCATACATCATGTTTCATTCATTATGAGTTATTTGTACCAAAAAGTGTGTTGTCATATTAGGATGTTGCCCCTAAAAATGAAAAGAGCCATGGAGGCCATCAAAAAGAAAAAAAAAAGAAAGAAAAAAAAAGAAAGGAAAAAAAGAAAGAAAAAAAAGAGAATAAAGAAAAAAGGGGCAGCATTACTATCTTTTATCCACACTTGTGCTCATGTTTTAGCACCCGCATTATTCATAGTCATCATTTGTGCTCATGTTCAGCACCTACATTCATATGAGAGAGTTTTCATGTTTTACTAGTATAACTATGTGGGGAATTTACACTATAGAACTTGGGTTGTATATTCCAATGATGAGCCTCCTCAAAAGCGCTCTAGGTCTTCGTGAGCAACCAAGTTGGATGCACCCCCACTAGTTCCATTGGAGAGCTTTCATACACATATAGCTCTATGTGCATCCGTTGCATGGCAATCACTACTCCTTGCATAGCTTCGATCATAAGGCTTCCTCTTGTCTAATGGTCATTTACAGCTTTGCAAGCCTTTCTTCCATTTGGCCTTCCAAACCCCCATTAACGTTCTTTATGCCATAACATCCTGGTGCTAATACCAAATGCTTGCGCTCACCGGTTGAGTAGACTTCGAAACAGTTGATTCATGACGTTCATGTTTATGTTTACTTGACTAAATCCTTCTTATGTTGTGAAAATTTACTTGATGCTTGGAATGAAGGATAGAACTTCTATGCTGAATACTTAATACATCTTTAATGAACTTTGTACGGTTGCATGTCTTTAAAGCAATAGTTCATGAAAACTTCTAGCTTGTCTAACTCTTGCATTATCATCTCTTATGTCAATATAGATACTTGCTTTGAATGATTTGATCTTAGCTCATATGCTTTACAAATAGTATGATCAAGGTTATGATGGCATGTCACTCCAGAAATTATCTTTGTTTATCGTTTACCTTTCGGGACGAGCAGAACTAAGCAGGGGATGCTGATACGTCTCCGACGTATCGATAATTTCTTATGTTCCATGCCACATTATTGATGTTATCTACATGTTTTATGCACACTTTATGTCATATTCGTGCATTTTACGGAACTAACCTATTAACAAGATGCCGAAGTGCCGATTCTTTGTTTCTGCTGTTTTTGGTTTCATAAATCCTAGTAAAGAAATATTCTCGGAATTGGACGAAATCAACGCCCAGGGTCCTATTTTGCCACGAAGCTTCCAGAAGACCGAAGAGGAGACGAAGTGGGGCCACGAGGTGGCCAAACCACAGGGCGGCGTGGCCCAAGCCCTGGTCGCGCCGACCTATAGTGTGGGCCCCTCGTGTGGCCCCCTGACCTGCCCTTCCGCCTACAAATAGCCTCCGTCGCGAAACCCCCAGTACCGAGAGCCACGATACGGAAAACCTTACTGAGACGCCGCCGCCGCCAATCCCATCTCGGGGGATTCAGGAGATCGCCTCCGGCACCCTGCCGGAGAGGGGAATCATCTCCCGGAGGACTCTACGCCGCCATGGTCGCCTCCGGAGTGATGTGTGAGTAGTCTACCCCTGGACTATGGGTCCATAGCAGTAGCTAGATGGTTGTCTTCTCCCCATTGTGCTTAATTGTCGGGTCTTGTGAGCTGCCGAACATGATCAAGATCATCTATCTGTAATTCTATATGTTGCGTTTGTTGGGATCCGATGAATAGAGAATACTTGTTATGTTGATTATCAAAGTTATGTCTATGTGTTGTTTATGATCTTGCATGCTCTCCGTTACTAGTAGATGCTCTGGCCAAGTAGATGCTTGTAACTCCAAGAGGGAGTATTTATGCTCGATAGTGGGTTCATGTCTCCGTGAATCTGGGGAAGTGACAGAAATCTCTAAGATTATGGATGTGCTGTTGCCACTAGGGATAAAACATTGGTGCTATGTTCGAGGATGTAGTTACTGATTACATTATGCGCAATACTTAATGCAATTGTCTGTTGTTAGCAACTTAATACTGGAGGGGGTTCGGATGATAACCTGAAGGTGGACTTTTTAGGCATAGATGCATGCTGGATAGCGGTCTATGTACTTTGTCGTAATGCCCAATTAAATCTCACAATACTCATCATAATATGTATGTGCATGGTCATGCCCTTTTTATTTGTCAATTGCCCAACTGTAATTTGTTCACCCAACATGCTGTTTATCTTATGGGAGAGACACCTCTAGTGAACTGTGGACCCCGGTCCAATTTTCTATACTGAAATACAATCTACTGCAATACTGTTCTACTGTTTTCTGCAAACAATCATCATCCACACTATACATCTAATCCTTTGTTACATCAAGCCGGTGAGATTGACAACCTCGCTGTTTCGTTGGGGCAAAGTACTTGGTTTGTGTTGTGCAGGTTCCACGTTGGCGCCGGAATCCCTGGTGTTGCGCCGCACTACATCTCGCCGCCATCAACCTTCAACGTTCTTCTTGACTCCTACTGGTTCGATAAACCTTGGTTTCTAACTGAGGGAAACTTACTGCTGTACGCATCACACCTTCCACTTGGGGTTCCCAACGGTCGCGTGCTGTACGCGTGTCATAGCCTAAACCTTGTATCGAGAGGGAATACTTCTCATGCATCCAAAATCCTTGAGCCAAACACTATGCCACTTGTGTCCACCATACCTACCTACTACATGGTATTTCTCCGCCATTCCAAAGTAAATTGCTTGAGTGCTACCTTTAAATTTATATCCTTTATCTTTGCAATATATAGCTCATGGGACAAATAGCCTAAAAACTATTGTGGTATTGAATATGTACTTATGCATTTTATTTCTTATAAGTTGCTTGTTGAGCGATAACCATGTTCCTGGGGACGCCATCAACTACCCTTTGTTGAATATCATGTGAGTTGCTATGCATGTTCGTCTTGTCTAAAGTAAGGGCGATTTACCATGAGTTGAATGGTTTGAGCATGCATACTGTTAGAGAAGAACATTGGGCCGCTAACTAAAGCCATGATCCATGGTGGAAGTTTCAGTTTTGGACAAATATCCTCAATCTCATATGAGAAAATTAATTATTGTTGAATGCTTAAGCATTAAAGAGGAGTCCATTATCTGTTGTCTATGTTGTCCCGGTATGGATGTCTAAGTTGAGAATAATCAAAAGCGAGAAATCCAATGCGAGCTTTCTCCTTAGACCTTTGTACATGCGGCATAGAGGTACCCCTTTGTGATACTTGGTTAAAACATATGTATTGCAGTGATAATCCAGGTAATCCGAGCTAATTAGGACAAGGTGCGTGCACTATTAGTATACTATGCATGAGGCTTGCAACTTGTAGGATATAATTTACATGATGCATATGCTTTATTACTACCGTTGACAAAATTGTTTCTTGTTTTCAAAACCAAAGCTCTAGCACAAATATATCAATCGATGCTTCCCTCGTCGAAGGGCCTTTCTTCTACTTTTATGTTGAGTCAGTTCACCTATTTCTCTCCATCTCAAGAAGCAAACACTTGTGTGAACTGTGCATTGATTCCTACATACTTGCATATTGCACTTATTATATTACTTTATGTTGACAATATCCATGAGATATACATGTTACAAGTAGAAAGCAACCGCTGAAACTTAATCTTCCTTTGTGTTGCTTCAATGCCTCTACTATGAATTTATTGCTTTATGAGTTAACTCTTATGCAAGACTTATTGATGCTTGTCTTGAAAGTACTATTCATGAAAAGTCTTTGCTATATGGTTCAGTTGTTTAATCATTGTCTTTACCATTGCTTTGAATCGCTGCATTCATCTCATATGCTTTACAATAGTATGATTAAGATCATGTTGGTAGCATGTCACTTCAGAAATTATCTTTGTTATCGTTTACCTACTCGAGGACGAGTAGGAACTAAGCTTGGGGATGCTGATACGTCTCCAACGTATCTATAATTTCTGATGTTCCATGCTTGTTTTATGACAATACCTACATGTTTTGTTCACACTTTATATCGTTTTGATGCGTTTTCCGGAACTAACCTATTGACGAGATGCCGAAGTGCCAGTTCCTGTTTTCTGCTGTTTTTGGTTTCAGAAATCCTAGTAAGGAAATATTCTCAGAATTGGACGAAATCAACGCCCAGAGTCGTAGAATTGGACGAAGCTTCCAGAACACCCAAGAGCCGCCAGAGGGGAGCCCTGGGGGCCCCACACACCAGGCTGGCGCGGCCAGGGGTGGGCCGCGCCCCCCTATTGTGTCGTCGCCCCGTCAACCTTCCGACTCCGCCTCTTCGCCTATTTAAAGGTCCCTGACCTAAATTTTCGATACGAAAAAGCCACGGTACGAGAAACCTTCCAGAGCCGCCGCCATCGAAGCCATGATCTGGGGGACAGGAGTCTCTGTTCCGGCACGCCGCCGGGACGGGGAAGTGCCCCCGGAAGGCATCTCCATCGACACCGCTGCCATCTCCACCGCCATCTTCATCACCGCTGCTGTCTCCCATGAGGAGGGAGTAGTTCTCCATCGAGGCTAAGGGCTGTACCGGTAGCTATGTGGTTAATCTCTCTCCTATGTACTTCAATACAATGATCTCATGAGCTGCCTTACATGATTGAGATTCATATGAGTTTTGTATCACAATTCATCTATGTGCTACTCTAGTGATGTTATTAAAGTAGTCTATTCCTCCTCCATGATGTAATGTTGATAGTGTGTGCATCATGATGTACTTGGTATATGCTATGATTGTGATCTCTTGTAGATTATGAAGTTAACTATTACTATGATGGTATTGATGCAATTTATTCCCCCTTTCATAGTCTGTCGGTGACGGTGTGCATGCTATGTTAGTACTCGGTATAATTGTGTTGATCTATCATGCACTCTAAGGTTATTTAAACATGAATATCGAATATTGTGGAGCTTGTTAACTCCGGCATTGAGGGTTCGTGTAATCCTACACAATTAGTGGTGTTCATCATCCAACAAGAGAGTGTAGAGTATAGCATTTACCTATTCTGTTATGTGATCAATGTTGAGAGTGTCCACTAGTGAAAGTATAATCCCTAGGCCTTGTTCCCATATACTGAAATCATCGCTTATTTACTGTTCTACTGCATCTGTACTGCCTGCAATATTACCACCATCAACCACACGCCAGTTGTAGCAGCAAGCTATTTTCTAGTGCCGTTACTACTGCTTATATTCATTCATACCACCTGTATTTCACTATCTCTTCGCCGAACTAGTGCACCTATACATCTGACAAGTGTATTAGGTGTGTTGGGGACACAAGAGACTTCTTGTTTTGTGGTTGCAGGGTTGCATGAGAGGGATATCTTTGACCTCTTCCTCCCTGAGTTCCATAAACCTTGGGTGATCCACTTAAGGGAAAACTTGTTGCTGTTCTACAAACCTTTACTCTTGGAGGCCCAACACTGTCTACAGGAAAAGGAGCGTGAGTAGACATCAGTATACTATGCATGAGGCTTGCAACTTGTAGGATATAATTTACATGATACATATGCTTTATTACTACCGTTGACAAAATTGTTTCTTGTTTTCAAAATAAAAGCTCTAGCACAAATATAGCAATCGATGCTTCCCTCTGCGAAGGGCCTTTCTTCTACTTTTATGTTGAGTCAGTTCACCTATTTCTCTCCATCTCAAGAAGCAAACACTTGTGTGAACTGTGCATTGATTCCTACATACTTGCATATTGCACTTATTATATTACTTTATGTTGACAATATCCATGAGATATACATGTTACAAGTTGAAAGCAACCGCTGAAACTTAATCTTCCTTTATGTTGCTTCAATGCCTCTACTATGAATTTATTGCTTTATGAGTGAACTCTTATGCAAGACTTATTGATGCTTGTCTTGAAAGTACTATTCATGAAAAGTCTTTGATATATGATTCAGTTGTTTACTCATTGTCTTTACCATTGCTTTGGATCGCTGCATTCGTTACATATGCTTACAATAGTATTGATCAAGATTATGATGGCATGTCACTTCAGAAATTATCTTTGTTATCGTTTACCTACTCGGGACGAGTAGGAACTAAGCTTGGGGATGCTGATACGTCTCCAATGTATCGATAATTTCTTATGTTCCATGCTACTTTATTGATGATACCTACATGTTTTATACATACTTTATGTCATATTTATGCATTTTCCGTCACTAACCTATTAACAAGATGACGAAGAGCCAGTTGTTGTTTTCTGCTGTTTTTGGTTTCAGAAATCCTAGTAAGGAAATATTCTCGGAATTGGACGAAATCAACGCCCAGGATCTTATTTTTCCACAAAGCTTCCAGAAGTCCGGAGAGGAAACGAAGTGGGGCGACGAGGCGGCCACACGCTAGGGCAGCGCGGCCCAAGCCCTGGCCGCGCCGGCCTATTGTGTGGGCCCCTCACGTCGCCCCTAAACCTACCTCTTCGCCTATAAGAAGCCTTCGTCGATAATAGCTCCAGTACCGAGAGCCACGATACGGAAAACCTTCCAGAGACGCCGCCGCCGCCAATCCCATCTCGGGGGATTCAGGAGATCGCCTCCGGCACCCTGCCGGAGAGGGGAATCATCTCCCGGAGGACTCTACACCGCCATGGTCGCCTCCGGAGTGATGTGTGAGTAGTTCACCCCTGGACTATGGGTCCATAGCAGTAGCTAGATGGTCGTCTTCTCCTAATTATGCTATCATTGTTGGATCTTGTGAGCTGCCTAACATGATCAAGATCATCTATCTGTAATACTATATGTTGCGTTTGTTGGGATCCGATGAATAGTGAATGCTATGTTATGTTGATTATCAATCTATCATCTATGTGTTGTTTATGATCTTGCATGCTCTCCGTTACTAGTAGAGGCTCTGGCCAAGTTTTTGCTTGTAACTCCAAGAGGGAGTATTTATGCTCGATAGTGGGTTCATGCCTCCATTAAATGCAGGACGATGTGAGAAAGTTCTAAGGTTGTGGATGTGCTGTTGCCACTAGGGATAAAACATCAATGCTATGTCTAAGGATATATTTATTGATTACATTATACACCATACTTAATGCAATTGTCTGTTGTTTGCAACTTAATACTGGAGGGGATTTGGATGATAACCTGAAGGTGGACTTTTTAGGCATAGATGCATGCTGGATAGCGGTCTATGTACTTTGTCGTAATGCCCAATTAAATCTCACACTACTCATCATAACATGTATGTGCATGGTCATGCCCTCTCTATTTGTCAATTGCCCAACTGTAATTTGTTCACCCAACATGCTTATTCTTATGGGAGAGACACCTCTAGTGAACTGTGGACCCCGGTCCATTCTTTTACATCGAATACAATCTACTGCAATACTCGTTCTACTGTTCTCTGCAAACATCATCATCCACACTATACATCTAATCCTTTGTTACAGCAAGCCGGTGAGATTGACAACCTCACTGTTACGTTGGGACAAAGTACTTTGGTTGTATTGTGCAGGTTCCATGTTGGCGCCGGAATCCCTGGTGTTGCGCCGCACTACACTTCGCCACCATCAACCTTCAACGTGCTTCTTGGCTCCTACTGGTTCGATAAACCTTGGTTTCTTACTGAGGGAAAACTTGCCGCTGTACGCATCATACCTTCCTCTTGGGGTTTCCCAACGGGCACGACGATTGCGTGCTAGCATCAACTACTCACACATGGAGACAATCAAGAACATCATCATATTCTTGTGAAATAAATGAGAGGAATGGAATGAATTCGAATACAAATCCACAATAGCAATCTAGATTACAACTATGGTTGGAGAATGATGGTGATGACGGTGCAGGGGTTGATGATGATGAAGGGGATAATGCCTTGTCCTCCGATGATCCGCGTAGCAGCCCAGATCTTGTCTTCTCCAAAGTTCCTTCTTGAGATCTGATCTGGGGCGGTGTTTCTCGGTTTTGCGGAGCTGTGTGTGTCTGATCTCTGATCCGTCTGCGGGAGGTGAAAGTATTTAACGAGTCGATGCTTCTGGAAGGTGGTACGGGCCTACGGTATGGGCGGGCCCTGCCCGTACCGATGCCTGTTAAACTCCCTAGAAGTTTTCCTCACATTGTCCTTTCTCCCAAACACATTATTAATTGCAAAAATGATTTCTATCACATCAAAATGCTAGAAAATGACAGTTTTCATTGATATTTCATGATTAACATATTATTTTAGGATCCTGTGTAGAGAAGCAAAAAAGGGCACGGTAGTGCAGTGTAATAAAAAAATCCTACCACTATTTGATGATAACTTGATTGAAGTGATGCAAAAAACATGCTAAAAATGCACCATTATTGACACATATTCTCACATATTTGCAACATATATGATGTTACATCCATGTTTTCTATTAATATTTGGGATTTACCAATGATACCATTTATTTTAGTTATAATCCTGCAGGACATGAAAACCCTATTTTGTGTATTTAGTTTTCAGGGACCTAAACGAAGTCAAATGGAGCTAGAATTTTAGGGATGTCAATATTTCATCAAGAGAAGCATCTGGAGCACTTGGACCTCATTAGAAGGACCAAAAGAGGCCAGGTGGCGTGCCCAGTTAGGGTGGGTGCGCCACCCAACCTCTTTTCTTCCTCGGCTGTCCAATTCGCTTGATCCCTTCGCCCACAGACTCCGTCTAACCTGAAAAAACCTCTATATAAAGGAATTCCCGAGGCTTCTGCGAGGAGAGCGCCGTGGAAACACCAAAAATGAGCAAGAACCAGCGAAGATTGGAGGGGGCAACTCTGACGGAGCCTCCACCGGAGGGATCTCCACCTTCTACAATGTCTCTATCATCATCAGCATGATGAAGAGGGAGTAGTCCACCTCTGGATTATGGGTTTGTGACAGTATCTTAATCTATTTCAGTCTTGCTCTTCATAGATCTAGTACCATATGAGCCTACCAACATGATTATGGTCATATATATGTAATTCCTATATGGTGGATCTTTATTCTATGATATTGATATATGAGATTGGAACCTATTGTTTGTAAGATGTATTGATATATATACATCATGTACCCTGTTCTTAAGTACTTGTGTTCTGATCCAACTTGTATGCAAGAGCATGTGTGGTGAGAAGTGTGTATTAGATGGAGTACCATGGTTGTAGTGATTAAATAGTGACAACAAATTCAAGATCTACTATGGTATCCATCTTTCTCATGCTGCCTCACTAGGGATAAAGTGAATCCATGTGCTATAATTATCCTGTGGTAGCTTGATAATATTGTTTTTTCAAGGTAGCATATTTGAGATTCAAACATTATATCAAATTACTTAAGGCTACACTCTGTTGATTCTTAATTCAAGATTGCTTGGAATTTTCCCTTTCTTGAGGAGTATAAGAGAGATGTGTTGCATCAACTCCATGTTAGGACCTAATGCCCATATGAATTCTTATCAAACACATTTTGAAGTTCCACCAATATTATGACTTTCATGAATTGCTCGTGTCCACTACAAATCTCATCGATTTTAAATCATTATAAATACATTTCCAACGCAATTAGCAAACTTTACATATACTGCAATTTATTAATCCAAAAATACCAGAAATACTTTCTCCACTTGCAAACACACACAACCCAAAAACCATTATACTTTTACCATTTTTTTGCTTAGTTAGTTTAGTTTACTTTACTTTTAAGTTATCTTTATATTTCCTATTACTAATACAAAACCTTGTGCTTGACAACCACACGGTGGAGTTGGGGACACAAGGCAAAAACATTACTTTGCACGTTGCTAGAAGAGGAGGAGAAATAACTTCTTTTCCAATTCCCCGAGAGTTCAATATAAACCCTTGAGTCACCCTTGTGGGGAAAAGATGCTTGCTGCAACACTCTGCACTTGGAGCGCCTACAAGTTGGTACACATAGAGTTGCTGCCATCACTATGGCGTGTAGATGCCATGCCATGTATCTTATACTTGAAGCTCTTCGATGCTCAAAATGATATATTCATAGAGGGGATACTTCAGTTTTTCCCTAATATAGTAAATCAAATGAGGAATGATTATCTTTGTTAGTGCCTGATGGCTGTGAAATACGCCATTTTTTCTCACGTTTAAACTCTTTGCCATGTCAAGAAATTGACTAAACGTCTCTCTAATTGTGCCACTAATGACTAATTACTGCAAATATGTGCAATCCCTTCTCGTTTTGTGTGATGTGCAGGAAATCGTGTTTTAAAGGCAAATGGACCCGCAATTACCGAAGATAATCTCGTCACAAATGCATCAAAGTCAACCAGGGCCGAAAAGTCGGTTCCAGGAGCAATAGCAGACACTGGTACGGGCAAGGCCCGCCCGTACCGTCTGCCCGTACTGAGTGCCAGAGGACCCCTGAGGTCTAACCCTATAACTTTCGTGAAGGGAGCCATTCCAGAAAGAGAGCCATTCGTCGGTGAAGATAGCCGCCATCCACCAGATCCATCTGCAACCCATCGACAGAGATCCACCACCATAGTTCATTCATCTCCTCTCAAATCCCCTCCATAATCATAGTCATCATCTTGTGATAGAGATCTCCTTGAGAACTGGCAACCATTGTAAGAATATTTGAGTTCAATCCAAGTATTTACAACAATTATTTCTATCTTTAATCTTGTTATTATGCGTGAGTAGTCCTCACGGGCTGCAGGTTGAGGTGAATCCTCACAACTTTTATGTGCATTTAATCATATGGGAGTTTTGTGTAGAGATTGAATAGGAGCTTTGCCATCTTGTATGTTTGTCTCTTTGCCTCGATCCGAGGACTTGTAGGTACCCGAGCCTCTCTGGATCGATCAAGGGAAGAGGTGATATGATGGAGAATGGCGTGCTACCTCGACACCTCAGTGACAAAAAAGGGAAAGTAACGGTACTTGCTTAGTGATTCGCTTGGGATAAACAGCAATATCATCTATCTTAATGATTTGGTCCGTTTAATTTAATAACGGTTGTTACTCGCGGTTGTGGGGACAACGGTTGGATAAATATGCATTGTCAACTCTGGTTTTTGGGGCAATAGTATTTACGGATGTGCTGCTCACAAATATCTTATCAATATTTTATTTTCTACACAATATTATGCTTCATTTCTATCTTAATCCCATATGTATGCATAACTGCAGGAGAATCCTTGACCCTGGGCTATTTTCCATCCATTGAATACAACACCAAACAAAGTAGACTGGAAAGGTCCGCTAAACGTACGATAGAACTACATATAAAGTCTCGTAGAAGTTTCCTTAAATCCATTTAGCAGTGTTTCCCAAGATTCGATTAAACTTAAGTCTTCTAGAAAAAGATTTACAACACCGACGTACCTCGACAAGGAGGTTCTTGACGTGGTGTTGAAGGATCTGGCCAAGCGGATCAAGCTCCCGAAGGCGGAATCGCCGGAGAAGCTGCTGCAGCTGTGCTTCAACATCAGAAATGAGGGGCAGGTTGAGGCGTCGCTACCGGATGTGACGATGCAGCTCGGTGGAGGTGCGGCAGTGAAGCTGAAGGCGGAGAACTCGTTTGTGGTGCTGCAGGAGGGGACGATGTGCTTGGCAATGGTGGCAGCGTCGCAGTAGAACCCAGTGTCCATCCTCAGGAACATCGCGCAGCAGAACATGCACGTCTGGTACGACCTCGACAAGCGCACCCTGACCTTCGCCCCGGCTGACGCCTCCGCTCGTGCACCGTCACCTTCGCCATAATAGAGGATAAATATCTGAATATCTGATCACCATTAGTTGTTCAAGATGCTGTAAATGAATATAAACGTGTTTCTTCCGTCATTCTTTGCATTAATCCCATCAGAGAATACTCGATTCGAACAAATTTATAATAAAAATCTTTTTGCAAATCAAAGAATAAATACTCCGTTCATTTCATATTACTTGTCGCCAATACTAAATAAACAACAACTAAAACAAGAAAGCAGGTAAATACTCCCTCCTTCCTAAATTAGGTTGCCTATATTTTTCAGTTAAAGTCAAAATTTTAAAGTTGGAGCAACTATGTGCCCAACATCTAAAATTTTAAATGCACATATTATGAAAATATATTTTATGATGGTTTTAGAAATATTAATTTGGTATTATAAATGTTGATACATTTTTCTATATAATTGATTAAACTTTATCCAAATATTACATGCATCTTATTTTGGGATAGAGGAAATATATAAGTCCACCAGAAAGTGAGGTCGAAGCTGGCCTCCAGAGACCAGAGGTCAATTAGCACAACGGTGGCGGAGAGCCTCCTCAAAAGTCCGCTAATGGATGAACACCTAGTCACTGGGCCTACAAGCTATACTAAGAGCATGTCTAACAGACCCCCTATTTTTCTGCCCCGTAAAATGCGAGCAGAGAGCCCTGTATTTACTTTTCACCGGCCGAAAACTCGCCCGAGGTAGTAGACCCTATATCCCCACCCCGTAAAACAGAATCCTACAGAATATTCTGTTTTATGGGGTGGGGATACGAGATCTGCTAGCTCGGACGAGTTTCCAACCCCTCAAAACAGGGTGTTTAAAAACAATTTCAGACAACTATTCATAATCTGATCAAACATAGCAGATAAATACACAAGTATTCCTGCCAGCACTGGCTTGAAATCTGGGCGCGTGGCAATATAGAAGCATGGCCCGTGGCAACATATCAGAACGAAGAAGCATCCAACCCCGGAACACACAATTGACAATGAAATTCATAGGCCACATAATCAGCAGTAAAAAGAAATCAAAACACATGTATCAACAAGCTAAAAAATTAAAGACACACAAACTGCAGCCATGAGCCATGAAACATACAGTTAACCAATGCAGTTCGCGTGGCAAAATCAAATCCGTCGAAGTAGCAAGCACAAACTGTTGTTCCCTGGAGTCGCAAGCTGAAAAATTAAAGACACAGAAACTGACGGGTGCGCCTTGGCGAATGACTTGAGGGAGACCTCGATTTGCTTGCCACGGACGGAGCTCCATGCGCGGCTGTTGGAGTAATTGGCGATGAGCTCGGCGACGAGGTCAGGGCATGGGACGCCGGAGGAGGGGAGGTCGAGTTGGACAAAGTCCAGGAGGCGGAGGCCGGCGTCGTAGTCCGCGGACGGGCGCGCGAAGGGGCGGTCAAGGAGGCAGAGGTTCGCGCGGACCCGCTTGAGGCGCCGCGTCGCCTCGATCGATTCCAGGACTTCGGATGGCGCCCCCATTGGGGGAATCTCCGGATCGGCATCATTCGCCAAGACGCCCTGCCTACCTCCGCCTCCGCCCCCTCTCCCTCCGCCGCCGCGACAACCCTGACCGCCACGCGCCCCGCCGTCGGCGCCCTCATCCGGAACGAGATGACCGAGGCGGCAGCCACGGGCGCGCCCCACCTGGCGGAGGCGGGAAACGCGAGGAGCTTGCCGGAGCGGATGGCCGTCGCAGACATCGCCGGTGGTGCGATGCGGAGGAGATCGGGCGGCGGCAGCGGTTGGATTTCGCTGAAATCCTTCGCGCAGTGGAGGGGAGAATAGTGGTTTGGCCCTCTATTCCCCTTCCCACCCGGCACAAGTATGGGGCGAAGAGCCGTCCCATAGCCAAAACTGAAAATATTCGACACGAAGGGCTGATTTACGGGGTCTGCTAGACGGCCAGGTAGAGCTCTACCCCGTATATCGGCATTTATTTTGGGGTTGGGCCTTTTAGTCTGTTAGACATGCTCTAATCATGTGGGAATTCTTCTGTGGTTTCTGTAATTCATCTCGAGCTAGCCTTTTTGAGTTTTCCTTTTTTAACATGAGCCTTTTCAAGTTAATAGAATAGAACCGGGAAAGTTGCACAAAGGGCATGTTTTTCAGAAACAAAACGAATCGTCAAACAAGATATCCTTCCCTCCTTTGAAGATCATAACGTGCTTACGAATTTGAAGATTTAACTTTTGCCATAGTTTTAAGAAAGTACTTCCCCGAGGGTGACTACTGGAAGAAAATGTTGATGATGAGTAGCCCGATGTTTGCCGGCTGTAAAATGGTCTGGAACTTGCCAAACATTGGCTTTGCCGACTATCGTAAAGAAAGCACACAACAGAGATTGAGAACTCGGTAAAATCCGGGAAAAAACATGACAAATATTTGAACTTGGCTAAATCTGGAAAAAAACATAGGGCAAAGAACCGGATACGGCAAACTAGAGAAAACACACGGCATAGAAATGTGGCACGTGATCACGTCGCCCGCGGTTCACTGCACTGTCACTACAACAACCTTTGTTGAGTGTCACGTAAAAGGTTATGCCGAGTGTTTTAGCAAAAACACTCAGGAAAGAATCTCCCAAACTTTCCCTACCTTTCCACTCGCGTCTTTTTTCCTCCGCCTTTTCGTGTGTTGAAATTGATTCCCGCCCTTTCCTTCATGTCTTCATTTCACGCCTTGTTCTGCCCTATATATAGCCCAACTCTCAGACTTAAAATTCACAACTCACTCGATAGTGTCTTTTCTCCCCTCCCCTCTTTGTTATTTCTGTTATTCGTGTACAAATCATACGGATGAAGCTGAGGGAATGTGATATCCAACATGCATGGCTTTCATGGGCCACTGTTGGATATATCCAGTATCAAGCAGGTGCTTTGTTAGATCCCACTCATTGTTCTTTGGAGCTCCCAAGAAATACATAGGTAACATAGGAATTCCTTAGGTGGTCCCAATTGTTTTTGTTCAAAGAATCGAATGGAATCACCTAAGGAACTTCTAATAATACAACTGTATTTTACCAAGCAATTCTTCGGCCACCATATTTATCCCTCACTCGAAATACATAGCTAATGTAGATATTCCTTAGGTGGTCCCTGTTGATTTTTGTTTGAAGAATCAATTGTAATCACCTAAGGAATTACTTAGGTGGTCTCAGGTGGCCGTCTCTTCGCTATCCCAACCTGACTGTCAAGTACCTATTTCTTTACCAAGATAGTAGAAAATACGTATGATTAACAATATGCCGTCTTTTGAGACGAAAACACACGACAATAGTTTTTTTTATGTGAGTAACAATGCCAAGTGGCCTTTGTCGTGTGTAAGAACTTGGCAAAGGCTTAATTTGCCGGAGTTCTCAAAAGCCTTTGTTGAGTCTTTGAAACCATGTTTCTGTGTGCAATGTGCAAAAATCAGAGTGAAAAAAACTTTTTCCTAAGTGGCACTTAAGATGAATTTCCTTGATCTGTTCGATAAGATGAATTGCTTTGATATGCTTGTAGATGAATTGCATTGATCTGCTTGTATATGAATTTCCTTGATCTGCTGGTTTAAAATCTTCTTGAGCTACCAAATAGCAAAACTCTTCCACTTGTGGAACCATAAACGCACCTACCTTGAGATCCTCCTTGTGATGCACGTTAGCTCACCCTATCCTTTATTCAAATTTTGAAAATCATCTACTCCCTAATCCTTTTACATCCTGAACCCTAGACACCAACCTTGGAACAACTCCAATTTTGACTAAGTCCTAAAACTGTTATCACATTCAATTTTGAAGCATATAGCCATATTTAGCCTTTTCGATCCGAGGCAGTACACCTAGCCCTGGTCCTACCTTGTCTTGTGCACCTTCCAACCATTCCACGTGGTACTAGTTATGTTAAATAGCATGAAATTGGTACTTCCAAAGCATGTACCTGTTTCTTCCTGAAAGTTTCCATAAATAAAAACATGCTTCTACTGACAAGGTATTAACTTGTCAATGCCTACAGATTGTAGACTTGGGTTTCGTAAGAAGTAGAGGGCAAGTAGATCTCGAAGGTTTCAGCCAACAAAGGTGTTTCGACTAAAGTTGCGGTAGTTTCTGTTGACAATGAATCGATCATTTTCTCTTCCCTCAGCTCTCCTTTATATTGGAGGCAGAGCCAAGGGACTCCGTGCCGTACAAGTTACAAACTGCGAGAAGGTTTATCGGGCCTTTCCCGTATTGTTACACGATTCCTAATACAGCTCTATGTTCCTTATCCGAGATTCTCTAGATGACATAGGCATCCCAAATGGGCCTGCCGAAGATAGTACCCGGGGTTTACTGAAGGCCCACTACCCGAAGAATAAGAAGATTCGGGAGCCCAAGATATATTAAGGAAAGTTAGAGTTGTAATAGGAAGTGTTATTTGTAATCTGGCGGGATGAGTTAGAAACCGTCCCGGACTCTGTAACTTGTACAAAACGAAACCCTCGGCTCCGCCTCCTATATAAAGGGGGAGTCGAGGGACGAAGAGATCATCGAATCATTGTTACAAACCCTAGTTTTCATAATCGTCGAGTACTTTTCGGCTGAAACCTTCGAGATCTACTTGCCCTCTACTTCCAACTAAACCCTAGCCTACAATCCATAGGCATTGACAAGTTGATACCTTGTCAACTGGCGCCGTCTGTGGGAACTAGAGGCGTAAGGATCTGATCTCGATGGCACGTTCAAGATCTTCGACATCGTCAACCGCAAGCAACGCAATGGATCGAGGTAAACAAATCGCTGCTGGTCCTGTCGATTTTGTTCCTCACCCACCCTCCCGTTTGGATGCATATGCGTATCTGGCGGAGCCCATGGAGATGACGTTCGGAAAGTTTCACTTTCGCGTCGAGAAGGAAGGATCGTATCGTGTCGAAATTCCGATTTCGTCGGGATCGTCGGCGGTCGATTCCGATTTTTCAAGCTATACATCGTCAACTGAATCAGGAGAAGAAGAAACTTCGTCGACACGCTACGTCAGCACCAGAGCAAGAGATAAACTCGCCAAGATCTTCAACGACATGTCGTTTGAGTCATCTGCGGACTCATATATAAGCGATGGCTCAAGCGATGTCGACAGTTACGACTTCATCGACAAATCTATCACAGTGGGCAAGGTCTTCATCAATCTCAACGATGATGTCACCAAACCCAACATAGATCTGAATACAAAATATCATCAGATTTATGCCATTGAGGATCAAGAGGAAACATCTGAGGCTTTCGACGATCTGGGAAATCCATACGTCGATCCCTCCAATCTGCGACAAGGCCTGGGCAACAAATACGTTGGGCCACAGCCGCGAGACAGAGTTCAACTTTCGCAAGCAGCATGGGATAGAGCCGCGAGAGCTATGAACGGTTCAGAACCAATGGCTACCACAGCCACACCAGAGGAATTGCAAGCATATCAATATAGGCTCGCACGAGCTGCAAGAGAATTGGAAAAACAGACAGCTGAGTTAAACAGAAGAAAGGAGGCAGCTTCTACATCTAGCAGGAGAAGGGCAGATCTAAGTCGACAATCTAGAACTTCGGGTGCTAGCCACAGGGAGGCGCGGAACAGAGCAAGATCAAGGTTGCAACATATACCCGAAGCAGAAAGAGAGCACTTGGTCCAAAACCTCGACATGTCCTTTATGTCGATAGATACAAGAGGAAATATCATCCCTAAGACACCAGAGGCTGGGTATATGGCGACACATGCTTTTATCCTTGCATCTAAACCACCTCCAGGTGATCCAAGGGAAACACTATACAATATGGCGGTAGCAGGAGTTGGAGCTATGGGGACAGCGTTTGTATCAACACCTCCCGAAGGAGCGGCAAGGCAAAATAGTCCACGATCTGCAGCAGCAACAGCGGCAGCACCTGAAGGACCAAGTGGAGCAAGAGACACGGCAGCACAAGCAAGGGTCGACAGAGCGCGGCAAAGCAGAAGGGATCATCGGCAATCCCCGGAGCTTAACGACGAAGATATGTGCGGCTTGCCATGCTTCACGAGGAGAGTCCGAAAAACTCGAGTCCCCTCAGGATTCAAGTTACCCGACAACTTCAAGAAGTTCGACGGCCTTCAAGATCCAGAGGATTGGCTAGTTGATTATCTCGAGACAGTGAAGCTCACAGGAGGAACCAGGGCAACAGCTATGCAAAGCATCCAGGTGCATTTGAGTGGAGCCGCACGATCTTGGATAAAGAAACTTACTCCAGGATCTATCGACAGTTGGGAAAGTTTCGAGGACGTGTTCGTCAAGAACTTCAGATCCACGTGCAAAAAACCTGCGTCGTTAGAGGAGTTGAGAGCATGTCGACAAAAGCCAGATGAGCCAATGAGAAAGTACATCCAAAGGTGGAATATCATCAAAAACTCGGCAGAAAATATATCCGACGAGAGAGCAATAGATGCGTTTGTCGCAGGAATCAGGCGTGGAGATTTTGTTGAGGACTTGGGAAGGACCAATCCAAAGACAGTATCCGCGTTAATGGAGATAGCAAACAGATGGGCAGATGGAGAAGACGCTGTCCACAACAAACGGCACAGATCGCCAGAGGAGGACCGTGGTCGAAATTATCAACCGAGGCGACGATTTCCTCGGCAGTACCCGAACTATGACGCTCCAGGGCAAATTTCGGCAGGTTTTCGGGCAAACACAGGAGGAAACAACAGAGATGATTATCAGAGAAGCAGCGAACAGCGAGGTGATAACAGGGATGATTCTCGCAACAACAGGCAAAATAACGGGCCTAGGTTCCCAAGGCCTTTCGTGTCCCCTGAAGAGATGATGAATGGACCGTGTCAAATGCACTTTTTCCTCGACAGCAACGGTAAAAGACAGTCAGGGCACCTGCAGAAAGACTGTCGAAATTTTCAGGCAATGCTAGGGTATGCAGAGCACGCTAACACGCGGGCAACACAGAGAAATCCTCGAGAACCCAGGAGCGAGATTCACTTGCCGCCTCCTCCCGCAATTACAGACGACAATCGACATCAGCTCAGAATAGCGGCAGCACCTCCACCACCACCTTATGTCGATCCTAACTCCAACGGAGCGGTGTCGATGATTCAGAAGGGAAGGCCATCCAATAGAGCTCAGAAAGTAATCTCACGACAGGTGTTTATGGCAGAAAAAATGCCTCCACCAACAGTCGAGTATCTTAATTGGTCAGGACAAGATATTGGCTTCACCATAGCAGATCATCCGCAGCAAGTTCCTCGACCAGGGCAGTCAGCACTTATTCTGCCAGCAGTTATTGCGGGATTTGATGTCTCTCGAGTGTTTATAGACGGCGGCAGCAGCCTAAACCTTATGTATGCAGATACATTGAGGAAGATGAACATATCCTTAGCAAACTTGAAGCCAACAGACACAAGGTTCCACGGCATCACACCAGAGAAACCAAGTTATCCATTGGGGAAGATCAATCTCGACGTTCAGTTTGGAACCCGAGAAAATTATAGAATCGAGAAGCTGGAATTTGAGGTCGTGGATTTTCCGTCGCAATACCACGCTCTGTTGGGACGACCAGCATATGCTAGATTTATGGCGGTGCCACATTATACATACCTGTTGTGGAGGTTGCCTGGACCAAAGGGACCAATCACAGTCAAAGGAAGCTTTGCCTTAGCCGATAAGTGCGATAAGGATTTTCACCGGCTATCAGAAACTTTCGGGATGCAAGCTGAGTACCTGGCGTCAAGAAGTATGACTGACTATGACGTGCTGCCAGACGTTGGAAGGCCAAACAAAGAATCAACTTTCAACACCGAGAAAAATTCTAAGGAGGTGCAGATTCACCCGACAGACCCGAAAAAGACGGCATCTATCGCAAACGACATGGATATCGCATAGGAAAGCGCGCTCATCGAGCTCCTCCGTGAGAACTGGAAAATCTTTGCATGGTGTCCAGCTGACATGCCAGGAGTACCCAGGGAACTTGCCGAGCACCACCTAAACTTGGATCCATTAGCGAGACCAATCAAACAACCTTTGCGGCGTTTTTCGGAACCAAACCGCAAAGCTATGCTGTCAGAAATCAATCGACTACGAGAAGCTGGTTTTATCAAAGAGATATTCACAGAAGCCACATGGGTAGCAAATCCTGTGTTGGTGCCGAAGAAAAACACTAAGGTCCTTCGCATGTGCGTCGACTTTACGTGTCTCAATAAACATTGTCCAAAGGATCACTTTCCCCTCCCGAGGATCGATCAAATTATCGACTCCACGGCTGGATGTGAACGTCTTTCCTTCCTGGACGCATATTCTGGTTATAACCAGATCAGATTGAAAGAAGAAGATGAAGTAAAGACCGCGTTTATTACACCATACGGTGTGTTTTGGTACAGAACAATGCCCTTTGGTCTGAAAAATGCGGGAGCAACATATCAGAGGATGATGCAGAAGTGTTTGGCGACACAGATTGGGAAAAACGTGCAAGTATACATCGATGATGTCGTCATAACATCAAAAAAGGGGGCAACGCTGATCGAGGATCTCAAGGAAACCTTCGACAACCTTGACAAGTTCTGCCTCAAACTGAACCCGACGAAGTGTTCTTTCGGCGTCCCAGTAGGAGAACTTCTGGGGTTTCTAGTTTCAGCAAGAGGGATTGAAGCAAATCCCGATAAAATACAAGCTATCGTAACAATGAGGAAGCCAACAAAGTTGAAAAAAATACAGCAGTTAACTGGGCGAGTCGCAGCCTTGAGCAGATTCGTCGCCAGGCTAGGGGAAAAAGCGCTACCATTTTACGCCCTCATAAAGCAAGGAGATAAATTCCAGTGGAACAAAGAAGCGGACAGAGCTTTTGAGGACCTCAAACGCAAAATCTCGACACCCCCCATCTTGGTGGCGCCAAAAGAGAAGGAGCCTTTGTTACTGTATATTGCGGTCACACCCCAGGTAGTAAGCACAGTCCTTGTCGTTGAAAGGGAGGAAGAAGGAAAACTCCACGGAGTGCAGAGGCCAGTATACTTCGTCAGCGAAGTTTTATCGCCCTCAAAACAAAGGTACCCTCAGTACCAAAAGCTAGCATATGGAGTGTTCACAACAGCACGAAAATTGCGCCACTATTTTTCGGCACACCCGATCATAGTGGTCAATGAAGCTCCCTTGTCAAATATACTAAACAATCCAGAAGCTACGGGTCGTGTCTCCCTTTGGGGAATAGAACTTTCCCCTCGGGACATCACGTATGAAAAAAGAAAAGCAATCAAGTCGCAAGTTCTGCCAGACTTCATCGCAGAGTGGATGGAGCTGCAAAACACAGGACCCCCAGACTTGTCGAGAACCTGGACCATGAACTTTGATGGGTCCAAAAGACTAGAAGGAGCTGGCGCAGGAGTAATACTTATATCATCTGAAGGCGACAAGTTGAAGTACATCCTTCGGATGACGTTCCCTAACGCATCTAACAATGAAGCAGAATATGAAGCCCTCATACACGGGATGAAGATGGCGAAAGCTTGCGGTGCAACTCGATTAAAAATCTTTGGCGACTCACAATTGGTGGCTCAGCAAGTTATGAACCAATGTGACGCAGTCAATGATAGCATGGTAGCATACAAGGAGGTGTATAATGAGCTCGAGAAGTTATTTGATGGATGCGAGGTAAATCACATCAGTAGATTGAGCAACGATGAAGCTGACGTCCTCGCAAACATCGGGTCGCAGTGCCTTCCAATCCCGCCAGGAGTATTTTGGGAAGAAATAGCGGAGAGATCCACGAAGCCAAAAAAGGTGCAGAAAAAATCAAAAGAAGAGAAAACTTCGACACCCCTCACAGAAACCACGGAGGATGAAGAGGACCAAGAGCTTGTAATGATGGTACAAGTTCCTTGGACGCAAGCATATATCATACATCCTCAGGAAAGAAATACCCGATGATCCAGTTGAGGCAAGGCGAGTAATTCGACGCTCTAAAGCTTTCACGGTGATCAAAGGAGAATTGTACAAGCGAAGTATTTCAGGCGTCCTGCAAAGGTGTGTTACACCCGAAGAAGGAAGAATAATTCTGAAGGATGTACACGAAGGAATATGTGGCCACCACGCGAGTAGTCGAGCTATTGCAGCCAAGGTTTTTCGGGCAGGATTCTATTGGTTGACAGCAATCGAGGACGCCAAGGAAATAGTAAGAACTTGCGACGCGTGTCAAAGGTTTGCCGCAAAACCTCATTCTCCAGCAGCAGAACTAACACCAATACCATTGTCGTGGCCCTTTGCCCAATGGGGACTTGATATGGTGGGCAAGTTACACAAATCCTGGCCAGGAGGAAAGGAGTACATGCTAGTAGCTGTCGACAAATTTACAAAGTGGATAGAAGCGAAGCCGATAAATTCACCAGACGGAGCATCCGCAGTAAAATTCATAAAAGGCCTCGTCTTCAGATTTGGAGTGCCCCATAGCATCGTCACAGACAATGGCAGCAACTTCACATCCCACGAATTCAAAGATTATTGCAAAGAAGTGGGTATCAAGTTACACTTTGCGTCAGTTGCGCACCCGCAGACCAACGGCCAAGTCGAGAAAGCTAATGGAATCATCTGCAACGGCATTAAGAAACGCTTATTAGCGCCACTGGAGAAAGCTCGACACACCTGGCCAGAGGAGTTGCCCAGTGTATTATGGAGCATACGAACAACACCAAACACAGCAACACAAGAAACTCCGTTCTTCTTGGTTCATGGAGCAGAAGCAGTACTACCAATCGAGATAGAGCATAACTCTCCACGAGTCGTGGAATATGATGACGAGGTGTCGAGAAAAGCGCTAGAAGATGACGTCGATGCACTTGACGAAGCTAGAGGCAATCTTGTCTCGGGTAACCAAATACCAACAGGACTTGAAAAATTACCACAGTCGACGCTTGCGGCCAAGATCCTTTCAGGTGGGAGACCTAGTTCTTCGGCTCACGCAAAAAAGTCATGAAAAACTCGAGTCACCATGGCTAGGCCCCTACATTGTCACGGAAGTAATCGGAGGAGGAGCATACAGGATAAAGGACAAGAAGACAGGGGTGGAGGAGCAAAACCCCTGGAACGTGGCGCAACTCAGGCGGTTCTATGCCTAGAGTTGAAATATAGTCCTTGTAAAACTTCAATGTACTGAAACGCCCGGGAGTTTTCAGACGCACTCTTTTCCTTTTTCGGGGCACCGAGTGGGGCCGGGAAAGGTTTTTAATGAGGCGGGCTCGCGGTGCTGCAATATAATAAAGATAGTGTCAATATAACTTTTCTTTATCGACATGCTCAAAGTCTCCGACCCGACGAATTTCAATATAGTTCCTCGAAAAAAGAAAAGCCTTGCCTTGGTATTAAAATACCTCGTGAGTCAATAAAAATACAAAATAGTACTCAACAAAGAAGCTCGGGGGCTG
Source organism: Lolium perenne (assembly GCF_019359855.2). Taxonomy (NCBI): domain Eukaryota; kingdom Viridiplantae; phylum Streptophyta; class Magnoliopsida; order Poales; family Poaceae; genus Lolium; species Lolium perenne. The sequence continues at coordinate 62,391,769 of NC_067246.2, forward strand.
ATATCGCCAAAACTACATATTGAATAAATGCCTTGGTTCAAAACCTCGCAATACACAAATACAGTAAATAGCCACCGAAACACTCGGGGGCTAGACAAATATAGAAATATGATGATTGCTTCACAATATAATCACAATCATGGGTTACAAAGAAGAGTTATCTGCCAAAGGAAAATAATTAGTCATGATTCAATATGTCATCAAGGGTAATTCTGTTTTCTTCAGGAGCAGCACCAAGAAAATCAGCATAATGACCATCTGCAAAAAAGTCGGCATCCATCAGAAGAAGGTCTTCAATCATTTCTTCGGCTATAGGCGAAACCTTCGTGTTAATTCGGTCGATACCAACTCTTCGGCGCCTTACCTTCTCATGAACTTTCGCAACAACCTGGGTCAGGTCAAGCTTTGAGTGGCAGATCTGAAGCATGATAAGGGCAAATCTGGCGCCAGCTACCAGTTGAGCTCTGACAAAATCATGGATCTTGTGGGCATCCTTAAATTTCCCCATTAACTCGGGAAGAGTTTGTGGTTGAACGTTCCGAGGAAACATGGAGTTATAAACCATAGACAGGGTCCTGGTACAGAAGTCAAGGAAGTCGCGAGTTTGAGAGGTGCGATCCTGAAATCTGACAATCTGGCGGGTCCTCTCTGGGGTAGCCCAAAACAGAGAACCATGGTCAAGGGAAAGGTTAACAAGGAGGTTCGTCCTAGTATTTACCCTCTCTTCTTCGGCAACAGCATCAGTAAAGGAACCTATTAAAATAACAGAGCAGAAAACTTTAAGAGACGCAGCATGAAGACGGAAGATATCGGAGGATGAAACAAGCATACCCGACATATCCGCACTGGCTTCATTCATTAACTCGAGCATGAAATTTTCTCGAGTAGTCGCCTTTTCAGCCTCGGAAGCAGCGACTTCCTTAGCAGCCACGGCCTCGCGAGCTTGCTGAAGTGCAATTTTTTCGGCTTCAGATGACTTACGAGACTTTTCCATCATCACAAGTGTTTGCTTCTTTGCATACTGAAGTTTTTTTTTTTTTTTTTGACCGTGACTGTGAGGCAAAAAGCCCCACAGCAATTTTTTTTTGCATACTGAAGTTGCTGCCGAAGTTCATCCAATTCTCGCGGCAAGGAATCTTCGACAGGTGTAGCATCAGCAAGAGTTCTCCTTGAGCGAGAAGAAGAAGGCGAAACATTGGAAGGAGCGGAAGATGGAGTATAGTTATCAAATACCAACTGAAATTTAATAAAACAAGACAACATCAATCAACAAGCAAAGATAGAGTTTTCATTAATCTTTCGGAATAATTACAAAGGCCGTACAGTGGAGCTAATGAAGTACGTGTCGCCAAATAACTACTTTGGCGACAAGAGCAAAAGAAACAGAGAAAGAAAAACAAAGAGGCATGCAACTAGACCTCTGGCCTTGATGAGCTAGGAGTTGAAGCTGGTTTGATCCCGAGATAGGCCAAGATTTTCTTCGTGTTGGGCTTGGTTGCCTTAATCAGCGACCTCCATCTTGATTGCTCTATCTGATCGGTGTCGCCAACTTTCATCCAATCAACAGTCTGTTGGCTGTCAGCAACCAGGGCAACAGTGCTTTCGACAGCAATCTTCATATTTTCCTGACGCATCTTTAGTCCAAGGTCCTCTGATGAATTGAAGCTCTTGGCAAGAGCAAGGAAAGTCGGGGGCTCCTCTTTCTTCGGGAAGAAGTAGGGGAACAGCGTCGACAATCCTGCACTAGCATTTGCCACGCCTTCACGAATTTCGGACCCATGAAGCTCCAGATAAGAAAGTGCGTCAAGGAGAGGGTCATTGACGGGATTCTCCAGATCAAACTCTTGGTTTGTTTGGTCTGCCACAGGAAACAAAACGTTGGTCAAAAACAAGAAACAGCGGTTCTCATAAAAATAGAAGGGATCAATAGTATTACTGTGAGTGCGTCGACTTTGTGATTTCAGGCGCTTGAGGATCCCCTGTTCACGAGCAGCTTGTGCAGCTTTATGCTCGTTTAAAGCAGATTCAGCATCCTCAAGTCTTTTCTGCAGTTCCTCGACACTAGCAGCTTTTGCTTTGGCTTCATCAGCCTCGGCTTTGGCTTCACTAGCAACAAGTTCGGCTTTCTTGCGAGCCGCCTCTCTTTGCTCCAGTTTTTGAGCAAGTGCGTCGGCACGTTTGTTGGCCTCTGCAAGTTTCTCTGTCGAGATAAAAAAAAAGAAGAAAGATCAAAAATCGCGACAAACAACAGGAGCAAAAAGTCAGAAAGAACGGCAAGTATAAAAGTTGTTACCTTCAGTTCTGCTGGCATACTCACGGTACCCAATGAATTGGGATCCGATGCGGATAAGATCTTTGATCATGGGCTGTCAAAGAAGAACAAAGCAAGAGAAACATCGGCATGAAAAAAGAGTGAAGGCGTGAAAAAGCAAAATATAGGAAATATAGATATCGACAAACTTACATCATCCAAGAGCAAAGTAGAAGAGCCGCCCAATTGAGGGGCAGGCTCAACAATTGTTTCAATCCTTGTCCTTTTTGGTGAAGGAGCAAGGGGGCTTGCTGGCGGAGTTGTGGTGACGACGTTTCGTTGAGGAGGCGAGGATTTTTCTCCTTCAGCTGGTGTCTCTGAAACAACTAGAGTACGTGACGAGCTCGTTCGAGCAGCCACGTCAAGAGTTGGTGGTTCTTCCTCATCATCACTGCGAACAAAAGATGACAGCATAAAAAACAAGATAGACAAAAGAACTTCGAGCACAATGATAAGAAGAAGTAAAAGACAACTTACGAGCTGACGAGGGATTCAAGATATGGATCATAAGCCGCCTTTTGGCGTGAAGGATCGGCTTCTTCGGCTTTGGAGGTGCCAGAATCCTCGGCGTCATTCCTTTTCCTTTTGTTCCTTGGGGAAACAGCAGGAGGAAGGGATTGCGTCGACTCGCTGGCGTCAGATTCACCTTCTTTTTCATGGGAAACCGCAGATTTGTGAGAACCTGCGACTTCACTTTCAGGAAGAGAAGAACCCTGGTTGTCTTCGGCGACGATAGCTCATTCTTCGACTTCTCCATCCTCAGGAAGAGGAGGAAGGGAAACCACAGTAGGATGGTTCTGCAGAAAAATAGCGACCAAAGAAAAATTAGAGAGATATCAATACAATGAGATGCAGGGAAAGTTCGGAACAAGACAAAAATTCGAGAAGACAAAATACCTCAGGGAGAGGATTGGCGGAGCTGTATGGTTCCACGCGGCAAGAGGAGGGAATAGGATCCTTCTTGTTTAGCGAGGAAATTCTTCGAATAAGCTTCTCCAAGTCCTTTACAGAAAGATCATTGGAGAGCCTATTGGCGTCATTTTCACCAGCATATGTCCAAAGGGGATTTTTGCGAGCCTGAAGAGGCTGCACTCTAATCCTAAGGAAGTAGGCGGTGATTTGAACACCAGACAGCTCTTTGCCTCAAGTATTTTGAAGCTGATGAATACGAGACATAAGTGCTTCTGTCGCCGTTTTCTCTTCTTCGGAAGCTTCAGCATCCCAGGAGCGGCGGCGCAGAATTTTGGCACTTCCGTCGAAAGGGACTATGTTGTGCTCAACAGAATTGGCACTTTCTTCGTGTATGTAGAGCCACCTTTTGCGCCATCCTTGGACAGAATCAGGAAATTTGACGTCGAAGTAATCAACGTCAGTTCGAACATAGATAACAACGCCGCCTATGTTATAGGTGGCGTTGTGGGAGCCATTGCGGCGGAGGCAGAAAATGCGTTTCCACAGAGCCCAGTTAGGAGGGATTCCAAGGAAGCATTCGCAAAGAGTGATAAAAATGGAGACATGGAGGATGGAATTGGGGGTCAACTGGTGCAGCTGAATCCCATAAACAAAAAGAAGGCCGCGGAGGAAATCGTGAATTGGGGCAGAAAGGCCGCGGATGAGGTGATCAACGAAACTAACCCGGTACTCCATTGGAGGGGTTGGGTAGCTTTCTTCGCTGGGAAAGCGGATGGCGTCCTCTTTCTTCATCAGGCCTAGCCTCTTCAGCATGTTGACGTCTTGGTTGGAGATTTTAGATCTCTCCCACTCAAGATCTTCAGCGGCCATCTTGGACTCTGGAGTACTGTGGCGAGTGAGTCGTGTGCGCGGTGGCATCAACGGCACTGGAAAAGCAAAGTTCGTGCGTGTGTAAGATCAAAGAGAGTTGGGCGCAGTGGAAGTTTTTGCAAAGAGGAACAGATGTGCGGCGCAAGCGAAGGAGTGAACGGAGGTTGAAGAAAGGTTTATATAGGAATTGGGCGAAGCAATGCACCGTTGGATGAAGAAATCGTGTGGTGAAAAAAGATCTTGTAGATAAAGGGTAAAAAGGTATTTTTACTGAGATGGAATAGAACAGGCGTTACAGTACGTGCGCCAGGAAAAGCGGAGGACGTGTGTCCCCCACTTGCACGACGTGTCAATGTGGTGGAAACAATGGACCCACAAGGCAGAAAAATCACGATTATTAACAGAGATGAAGTAAATTTGACTAAGGGAAGCATGCCGACAAGAAAAATAAAAGAAGATTGGCGGCAGGAGAAGTTATTAAATACTTCGGGAGCCTTTGATCAAATACAAGTTTTTGCCCAAATGCTCGGGGGCTACTTCGACAAAAGTAAAATTTCGAGTATGGCAATATAGAAATTGTGGGAGCCTACAACCAAGCACAAGTCCTTGGCTGTAGCCTCGGGGGCTACTCCCATCGGGAGCGCTGTTCGCGCACCCGAGAGATGAAAAGAAGATCATATCGAGAAATAATGACAATATAGCGACAAGGTGGACTAACATGTTGAGCCTACAACCAAGCACAAGTCCTTGGATGTAGCCTCGGGGGCTACTCCCATCGGGAACGCTGTTCGCGTACCCGATGAAATTAAAAAAGAAAGATAGAAAAGCAAAAGAATATATTTCGAGTTATAACTAACTCTACATATACTCCCATCGGGAGAGCAATATAAGTCATCTTTGACTCGATAAAATGTGTCATTCCAACAGCCGGAAAAGCACTCGACAATATATTCTCAGAACGCCAAAGTTGCGATCAATTTCTGAATGCCGCAAATTTGCGAAGGTAAGACCCCAGATCCGTTCTGCTGGGCGTGGCATCGCCGAAGACTGCGCTCTGCTACTTTTATCCGTATCAACAGATACGAAGAAAAATCCTAACGGACGCGTTAGGTATCCGATAAATTTTACTGGGACTCGACAGAATGGTAAGACCTTAAGCGGCACCTGTCGAAGTTTACACCAGTATCCCGAGATCATGTCCAGGGACGTGATCTTGAAGTAGGTTTTTGCGGATTAACACTAGAGCAGTTAACTAGTACCTGATCCGTCAGATGAACTAGCCCCAACTACCATTATCCCTGTACAATATAGAATTTTATGAAGAAATATAAAAAAGTTGAAGTTGTTGAATAAAAATAAACAGTGGAGATTTTCCCTGACTCTACGATTCAAGCAAAATCTCGGGGGCTACTGACATAGGCATCCCAAATGGGCCTGCCGAAGATAGTACCCGGGGTTTACTGAAGGCCCACTACCCGAAGAATAAGAAGATTCGGGAGCCCAAGATATATTAAGGAAAGTTAGAGTTGTAATAGGAAGTGTTATTTGTAATCTGGCGGGATGAGTTAGAAACCGTCCCGGACTCTGTAACTTGTACAAAACGAAACCCTCGGCTCCGCCTCCTATATAAAGGGGGAGTCGAGGGACGAAGAGATCATCGAATCATTGTTACAAACCCTAGTTTTCATAATCGTCGAGTACTTTTCGGCTGAAACCTTCGAGATCTACTTGCCCTCTACTTCCAACTAAACCCTAGCCTACAATCCATAGGCATTGACAAGTTGATACCTTGTCACTAGACTTCTGGGCCTCCAAAGCTTCGGGCTGTGGGCCTCGTATGCTTGCCAAATAATTCGGGTGCCTTATTTGGTATGCTTATTGGGCATGCCTATGCCATCTACCTTTTTGCATTTTGTTGTTTAAATTGTGAATAATATTGCATTTTAAACATGGTCCCATGTTTCTTACCTTTCTCATATGTTGCTCATGATTCAAGTCACCACATATTACAGATAACATTTTCCCAATGGATGTTATCTGCCAGCTTCAACGACATCGATGATGAGCATGTCGAGGTCAAGATGATGTTGGTAAATATCTCATGTATGAAGCAGAGTGACCCCTCATGCAGCCGGAAGAATATTGTTGTGATGCTCCTAGACCCTGGTACTCTTAATAGTTGGTGCCTACCTGGAGGCAGGGTAGTTGTTGCAGATCATTGATGAGCCTCTGATATTCATCGTCAACATCGTCCTCGAAAACATTAGTCTACGTGTTAAGTGTGTTTGTTTTGATGATCTTGTTGGCGTGTCCCCCGCGCATGTGCCATCTCCATGGGAGGTGGATGGTGGCATCAGTAACCAAATTATTTTCTTGACTACCCCGTTGACCCGTTCTTGCTGCATATGTTATGGAAGCTAATTAGGAAACATTGATGCTACCAACAAACATTTGTTTCATTACAAGCAAATAGTATTTCGTTCGGAAGAAAATTATATGATCTTTTAAAAGCAATGTTGATGAAAAAATTATTTACATTCGAAGCAACACTATTTTCTTTGTAAGCAACTTATATTCTGTGATGGAAGCAATGTTGGCACAGTCGAATATTTGTTGTATCCTTTTGAGTCTTGGGAAAAATGTTCTTGGTATGAAGCAGAATTACTTTGCATTGAAAAGAAAATTCACCACAGTTGGAAACGACATCTAATCGACCATTAGTATTCTAGGAAAATAATCTTTTAATTTGCAAACGTCACTAAAGACAATGCTTCGGTGGCACAAAAATATATTGCCGTGACCAAAAAAAACGTAATCATTTTTTCACATATTATTAGTCGGAAACAACTCAAAATGTGCTAAATTATTTAGTAAAAATACGAGATTGTTTTCAAGCAGTTAATATCTAGATAAGGGAAAGCAATTAAAGCTAACATCCAGGCCCACACGTACATGATGTTTAGGGTCGGATGATCTGTTTACATCCTACGGTGATAGAGCCCATGGAGTCCGATGGATAGCTGGGGATATCGGATCCCTAGTGCTCCCCATATAAGTTCCATTGAAACAAGTGCTGCAAGGGTGGCTAAAATAGGGTTCATGCGTGGAGTTACACCTTTGTTTACTGTGATTTGCCAAAACTAGCAAGCCCAGTGTTGTAGTGTGCCTGTTCACCGTCTTTCTGTATGTCCTCCTGCTAGCCGTGTATCGTGTGTCCAAGTTAATTACGAGTTATTAGTATGGCTTATTTAATGTGGGTAAAATTCTATTTACCGGTTTATTGTGCTCAGCGCTGCGACCAAGGTGCTTTTCAATTGGGCAGAAAATTTGCTTTCACAAAGCTGTAATCCTTGTTTGTTTCTTGGTGCGTTAATTAAGGGTGGAATGAGAGGGAGCCCCTTTGGTTTGCATGCGTTCCAATTAAAATGGAAACCCCCGCGCATGCATTGGTGTTTTACTTTTGGGAGAAAATCACACATCAATTGCCAATTGAGCCTAATTTAATGGTATTTTCTTGGATACATTAGAAGCCCAGTAAACATGCCACCCACCGGTATAAGTAGAGTATTACAAGATTACATTTTTGTGTCTCTTTGATGCCCACTTATTTACTTAATCTTCAACATTATAATTGTCTACACCTAATTTCAGTGCACTATGTTATCTATAATCTTTCTATTCTTAATAGGTGATCCTATTTTCCTGCACATGCAACGTATCCACCTCAGCAAGTCTCTTATTGGTCCACATCATTCTCTTTTTAAGCCATGCCATCAGCTAGAAAAAACCATGACTTCACTGACGTGGGCTGAAACGGATGCTTCACCGACGTGCTGGAACAGATGCCCACATGCTTTGCACTTGGCCCACTTTGGTAGCACATGACCTGGGCTATGTTGGCCCGCTTCCAACAGCTCAACATCCTCTACGTTTGTTCGTCGTAGAAAAGAAAAACTCCTCTGTTCATCTTCCCTCTGTTATCCCCGGCGTTCCACCTCCTCCCTCAAATTGACTCCTCCCAGAGACTCTGTGGCGGCGACTAAATATTGCCTCATAAATCCCAGCATTCAACCTCATAAATCAAAGCATTCAAAGAATTAAAACTTCCCAATGGAGTTCATCACCGTTTTCTCCAACTTAAAAAGCACGTCGTGGGGACATCCGCCACCACGCCCAGCGGTATCCGCGCTGTTACTGCCCACTCCCCATCCTACTTCCTCCTTCTTTTTTACAAGCCCTAAATCCCTCAAGATACCTTCCCAAATGGCAGGTTGATCTATGGCCAGATTCTGTCCGCTCCTACCTCAGGCCCTTTGGATTTCAGCTACGCCTACAAGATTTTGGCTCGTGTTACCTCAGGCCCTCCAGATTTCTTGGGATTTCTTCCGGGTTTCTTACGATTTCTTGCCTTCTCAGTCTGGTTGATGGATCTTAATTTCTGTTGATTGACTTCTCGGTCTGATGGTAATCATCGATTTTCCTAATCATTGATTGACTTCTTGGAATGATTTATTGGAATCATGCACCTTCTATTTTCCTAATCTGCTGTACTAATTTATTGGAACGGTTGATGCTTTGTTCTTTCAATTCCTAATGAGCTTTTCCCCAAGTTTTTGGGGCTGGAAGGTGATTTAGCTTGGTATATCTGTACTGAAAATAAAATGTTAAATATAGGTTCAGTTAAAGAAGTATACTTTCTTCTGAGTTTTAATGCCTCACTACTATTTTTGAATTGTTGCAGCCTGCAGATGTTGGCGTAAATCAAGCTCATGGAAGTATGTATATGAGTAATATTTTCAGAACTATGAAGTTTTAATTGTCACAATAGCTTCTATTTGGTACACTGGCACATTGATTGGGTTGTGGGAAGATGGCGGCGTTCCGCCACAGGAGCATGTGGCTATAACGACTCTGCTGCCAGTTCTATCTTAATTTTATTTTCCTTCTGATCTTCCATTCATTGTGGCTGAGGTCCTCCAGAGTAAGATTATTCCTCTGATTCAATTGTAAGCTTCTCTCTCCCCTTATTTGTGTTGATGTTTATCTCCAGACTGCCTATCATATTCATGCCGGTTTCAGCAACGATGGAATTTGCTTTGCTAGGTGCTTGATAAAATTACCTTGCGAACTGACATGTTTCTTCCTGTTTTGGGCGCTTTCTTCACAAGCTGTAAATGCATAGTTGAATTTGTTATATTTTGAAGAACGATGGCTCATTTTCCTGGCATCCTATTTTATTGCCGGTTGGATCACCGCCAAAGTCAGTTGAGAGCTTCTCCCATCGGCCCACTCTGCCCGGTGCAGCTAAACTGATTGTGCCGCCATTCACTATTGGTGTGACTTTGTTTTCCTCTCACTAGGTTGGGTGAAGATGAAAACTTTACATTGGGTGTTCTAAGCACATGCTTTTTCATTCTCTTGCAGTTGCAAGAGAAATTAAATAAGAAGGGGAGAGTGCTTTCCAACGTGTGCCTGTCAAGTGATGCGTGCTAATTTTGTACCACGGTCCGTATTTTCCTACAAAATTTGTTGCGTTGCTGGCTCCATTTATAAACTGGCCAATTGGGGAATTCTGGCTCTTCGTAACTGCATTCTTGGTCAACTCTGTTCAGTTGTGCAGGTACTGGCTACCGACCGTATTTTTTGAAGCTTCCACCTGGCTGGCTTTTCACTCAAGTTTTCTTAACAGGACAAAGGAGGGATTGAAGACATGCTTATGTTTTGTATCGTGTCTTCTGTACTCTCTAGGCGTAATTTCCTAAGGGGCTCAAATTTGCGATGTAAGCTACTTTGCTGATAAATTACACATTATGTTTGCTTATATCTATTGTCTGCAGAGCGTGTAAGCTTTCTTCTATTATCTTAAATCATCTCTTTGACGAAGGATCTTTTTAAGAGTATAACCGTGCATATTTTCTCTTCTCATAGATTGCTAGATTTATCTGTTTGGATGCAACTGCATTACTGATTCTCTATGATGACATCGTGTGTGTCATTCAGGTCAGTTTAATTTTCCAATCCATAGATGTAGACAACATGTCCTCCTCCTTTAATTGCTTAGTACTTTCTCAAGTTGTTCACGTTTGATTGCTAATTAGCTATGTTTGTTCTATTGTATCTAATGTTTGGTTTTCCAAGAGCAGATACAGTAAACAACGGTTTTTGTCAACATTTCCCCTTGCGTTGAATCAAATCTTACATAAAGCTAAAATAATATATATCAAATTTTATTCTATACATCTCTAAACATATTCCGCCGCAACGCGCGGGGTATCATCTAATGTCTTAATAGGAGCAACCCACTAAGGGTAATTCTCTCAACATGCAGCTATGCCACCTCATCGAGTATTTCGACCAACCCTAGCCTTCCACGTTAACCACCATTCCACATCATTTTTTTTCGAGTAGACAATCAATAACCCTTTTCATCTTCTCTGCATATTCACTTCTACTCATGTCAGTTCGCTTCGTCTCCTCTTCAATATCTATCAAGAAATTGATGAGTCGCTCATGAATGCATTAGGCCGACGACGTAGTGAACTTTCACTCACCTCTTCAGATTCATCCCCATAAATTCACCCTGGTCATAAGCAAGTTCATCCACTCTTGCCATTCACCAGTGCACCTTAGACTACTCCAGCTGTGCGCTAGCATGTACCACCAAAAGACAGTTCTAGCCGCACGTGTTTTGACTAATCGTTTCGGGTGAGAGCAAGTCACTCTTTGGTTGGACTTCCCTTTTCATCCAGCCTTCGCCATGCTCAATAATAGGCAGAAGCTTATCTATAATCTATAATATCTTAATAGGAGCAACCCACTAAGGGTAATTCTCTCAACATGTAGCTATGCCACCTCATCGAGTATTTCGATCAACCCTAGCCTTCCACGTCAACCACCATTCCACATCATTTTTTTTCCCGAGTAGACAATCAACAACCCTTTTCATCTTCTCTGCATATTGACTTCTACTCATGTCACTTCGCTTCGTCTCCTCTTCAATATCTGTCAAGAAATTGACGAGTCGCTCATGAATGCATTAGGCAGACGACGTAGTGACCTTTCACTCACCCCTTCAGATTCATCTCTATAAATTAACCCTGGTCATAAGCAAGTTCCTCCACTCTTCCCATTCACCAGTGCATCTCAGGCTACTCCAGCTGCGCCAGCATGTATCACCAAAAGACAGTTCTGGCTGCACGCATTTTGACAAATCGTTTCGGGTGAGAGCAAGTCACTCTTTGGTTGCACTTCCCTTTTCATCCAGCCTTCACCATGCTCAATAATAGGCAGAAGCTCATCTGGAGGCTCTACCACCACCGGCATCTACGAGGTTGATGACTTGATGAGCAGAAAAAATGCCATAGTGGTCCCTATCTGGACTCTCAAGTCTCAATTACCCCACGCCCCCTTTATTATCTGTATTGTATCGTCCTGTAAAGTAGAACTCTTCAATTTCTTTTCATTTAACTATGCAGTATGGACATGTGAGCACACTCTGTTTCTTTTAATCTTAGAATACTGTTAATTTTTTTTTGGTTACGTTATTTCGCTAGGGATGGATTCTTTGTACATGCAGGAGTAAATGTTGTTTCCAGGAGTACTACCACTAATGATTGTTTTTTCCATCCTCACTGAAGTTGATTTTTTATATTCTTTAGCTAACTCCGATATGTACTTTGCATGTATCTGTTGAGGGCGAAAGTTCATTCTACATTAGATCCATACTTCTACTAAGCCTATCAGGATTTGTACTCCGAACGGAATTCTATCTCTATGCCACAATGGAATTCTACAATGAATTAACTACCTATAGATTTCAGAAAATGCTCACATAGTGCACCTAAGCATTTTGTGTGTGTGCAGTATTTATAACAGGAACTAAAAAATCATTCGTTAGTTCTGAGTTGGTCTTTCAACTCCTGGCAAACGAAACACCCCGTTACGTATATGCCCATTCATTTTCAGTGCCCAATTTCCAGGTCAATTTTTCTTTACATAACAATATTCTGGTAGCCATTTTTGTGTGAGTACTCCATCAAATTTGTGAAATTCGAGCTGAGTCATTCTAGAGCACTTCTCTCTGAAAAAATCGCCATATCAGCGAGACGTTGTTTATGTATATATAGTTCATTCTTCTGTCTACAAATGTTTAGCATCAGCGAGTCGTGTTATATCTATGCTTCATTTTGCTGTCTACTAATTTTTAGCAACATACAGTATACCTGGTTGTGCAGCTTCTAATTGTTTCTAACTTTCTGACCAACATGAGAGATCTTGCATCTTAATTCAGAGAGTGTCATCTTTCTCTGATTTACATGTAGCTACAAATGATTTTGTAGCAAACATCCCGCAGCAAAGCGCGGGGAATCATCTAGTACCCAACTTCATTGCCAACCATTTTGAAACCTGTTGTTCAAACAAGAAAATATTAATTAATTCGATCAATTTAAGTATGTTCTTAAACACAACCCTCATATTACATGGTTTGCTAGTTTTGGATTATCTATACACCTAACTATGTTGGAGATCAAGGAGCGAAGCTGGAAGCCTGGAACCTCCTGCTAGTCACGGCAGCTATTTTTATTTAGCACCAACTTAATTACGGTCATTTTTTTAGCAAGAACTTAATTAGTACCGTGTTATCTCCCCATTAAAAAAATATCCCTTATCATTTCGCTTCGCCATTCAGCTCCCATTAATTAATTACCAATTAGTACTATACTCATCCCTCCATAAATACTACCTATTCTCTGTGTTATTACAGTATCAATCGACCATAATACGCTGCAGCAGAGTTAGGATACACAGTGGCAACTAAAACGATGTGTCGCGCTCTCCTGCTCTTTGCTGTCGCCCTGACAGTGCAAGTGTGCGGATGCATGGCGTACGTCGGTTTGGCCGACGGGTTTAGCGTCGAGATCATCCACCGGGACTCTGTCAAGTCTCCTTACCACGACCCAGCGCTCACCGCGCACGAGCGCGTGCTCGCTGCCGTCCGGCGGTCCACGGCACGCGCCGCGGCTCTTGCGCGCTCCTACGTCGGCGGCGAAGGCGCTGTGTCCGAGGTCGTGTCGAGGCCATTCGAGTACCTAATGGCCGTCAACGTCGGCACGCCACCTACCCGGATACTCGCCATCGCCGACACCGGCAGCGACCTCGTCTGGTTCAAATGCAAACCTCCGACAGCAGCCACCGGGGCTGCGGCGCCGAGCGCCGTGTTCGACCCGTCCTCCTCGTCGACGTTCGGCCGCGTGGGCTGCAACTCCAGCGCTTGCCACGCGCTCTCCAGAACCTCCTGCGACGCCAGCTCCAACTGCCAGTACCTCCTGTCCTACGGCGACGGTTCCCAGACGAGTGGCCTCCTCTCCACCGAGACTTTCACCTTCGAAAGCATTCCCGGCGGCTGCTATGGGTGCCGCGACAATCCGAACGTGCTAGTGCCGAATGTCAACTTCGGATGCTCCACGTCAACGAACGGCACGTTGGTCGTCGACGCAATCGTCGGACTCGGCGCCGGAAACAACTCCCTCATCAACCAGCTCGGCGCCGATACCTCCCTAGGCCGCAGGTTCTCCTACTGCTTAGTCCCCTACACCATGAAGAACGCCTCCTCAGCGCTCAACTTTGGAGCCCGCGCCACCGTGACAGAGCCGGGCGCTGCCACCACGGCGCTAGTCCGCTCCGATTTTGAAGCCTACTACACAGTCGAGCTCGAGTCCGTCAGGATCGGGAACGCCTCCTTCCAGCACCTTTCCCGCGTCATCGTCGATTCCGGAACGCCGCTGACGTTCCTCGACAAGGAGCTTCTGGACCCCATGGTGAAGGAGCTCACCAAGCGGATCGGTCTGCCAACGGTGCAACCGCCGGAGAAGCTGCTGCAGCTTTGCTACGACGTGAGGGGGGTTTTGAGCCGGTATTTGTTCAACAAGAACGTCCCGAACGTGACGCTGCAGCTTGCTGTCTTCGGCGTGGCAGTGACGCTGAAGGCTGAGAACACATTCGTGGAGGCGCAGGAGGGGATCATGTGCTTGGCGATGGCGCCGGTGACGGAGGACCGTCCGCGGTCCATCCTCGGGAACCTTGCGCAGCAGAACATGCACGTCGGCTACGACCTCGACAAGGGCAGGATCACCTTCGCCCCTGCTGACTGCGCCAGCTCCTACAACTCCCCACCCGTGCATGGTTGAAGCACATGATATCGGAGATTCATTGCAGTTTTGTAATTCGCGTCTCAAATAATATAGGTTATTACTAGTAAAATTGCCCGTGCGTTGCACTGGGAAAACAAATACACTCGAACAAACCACCCATGTTGACACTTCTCTTTGTCACCATCATCAATGGTGGTCACATTTCTCCTATTCATAAACATAATTAATTCTAAAAAGATTAGATTTTGAGCCCCTCACTTCACCATCTTGCAATCAACCCGTAGTCCGCATTGGCGCACAGCTCTGCTCCCTTAGCATCAGTATATTCAACACGAGCTCTCTCTTCTCCGGGAAGAGTACGTATGCATGTCGAGCCTGACATAGAATCCTCCTTTCGAAAACTGAAGGCGATAAAAAGGACTTGAGAGTTGAGACTCTAGGCTAAAACCAGATCAATTGCAAATTCAGGTGCTCGAAATTGGTTCATCCGTGCTCGACATAGTCACCGACTTCGCCAGATATCGGACCTCCTGTGATGCTCGCCACACCTGGTGCAGTTGAGACCGCGACCCGCCGGCCATAGATATATTCAGGGTATTTATTCTACTATTTTAGGCTTTGTAAATGAGAATCAATGTATTTCTATTTAATCTAATCTACCTCATATCGGTCTTTCTTCTCACTCTTTAGATTCCACTCACGTTTTTTTATAACTACCAAATATCACTCATAAACACAAACATTTGATACAATGTGATAGTTTATAATAAAAAATGCACAGAAGTCTCCGCCGATTATGTACATGATTGGGACGGGAAAAATGTACACTTAATAAATTCCTTCCTAACTTTGTGCAACCCTCAAAGAATCCGTACATGGGCGTACAGTGGAAAGAGCTCAACATCAATGGTGACTGCTCTCATTAGAATCACAGTTGAAATCAGTCACCGTGATTTACATCTCAAACCTCATAATGATGGTTCATTGCATAAACCTGAAACTCCAATATTTCAGATAACTGTGAACATGCAGTACTTTAGCCAAGCAACGCGTGAACCAAAGCTGCAGTAATCTAGTTTGGTGCTTTAGCTGCCGCCTGTGCCGTTGGTGAGCTCAACGCGACGAAGAGAAGGCCAACGTCCAGCGGGTAGTCGAGCTGCCGTATATACTCTGCCGTTTGGGCCCCTAAGGTAGTTGGTGAAGGATCCGAGGATGCAGGAGAGCGACAGTAGGGATGGTGCGATAGATGTGGACGGATCTGTCGCGCAAGCAGGCGACGACGCGCCCAGTGAGGTGGGGAGTCGGAGTCGAATCTGACAGAGGCCATGGGCATCGCGTCATACTCATACTCCTTTTAATCTTCTTGCACTCCATCTCCCATTCGTCAGCGCCGGCTCACCGGCAGGGATCGATCACGGCGTCCTCGGGCAGAGCTCGATCATGGCATAGGTCTACCTCATCCACGTCGTCCGAGTTTAGTGATTCTGCGGCAGCATGGAAGGAACCGAAGCAGACCGACGGTGCCCAAAATCCGCGCCACGAATCGTTCAGCTCTAGGCGCTTGGACCTCGATCATGAGGACAGGAGCTTTGTTGGGTCTTAATTTTAGATGGATTATGGCACTGCCGGCAGCGATCAGCCACGGCGTCCAAGAGTGGACCTCGATCACGGGGATCCACGGGCAGAGCTCGACCTCATCCACACGTCTGAGTTAGCTAGGTGATTCGGCGGCGGCGCGGAAGGATCTGAAGTAGGCCGACGATGCCCAAGACCTACGCTGCTAATCGTTGGGCTCTGACGCTAGGAGCTCGATCATAACGGTGTGAGCTTCCTTGGGTCTTAATTTGTAAATTTATTATGGCAGGCAAAACTACAGGGAGTTCATAGGTTGTTTTGTCGACGCAGTTCGTGCGTGCGTGCTGTTTCCGGTTTCCTTCGGAAGGACGACCTACGGAACACAAAAGAAGCAATCGTGTACTAATCGGTTTCTTTGACGGACGACGAACGATGGACGAAATCAGAAACGTTTGTAGAGACAAAACCACGGAAACCTTATTTTCTTTATTATTAGGTATAGATATAGATAATAAGATATTATATCTATTTTAAATGGTTGTCAACACATTCATAGATTTCTCAAAAAACACCATGCACAACTTAGTCCACAACTCCATATTTTCCATAATTCACATTGCAGCATAATATACAAATAAGTTAAACGATGAGCATGCTCATAATTATAGTTTACAAAACCATAAAGCAGTACTAACCTTCGGACATTCATTATTTCTCGTAACTTAATTAAGTACATTCAATATTTTTCTTTTTAGTTGCCAAAACCTGGTCATCTTTTCAGCGTTTTGGAACCATCGATGCATGGGATGGCACCCGCAGGGTATGGGTACGGGTAGAGCCATCACATACCCGTACCCGTCACCTTTAATCTTACCCATCACCCGTATCCATACCTTTCAACAGGTACAAGTTTTTCACATACCCGTCACCCGGCAGGGTAAATAGATACCCGCGGGTAAAAATATCCACGCTTACAACACATCAAATTGATCAAAAAATATGAGAAGAGTTGAAGCGATTCTAAATAGGGGTCTAATTCTCACTGACCTACAACCAATTGTGAGATCGAAAAGCGTGAGGTTCAGCCTAGTAGCAACATGAAGGCATGATTACGGGAAAAATAAGTAGTTTAGAATATTACAATGACCAACCTGTTAAATTTAGATGGGTACATGGGTACACGGGTATGGATTCTATGATCCCATACCCGTACCCACTCTACCGCTGGGAATGATATTTTTCCATTGACAAACTCATGGGTAATATTTTGTCCCATACCCGTACTTCTATTGGGTTTTTACCCGACGGGTACGTGTGTCATGGGTACCCATTGCCATCCTTACATGCATCAGTACACTGGCCACATATAAAGTAGACAAGCTGTCGACGGTACTCCTCGGCAATGCCCACCTTGAGGGGCTTAGGGTTGACGGAATCCTGCAGGCTAACACGAGACATCGGATACCAAACAAACGGGGAGAAAGATTTACGCAGGTTCGGGGGCCTCGACGAGGTAAAACCCTTACTTCCTGCTTGTCTGATCTTGATTATTGAGAATATCGGGTTACAATGGAGTAGCCGAAGGCTTTGAGTAAGAACTCGACGAGAAGCTAGATTTGTGTATGACCTAACTCTCGACTTACGATGGTTA
This sequence comes from Lolium perenne, assembly GCF_019359855.2. Taxonomy (NCBI): domain Eukaryota; kingdom Viridiplantae; phylum Streptophyta; class Magnoliopsida; order Poales; family Poaceae; genus Lolium; species Lolium perenne. The sequence goes on from NC_067246.2 coordinate 62,409,239, forward strand.
TGGCCAGATTGATTATGTGTCCCTCGGCAGACCCTCTCCTGGCCCTTATATTGTGAGCCAAGTCTCGAGAGGTCTGTCCGGGTACGACTAGGTTACAAAGAGTGCTACATCTAAACTTCTCTTATTTCTTCGTCTCCTTGCCTTGTTCTTCAAGAATCCTTCACGGGAACCGACATGGTGTACCACCTTGGTTGGTGGATGATCTTAATGGGCCCCTGGTTGGGCCGTAGGAGGTGGCGCAATATTAGTTACCCGAAGGGTAATGCCCACATCAGTAGCCCCCGAGTAACTGGCCAAAGCATAGCTTCGGGCAGGGACTAAATGTCTTCTATCGAACGCCCATTGACCTTGAAAACTTCATTTTTATCGGGTGCGTGACAAGCGCTCCCGATGGGAGTAGCCCCCGAGTCTAGGCACGGATGCTTGCAACCGTGCATAGACTCAAGTTGTACTACTAGAATGTTTTACGCCTGTTGATATTTTTCTGCAAACTGTCGCGGTTATCCGATAACTTCTGTATATCGGGTCTTCAACATCCTCGAGTCAGGCCATGCTCGTTGATAGTACGCAAGGGATGTTGAGTAACGTTCCCAGCTTTAATCGATGCTGGTTAACTGACGGATGACAAAAAAACGCTACTCTACTCAGAATCAAGTCCCCGGGCACGATCCTGGATCTTCTGATTCCTTCGGGTCCGTAATTTATATAGGGTGCGCGACAAGCGCTCCTGATAGGAGTGGCCCCCCGAGTCTAGGCATAGATGCTTCAACCGCGCGTAGACTCAAGTTGTTCTACTCGAACATTGTAGATTTCTTCGGATGCTTCATGAGGAGTCGATACTTTTGATGACATCATCAATGATGTGACCACTGTGGTGGTTTGATTGACATGACATGACCTGACGGGCCCACCCTACTTCTGCGCGGTCAGTTAAGAATTGACTAGTGCTTGTGCATTGACCGAGGTGCCTCCTCGATTCCCGCACGTAGTGGGAGTAATGGGCCGCCGGTTTTATCTCTCCTTCTGGACACGTGTACTACTGGATCCTCGCCCATCTTCCCACGATCACCAGAGTAACATCCACAATCTCCAATCATTTCCTGTTATAAATAGGGGTCTTTTCCCTGTTTTCACTTTTTACGCCTCCATACTGCTCATCTTCTTCCTTGCCTCCTCCTCGCCGTTGCCTCTGCTTTCACGAGTTCACCAACCATGGGCAAGAAGAAGGGTACCGCTAGCTCGAGCGCTACCACAGGCGCATCCAGGGTTGGCCTTGATTGATGCGCCTCCACCATCTCCAAGCGCGAACAGAATAAGATGAGGTCACTTGGCCTCATCTCATCTGTCGAATCTGACTACCTTCATCCAGGTTCTTCCTCCCGCCCGAGGCCTCCAAAGGGATTTACTGTTATGTTCATTGCCTTTCTGTTTCGCGGTCTTTCTCTTCCCGCCCACGAGTTTCTTCGCTCTCTTCTCTTCTTCTACGGGATTCAGCTCTGGCAGCTGACTCCCAATTCCATTCTCCACCTTTCCATCTTTATTGCTCTGTGTGAAGCCTTCCTCGGAATTGACCCCCACTGGGGCTTGTGGAGGAAGATTTTCTACATCAAATGCCACAATGGCATTGATGGTCCCCATGTTCTTGGCGGCGTCAGCTTCATCATCAGGAAGGAGGTTAACTACTTCGACTACCCAATGAAAGAGTCATTCAAGGCTGGCGACAGAAGTGGTTTTATCTCCGAGACATCCCAGTACCAGGACGGCGCTCCAATCTGCCTCCATTTGAGGATGTCCTTTCTGCAGTGCCGAAAAAGTCCTGGCGAAACACTTTGACTGACGAAGAAAGCGCCCTTGTTGATCAACTGTATGAAAAGGTCTTGGACGTGAAGAATGCAGAGGGTCTGACGATGTGCGGCACTGAGGTGGTTTCAGTTTTTCTAAAGTGTCGAGTGCAACCTCTACTGTCAAGGCCTCATCAGTTATGGCTGTATAATGGCTCATCGGATAAATCAAGGATCAGTTCAACTGATGTGTCTGAAGAAGATCTTCGAGATGAGGTGCGACGCCTAACTTGCCTCAGCCAGAAGAACAATATTATTATAACTTCGGCTCGCCCTCCTCTCGACCTTAAAAATCTTCCTGCTAAGGTAATTTTACTTGTATTTGCATCAGACGTTATTTCTTTGTTTCTGAATCAGAATCTTATAACTTTTCATGTCGACAGGCTTCCACCGTTGCTCAATGTTATCCTCCTACACCCGAAAGTGGGGTAGCCCCAGAAGATGATGATGCTTCGGAGGAGGCTGAAGATGACCAGCTCATTTTTTAGGACAGCGCCGTCCAAGGTGACGAAGCCCCCGAGGATGATGCCTTCACTAAATCTATGCAACGCAGGAAGGTCAATGAAGATTTGATAGCGATAGCAGAATCAAGCCCTAGCGACACTTCTCGCAACGCAGGAAGGTCAATGAAGATGATGATGCTGACGCGACTGCTCCCCTGCTCCTTCTCGCAACACTTCGACTCCTCAACCTTCAAAAAGGCCATCGACACTCTTCGCAGATGAGGATGACATCGAGTCTTTATCGTAAATATCTTCTTACTTCTTTTTGCTTGTATTTAGTTTCTTTCGGCTTCACTGACTTTATTTCATTTAGCTCTGAGGACGATGACGAGATTCCTCTCTCGAAGAGGGCAAAAATATTGTCTGAAAAGGCTGAATCTTCGAAGGACCAATGCCCAAAGTTGATCGAATGACCACTCCTCCGCCACGATCAGTCATGGCCAAGGTTCCTATGTTGACAGTTATTCCTCCAACAACTGCTTCTGCTCCTTCATCCTTGCGTGATCATGTAAGCAATAGATAATAATCGTAGTAGTACTTGCTAGCCCCCGAGCCGATGACTAGCTTTCTGAAACAAGTCGAGTATTGGCTAAAATATACATGTTGTTTTCACATACTTTTTCAATTCCCTTGCTGCAGCCAATCTATGCCACAGTTGATGCTGTAGCAGATTTTGCTGACCAATTTAGTCGGCTAGAAGCAGAGAACATCCAGCTTCGCAAAGCAGTTAAAGCTTCAACTGACCAAGTATTGGAAGCCAACAAGCTAGCAGCTGAAGTGCAAGGTGAAAATACATGCTTAAAGGAGGAGCTAGAAAAGCTGAAGAAGAAGATGAAGGATGATCAAGAAGCTCAGCACAAGGCTTTCATGGAAGCCGATGAAAAGGAGGGTGCTCTTCGAGAGTCCATCGAGAATTTGTTGAGTTAGTTTCTCCAGAGTTGTATGATATTTTTTTAGAATACCCTCCTGACGCGATGAATTATGCTTTGTGATTTTCTAGATACTGCCGATATGCCTATCGAACTTCGAAGCAAACTTCGGGTCAATTCGACGTCGGATGCTCTCTCCTTTGCTACTGAGTCCGGCAACCAGCTTGAAGATCTGTTGAAGAAGAAAAAGGGGGCTCTGTCGAAATTATTTTCAATGATGTTCCCAAAGCTGGATCAGAGTAAGACCCTCGGGGAAATGGCAGAGACCTTCTTCATCGATTCTTCAGAAGCTATAGAGGTATTGAAGCGACGCTCTCGTCTTTACGGAGCAGTCCTTACTTTTCAGCTATTGATGGGACACGTGTTTGGTTCTGAACTGGAGAATTTAATCAAGGCGTTGTCTATGGATGTTGATAACTGTCCTATCAACCTTGATCCTTTTAAGAAATCCTCAGTTGTGTGCGCCAATGGACTTCTCAAATTGGTTGATGAAGAAAAGAACAAGACTCCATGTGGTGCTGGTCCTTGCTCCTCAACACATGTTTGATTAAGTCTGGCCTGCTTGATTCTAGTTGTAACTCAGATACACTCTAGTCTTAACTTGTACTGAATTAATCTGGCTCTGTTGCCAGTGTTTAAATTTTGTTTGAATGTCATCATGTCTTTTATGTACACTCCCGATGGGAGTGTTCCACCTTTTGCCGCTTTGAGGGGATAAATTAATTATCTTGATGCAGATTCCCTCAGCTTCCTTTCGTGTTGAAAGTTCTCTGAATTCTTCTGCTATTGATGAATCGGAGCTTGTACATCGTTTGCGTGATCAAATCTCTCGGTTGAAAAAAGATATAGTTGGTCTTCCTGCCATGGCAGCTTTGGTGAAGAAAAAGAGCAAAATCGCTGATGCGGTCGAACAACACGCTCTGTATCGCCTTTGAGTGGCCACTGAAAGCTTTAGTTGTAAGCAGTAAATCGCTTTCCTTTCATCTCCACCTGATACTTTTATTGTATAACCTTTTAATGACTTGTTTTTTTGCCTTCAATAGTTGTTACTTCGAATGAATCAAAAGAGAATAAGCGAGTCCATGAAAACATTGCAGTGATGACCGACGTTACTCACCCAAAGTGTGAGCTATGGTCTAATCTGTCAAACGCTGCAATAGTGGCAAAATTCGAGTACCGAGCCAAGAATTCCATTATTATTTTGATAAATATCATGCTCATCTCTCGATGGTATGGAAGACTATGTTTTCGTTAGATCCAGCACCCGAAACTTTGTCTGCTCTTTTTAATCGATTCAAGACTCCAACCAGAATTCGATCTTTGGTGCGTAAAGAACTTCTTGCTGGAGCCGAGCTTGCACTTGCTTCAGTTTTAGCGTGTCATGAAGCCATAGATTTAGAATCCATAGCAAATACTAATGCCATATTAGACCAATATTATCCCATAGCTAGGCATCCTGCTTATATTATTGTTTCTAGGATGGAAGCAAGTTATGAAGGGGATTTGAAGAATTAAGAAGATCAAAGGACCTTGCTGTAATAATGAAGTTTTGCAAAAAAAAATTTATAGTAACCTTGCGTTGCAAGTAGTAATATGTATCGATGAATTTTTGGATTTGTAAATCCAGCTGAAATGTTTGGTTGGGGGCAACTGGGTGATCAAGTTAGTTCGCTCACCCGACGACCCTGTCGCAATTGCAACCTTGTGCAGAGTCGTTTTGTAAGTTTTGTAAGAGCGACACCCTTCGAGTACACGAGGGATTCAGGAACTTTTTGTTTAGCTTCATAACACGGTGCACCGATATGAGCCTTTTTGTAAGTTGTATTGTTTCCATCAACTGCAGCACTCGATAGTTTATATGAGGCTTGGACGGATTTTTAATATATTGATAACCATAGCTCCCGAGGGAGTATTAATTAATTATCAATATTGTAATTCTTAATATCGATAACCATAGCTCCCGATAGGAGTATTAATTACCGATATTATGATGATACCTTGCAGCCCCCGAGTATTATCGAACAGGCTTTTGACGCATAGTTTAGTGGAAGTTCCCGAAGGGATGAGTAGGCAATAAGAAGCCAAAGTATTTGAAGGATAATGTAAACTGAACAAGAAGTTTTATTCGTAATATTCATCAAGCTAATAAGCCTCCGTGTAGTGAAGACAATGGTCGAATTCTATGCATAAAATCATCGCAAGTGTGCAACGTTCCAAGGATTCTCAACATCTTTTCCCGAAGAAGGGTTCTGTCGGGGGGAAGACCCCGGGTAGGGCAATGGACGCGGAGCAGCCGGCTGGCCACTGGCCGGCTCGTGGCAAAGGCCGGCTGAGGAGCAGCCGGCTGGAGCCGTGGCCGGCTGGTCCGGAAGCCGGCTGGCTCTAGGTCCTAGTCGGCCTGGCTACGGCTGCCAATGCTGTAGCTGGGCCGGCTTCTACAAGCCATATCCGACTGGGGGTTTGTACCTCAGACCGACTCGAGGCTGGCGAGTCTTGCACTAGAAGGAACCGGGTTGGTGATCCGGGTTCGCGAAGTCCACGCTGACTTCATCTCCCGTAAAGCGCGGGGCACTGTGGAGCAATAGTGCCACGCGCCGGACAGGCCATCATGGCATACGTCGATCCGTACTGGCTACAGTGCCTGATGGCGACAGGGACACTTCCTCTCCATACCGCTGACTTCAGCAGCCGGATGGGACATGCCATGAGGCCTCAACGGCTCCTGACGTCAGTACCTCGGGAAGGAGCGGAAGCCGGAGCCGGCCAAGCCGGCCAGTAGACTATAGGGTCTTATATGTAAAGTGCCGGTGCCTATATAAGCCGCACCACCCCCTCTCGTGCAGGGGATCGATCATTCTGACCTCACTTTCACCCTTAGCGCTGCCCTGTGAGAGAGACTCTTGTCTTCCTTAGCCTCCCAGGAGCAGCCGGATACAGCTCTAGGAGCAACATTGTATTGTGTGATCATCATATACATCCCTAGCAGGAGTAGAGGTGTTACCTCCATCGGAGGGCCTCGAACCTGGGTACGTCGCCGTGTCGCTCGTCCCCATACCCGCATCCGGATACCGCCGTGAGATCTCTTAGGAACCACCTTCGTTAACCACCCTATGGCATATGCCGTGACGATACCACGACATTTGGCGCCCACCGTGGGGCCTTCAGCATCCTCGGCCGGTGTCTTCATCCGGACGGGCCTCCATCACCACCGGGGAGCGAGTCGCTTCAGGCTTGATCTGGAGATTCGGCTCCCTCGACTGCGTCAGCGACAACGCTGGCTGTTTCGCCGACCGGCCCTTCCCAGCCGGCGGCAGTGTCATCTCCTTCGGCGGCCACGACGTCTACGTCGCCACTGTTGCACCGCCGCGCTACCCGCGGCAGGTGCTGCGCAAGCCCTCCTCCGCGAGCCGGCAGCAGCGCTCCTGCCAGCCCCGCCGTCGTGCAAGTCATGATGACTGGCGAGGAGCTCCCCACCAAGAACCCTCGTGTTTGCGGCCCCAACTTGGAGCGCAACGTCGACCCCAACGCATCCGGCTCGGGCCCAAAGGCGCCCCCGCCACCATCCCGGTTGGACGAAGTCCGGGCGAAGCTGAGCTCTCCGCTCACCGCAGGCGCCGACGCCACCACCGTCGAGGCGGACCTGGAAGCGCATCGCCAGCTCCTCCTCCAGCAGGCTGACGAGCTGGCTACCGCCAAGCGCCAGCTGGCCATCACCCAGCGCGAGTACGAGCACGCCCATGGCTTCACGCCAGGCGGCAACAACCCCAGCCGAGCCGGCATGATCCGCCGGCGAGGAGGCGCCCTGGGCGCCGAGATCGAGCGCGACGGCGCGGAAGCGCCGGCTCCATCCATAGAGCTGCCCGTCTGCAACACCCCCGACAAGAACATCCTCGCAGCCGAAGCCGCTGCGAAGGAGCTGGCCCTCCTCGAAGGAGAAGAGCTGCGCCGACAGACGCAGCGCGTAGCTGACCTGTGTCGGGCTGCAGCTGAGCAGACCAAGGACCCCAGGTACGGTGCTCCCAAAGCTCCTCCCGTCCGCGCTGCTGTAGGCAACAGCAAGGACCCCCACAGGGACACGGCCGAGTCCGCCTCGCCCGCACCAAGCCAGCACAGAGACTCCCGCGACACCCGCGCCGGTTCAAGCCGGACAAGCCGGCTGGACGGCGGCCACAGCGGCCACAGCGGCCGCAGCCGGCCACCACCAAGCCGGAACCAGGAGCATGACTCCGAGCAGGCGGCGCCAAGGCGCCAGCACAGGCCGGCTCCAGAGCGAACCGGCACCCGCCAGCCGGCACGTTCCCGGCTGGGCCCCCGCATCGAGCCCGCCGACGCCAGAGACCGCCTCGATCGGCTGGTCGAATCCCGCATCGCGGAAGAAGAAGCACCGGCTTGCCCCAAGTGCTTCGGGCCCCGCATCGCCAACGAGCCTATGCTCGACGGCTTCCAGCTCCCCCGCGACACGCCCAAGTACGACGGCACCGCCAAGCCGGAGGACTGGCTGCAGGACTACTCCACCGCAGTCGGCATCTCCAGAGGCAACAAGCGCTGGGCAGTGCGTTACTCCCCCCTGATGCTGGTCGGCTCCACCCGCACTTGGCTCAACAACCTGCCAGCCGGCAGCATCAACGGCTGGCTTGATTTTGAGGAGGCCTTCATCAGCAACTTCACCGGCACCTATCGCCGGCCGGGTCGCCCCCAGCAGCTAGAGATGTGCAAGCAGGGCCCGGACGAGACGGATCGCGCGTACCTAACGTGCTGCTGCGAGATGCGCAACTCCTGCGAGGGCGTGCACGAGATCCAGGCCATCAGCTTCTTCATGGGCGACTGCCGGCCCAACACCATGCTATGGCACAAGCTGCGCCACAGCGAGCCCAAGTCCATGGCCTCCCTTATGGCCATCGCCGACAAGTACACGCTGGCCGAAGAAGCCGGCAAAGCGGCGGCTGAGCCAACGCCGGCTCCCTCCAGGCGGGATCACCACAAGTCGGCCGAGCACAAGCCGGCAGACGGCGCCTGTCATGGCAGCCGGCGGGACAACTACCGCGGCAAGCGTCACAGCGACCAGCCGGACCGCCGGTACGGCTCCGTCCATGTGGCAGCCGTGGCAGACAACGCGGCAGGCGGCAGCCGCCGCCAGAAGCAAGACCGGCAATGGAAGCCGAAGTACACCTTCGAGCAGATGCTCGACTCGCCGTGCAAGTACCACAGTGGCAAGAACTCCTCCAACCACACCACCCGCGACTGCCACTTCATGAAGCGGCTGACAAGCGGTGAACCTCTCCCGCCTCCATCCCCGCCCCCTCCAGCCGGCGGGCCGGGTGGCGCAGCCGGCGCAGAGAACGCCAACCTCGAGCACCACGAGGCTAACCAAGTGCACCATGGCCGATATCTGGCCGAAGATGCTACCTACATCATCTTCACCTCCGAGCCCGAGGACAGGATGAGCCAACAGAGCCGTTCCCTCGAGGTCAACGCGGTCATACCGCCGGTCCCCCAGTACCTAAACTGGTCAGAGCAGGCCATCACTTTTGATCGCCGCGACACACCGGCTGTCCTGCCGAAGCTGGGCAGCTACGCCATGGTCCTCGACCCCACCATTGGCACGACTCGGCGCAGCGTGCGTTTTTCGCGCGTCCTCATCGACGGCGGCAGCAGCATCAACATCCTCTACCGCGACACCGCCCGCAAGCTAGGCATCCAAGAAGCCGAGCTGCGTCCCACCCCCACCGTCTTCCATGGCATCGTGCCGGGCCACTGCTGCCAGCCGATAGGCCGGATCACGCTGGAGGTGATGTTCGGGAAGCCGGATCATTTCCGCACCGAGAAGATCGAGTTCGAGGTGGTGGACCTCGTCAGTCCCTACCACGCGCTCCTGGGCAGGCCGGCCCTGACCAAGTTCATGGCGGTGCCCCACTATGGGTACCTGAAGATGAAGCTGCCTGGCCCTAAGGGGGTCATCACCATCGCTGGCGACTATCGCCGCTCCATGGACTGCACCACGCAGAGCTCCAAGATGGCCCAGACGCTGGTCATCGCCACCGAGAAGCAGCTCATCCACGACGCCGTTGCCCTCGCCAAGGCCGCGCAGACGGACATGCCGGCTGCAGGCAACCCGGCTGGGATGACTCACTTCCAGCCGGCCGACAACACCAAGAAGATCCTGCTGGACCTGGCGCAGCCGAACAAGTACGTCACCATCGGTGCCGGCTTGAGCAAGAAATAGGAAAGCGAGCTCACCAGCTTCCTCCGTGAGAATCGGGACATCTTCGCATGGACTCCAATAGACATGCCGGGTGTGCCGAGGGAGTTGGCTGAGCACCACCTCCACGTCCGGCCTGAAGCCAAGCCGGTGAAGCAGCCTCTCAGGCGCTTCGCCGAAGAAAGAAGGAAGGCCATCGGTGAAGAAATCGCCCGGCTGCTGGCAGCCGGCTTCATCATGGAAGTGCTGCACCCGGACTGGTTGGCGAACCCGGTCCTGGTTTTGAAGAAGAACGGCTCCTGGCGCATGTGTATCGACTACACCAGCCTGAACAAGGAGTGCCCGAAGGATCCCTTCCCCCTGCCGCGCATAGATCAAGTCATAGACTCGACTGCCGGCTGTGAACTGTTGTCTTTTCTAGATGCCTATTCAGGCTACCACCAGATTCCTTTGAATCCGGATGATCAAATAAAGACTTCGTTCATTACCCCGTATGGGGCTTATTGCTACACGACTATGTCGTTCGGCTTGAAAAATGCAGGCGCCACCTACCAAAGGTGCATGCAAAAATGCTTGTAGGATCAAATCGGCAGAAACGTTCACGCATATGTGGATGACGTCGTTGTAAAGACCAAGGAGACGACTACCCTCCTTGATGACCTGAGAGAAACCTTCACCAATCTGCGAAGATTCCGGATGAAGCTCAACCCGGCCAAGTGCACATCCGGCGTGCCGTCTGGCCAGCTCCTTGGCTACCTCGTCTCTCAGCGAGGGATCGAAGCCAACCCGGAGAAGATCAGTGCCCTGGAGAAGATGGAACTGCCGCAGTGCCTCAAGGAAGTCCAGAAGTTCACTGGCTGCCTGGCCTCCTTGAGCCGCTTCGTCAGCCGGCTGGGGGAGAAGGCACTGCCCTTGTACCAATTGCTGAAGAAGTCGGACAAGTTCACCTGGTCACCGCAGGCGGACGAAGCCTTCCGTGACTTGAAGCGCGTGCTCTCAACCGCGCCAATCCTTGCAACGCCGGCTTCAATGGAGCCGATGCTGTTGTACATCGCAGCCACCAATCGAGTGGTTAGCGTTGTCCTGGTGGTGGAGCGCAAAGAAGCCGGCAGGGAGCAGCTGGTTCAGCGCCCAGTCTACTACCTCAGCGAAGTGCTCTCCCAGTCGAAGCAAAACTACCCCCACTACCAGAAGGTCACCTATGGCGTGTACATGGCGGCCAAGAAGCTCAAACACTACTTCCAAGAGCACCCCATCAAGGTGGTTGCCACAGCGCCCTTGGCGGAAATCATCGGCAGCAAGGATGCCAATGGCCGGGTTGCCAAGTGGGCCCTGGAGCTAGCCGCCCACACCATCCTCTACGAGGCTCGCACGGCCATCAAGTCGCAGATCCTCGCGGACTTCTTCGTCGACTGGGCCGAGATGCAGTACTTGCCGCCTGTGCCGGATTCCACACATTGGAAGCTGCACTTTGACGGCTCGAAGATGCGCAATGGCTTGGGAGCCGGCATCGTCATCACCTCTCCCAAGGGAGACCGGCTGGACTACGTCCTCCAGATCCACTTCGCCGCATCCAACAATGTGGCGGAGTATGAAGCGCTCATTCATGGGCTGAAGCTGGCCAAGGAGATCGGCGTGCGTCGCATACTTTGGTTCGGCGACTCCGACTTGGTTATACAGCAAGCGTCTGGCGACTGGGACACGAAGGACGCCAACATGGCCTCGTACCGCTTGTTGCGGTCAGAAACCCACCGGCGAGCAGCGACGGGCAACACAGGAGAGCCGGGAGCAACTTAGGGCTGCGGCTGGCCCTGGTCCCTCCGAGCGACGGCCCACACAGAACTCCGGCACGCACGTCCGATGCTGGTGCAAGGGCGTGCCACCTGACCTATACCTGGTCAGGAAGGTGATGGAGATGCCTCGCTTAGTTTCCTGCATGGCATACACATAAACATTAAATACGAGCCTCGATCGGCTCTCAGGTTGTCCTGTGAATCGGCTCAAAGAGCCGATCCACCCATGATTCGCACGAGGTGTATGAATATATGGTGGTCCTGCTTGATCAAGATAAAGCTAAAACGATCTACGACGATTTGGGGTTTTCACCGCATAATCGGATCATCCTACTCGTGATTGGGCCTCGCGGTCACGCACGGTGATCGTAAGCCGATCCTAGACAAGGCCTAAAAACCAACACGAGGTTGATCCCCGGAACATCCTGTCTAGGGCTAGCAAACTACACCCTACGCGTCGCTGGATCCTCCAACCCTTTGTAAGGCCTAACTATGCAGATATTAAACTAATCCTTGAAGAACAAGGAGCAACCATAACGGATCGGATCTACTAAATAATGATCAAGCAAATTGCAGCTTGCCATCGCAAACATTATCATCATGCGTTTTGATTGCGCTCAGGAGCATCGGCAGCTTCAGCCGGAGGAGAGGTGGCTGCGGAATACGCTCAAGGTCACGGCCTTAGGGCTGTCTTCCCTGGAGAGGACCATTGCTCGGCAGCGGTCGCTGTTACGGTGGATCCAGGAGGGGGATGCCAACACTAAACTGTTTCATGCTGTGGCGAATGGTAGACGCGCGAAAAACTTCATCCCGGCCGTGCGTGTGGGGGAGCAGCTTTTCACGGATCAAGGCGATAAGGAGGATGTGTTCTTCAGGGCCTACTCGAGTTTACTTGGGGACTCTCCTGTCAGAGATTTTACGGTGGATCTGGAGGCCTTGGGGTTGCATCCGCGGGATTTGAGAGACTTGGATGCGTTATTTTCTGAGGAAGAAGTTTGGAGGACGATTCAGGAACTACCTCCGGATCGCGCGCCTGGGCCGGATGGCTTCAACGGATTATTCTATCAAAAGGCGTGGGGGATTGTTCGTCAGGATGTCATGGCCGCTATCTTGAAGCTGGCAGTTGGTGATGGACGGGGTTTTAGCAAGCTTAACAAGTCGCAGATCACGCTTATCCCTAAGAGGCCTGACGCGATTGAGGTGGGAGATTACCGGCCGATTAGCCTGGTACACAGCTTCGGCAAGCTTTTCTCGAAACTGCTCGCTAATCGGCTGCGCAACAGATTGGGGGAGATAGTTAGTACCAACCAGTCTGCGTTCGTCCGTGGGCGCTGTCTGCATGATAATTTCCTTTTGGTAAGGCAGGTCGCGAGGAAAATCAATGCTAAAAGGAAGAAGGGGGTGTTTCTGAAGCTGGACATTGCGAGAGCATTCGATTCGCTGTCCTGGCCGTTCCTCTTCGAGGTTTTGCGGCACTTAGGGTTCGGGCCAATGTGGCTTCGGTGGATTGGTCTTTTGCTTTATACGGCCAGCGTCAGGGTTCTGGTTAACGGAGTTCCGGGAAGGTCGATCAAGCTGGTTCGCGGCCTCAGGCAGGGGGACCCTACTTCTCCCCAGTTGTTCGTCATTGCTATGGAAGTTCTGACCTTGTGCTTTGTCAAAGCGGCAGAGGAGGGTTTTCTGGCGGATCTGTATGGGTGTGCCCTCAAGCAGCGCGTTTCTATCTATGCTGACGACGTAGCGCTGTTCATCAGGCCTGAGGTGCAGGACATTGTCACTGCTAGGGAGATCCTACGCTGCTTTGGGATGGCGTCTGGGCTTACGGTGAACTACGGGAAGTCTTGCGCCATCGTCATCAGGGGGGAGGCGCTTGACAAGATTCTGGTGAAGCACCTGCTGCGGTGTGAGTTGGGAGAGTTCCCCTGTAAATATTTGGGGTTGCAGTTGTCTACCGGGGCTTTAAGCCGCGCGCACTGGCAACCAGTGCTTGACAAGGTGATCGCATCTCTTCCGGCATGGCAGCGGGGGCTCCTCGCTAGGTCTGGCAGGCTGGTTCTCATCAAGTCTGTGGTCACGGCTCGGCCAATTCATCAGCTGCTCATCATGGAGGCGCCGGCTTGGCTCATGGAGGAGATTGACAAATGGACTAGGGCGTTCTTTTGGGCAGGTAAGGACACTGTCAATGGAGGATAGTGCTTGGTGTCCTGGCAGCAGATTTGCAAGCCAGTGCGTTATGGTGGTTTAGGCGTGCACAACCTCAGGCTACAGGGGCTGGCGTTGAGAGTCCGATGGGAATGGCTTCGCCGTACGGACCAGGCCAGGCCTTGGCAAGGCCTGCCGGGGATGAAGGACAAGGAGGCGATCGAGGCTTTCAATAGCCTGGTGGCGATCAAGCTTGGGGACGGTGCTAAAGTGCTGTTCTGGACCGACAGATGGATCAGAGGAGCAGCGATGAAGGATCTTGCACCGATTGTGTTCAAGTCTGTCGGCGCACAGAAGAGGTGCAAGCGCACTTTTAGGCAAGCCTTGGAGAACCACTGCTGGGTTGACGATGTTGGACCTAGTCTTGGGCCTGTTGGCTTGCTCCAGTGTCTGCGCATCCTGGAGATCGTATGTACCATACAGAGAGATGCGGAGGCGGAAGACGTGTTCGCCTGGCCTTGATCCTCGTCAGGGAAGTATGATGCGAGATCGACGTATAAGATGCTCTGTCAAGGATCGGTGAGATGGGAGGGCGCCAGCTGCGTTTGGAGGAGTTCGGCACCTCTAAAGTGCAAGATCTTTGCCTGGTTAGCGCTGCAATTTCACCTCTGGACTTCCGATCGCAGGGTTCGTCATGGGCTACAGGAGGTGGTGTCTACCTGCTATACTTGTTTGCAGGAGGTGGATTCGGTCAGTCATGTCCTCATGGGCTGCGTGTTTGCCAGACAGGTTTGGTTCCGCTGTCTACAGATTTTTGGTCTTGCGCTGGCAATCCCCACGGCCTCGGACTCCTTGCAATCTTGGTGGTTCGAAGCCCGGAAGAGGTTTGGAAAAAAGGAGAAGCGGGGTTTTGACACCTTGGTGATTCTGATCAGTTGGAGGCTTTGGAAGCAACGCAACGCCAGGGTTTTTGGTAACATCACGAGGCAATTTTCGGAGGAGGCTTTGGTGGATCAGATCATGCTTGACTGGGAGCTTTGGACCAAGGCTGGTCTAGGAGGGTGTGTTTCTTTCGCGAGAGTAGTACACTAGGTTGAGGCGTGTGTGGGTGGGGGTGTGGTGTGGTGTTCTTGACAATCGTTATCACAACGTTTTTGTCATGCTTGTACCTTGACTTTGTTCTCCCTTCTATAAAACTAAGGTACGCAATTGCGTACTCTCGAAAAAAAAAATAATGATCAAGCGGGGTGCCGCCCCTACACCTAAGATAGGTGTAAGGGCGGCTAGATGTCTAAGGGTTGCACTACGACAGCATATGATACGAAGAACAATGCTAACCCTAACACATCTAAGATAACTACGTTGCTCGCCATCAAAAAGGCTTCAGTACAAGCAACGCATGAACGACGAATAAACTTGTACTGCCTAGATCGCAAGATGCGATCTAGGCAGCATGATGCTTACCCGGAAGAAACCCTCGAGACAAGGGAGTTGGCGATGCGCCTAGATTGGTTTGTGATGAACGTGATTGTTGTTTATTTCATAAACCCTAGATACATATTTATAGTCCGTAGACTTTCTAACGTGGGAATAATCCCAACCGTGCACGAGACAAACTCTAACTAACCGACACGTATCCTACTATGTTACAGATACAAGGGCAAACTAGCCCAAACTTTGCATATAAGGCCGATTCACATATTTCTTCCGTATATAATCTTCAAGCCCATCTTGATCGCGGCCCACCTCTGACTCGGTCAAATTCTGGTGATAACACATGCCCCCCTGGTTTTGGAATTGATAATTCCAAAATCACTCTGCTTTTTCTTCGTCGGGTCATGTCGTGGCAGAGCAGAACCGTCGCAGTACCCTTCATCATGATGCCTCGTCTTCTCAACTTCTCTGCAAAACTTGATAGCTTTAGCATCACTTCCTCGGACACTGCAATGGCATTAAATCTCCACTAGGCTCCTCCTTATTTAACTGTGCCGATTGATTAACCCTCTTCATCCCCTTCCTCTGTTCTAGCCATCGGCACCGAAAAAACCCTCTTTCCCTGTAGCAATGTCTTCCTCTTCCTCTGTCTCCTCCGGCCTCTCCCTCCAGTCTTCCTCCTCGAGCGAGCCGGAGTGGAACTTTGACCATGTGCCAGACGGTCCGCCCGAAGCACTCGTCGGGTCAGATGGCGACCTGCCTCTGACCGATGGGGAAGACGATCTCAAGTTCCTCATCGAAGGGGAGCTGATAAGCGAAAGCGAAGACGACCTCCATCCCTGGGTGAAACCCACCTCCTCCGACGGGAAGGAGGAAGAAGAAGAAGTAGAGGAAGAAGAGGAAAAGGAGGAGGATGATTCCTCCTCCCCCGCTAAGCATCCGCCGGCAAAGCGATTCCGCGCTTGGGCGGACGGCAAGGACGATGATAATGACGAGGAGGAAGAGGAAAAGGAGGAGGATTTGAATCCTCCTCCTCCGCCGGATATCCGCCGACAAAGCGCTTCCGCTCTTGGGCGGACAACGAGGATGATGATGCTGACGAGGAAGAAGAAGCTCCGGCCGAGGGCTGGGGCAGCAGCGACGAGGAACTTCCTGGGAGCAGCGCCGATGGCAGCTACAACGGCGACGATGAGGACAGCGATGACTAGTAGAGTAGGACTAGTAGTAGTAGTGCACTAGCCATCAGATCCCCCTTTTGAGAGCCATCGGCTCTTTCCTGTAAAGCCGCTCCTTTGAATTAATAAGAATTGTTCTTCCAATTTAACTTTCAATTAATCCAATGTCAAGCCTTCCACTCGCCACACCAAGACCGATAGCAATGTATCGGATTTTTTAGACGCCTATGAAGCCGGACTTAGATACCGATTAGACCGCCAGTCAAGCACTTGTCAAATTCAGACTGTGATTTGATATCTGACCATAATATTCCGTAATCCCACAGCCGATGACTGTTCATCGGCTATTTTGAGAATCCAGCCTCCTTCATTTTCTTGCAGTAACAGGACGGTCCAACCCCTGTAGATGACGACGGCTTCCCTTTCAGGCTCCTCTCCGTAGCTCTAGCGATGCCTTACGCAACGACTCACCGCTTTCAGAGAAGTTTATGGTGCAGGGTCAGCCGATGTAACTCCAATCGGCTCCACAAACAGAGTGTCTATCAAATCAGCTGCCCCCCGAGCCTCAGTCAAAGTGAGAACGGTGGCGAGGATACACAATTCAGTCCAAGGGTCCTGGACTCAGGCAAATTGAGACAGCCACCATGCAGAGGTCCTAATCATGTCTACGAACGTAGCTGGAAAAAAAAACCAACTTGTAGGCGCATCAGAGCCGATCACCCTTCTTCCTTTGAAAGCTGATATTGCAGATGAAGTACCAATGGCTTAAAGAGCAAAGGGTTGCCTTGTGCCAAAACTGACGTTTCTGCCAGTACTGCTGAACTGTCGCAAATGGTTGGAAGTCCTCGAAGAGAAGGTTCAGGTACCCAAAATCGGCTGAAGGTATCACAACTGGACTGAAAACCGACCTGGTCGAAATCCGTGTCTTGAACACGCGGCAGGTAGATCCTGTGTAATTGTACTAGAGTCGATGGCTGTGCATCGGCTTCGTTTCTTTAGCTCTAAAGTCGATGTCCTTGCATCGGCTGTATATCGTGATGCTGATTTTTTTTTTACTGGCCGATTTTTCTATCGGCCCCCAACATTTCACTGCACACATGTTCATCCGCACCTGTTCATCTGATTAGATGCCCCCCGAGCCGAATCTGTCAGGTAACTGCAGATATCGGCTCTGTGGTTTAGCCAAGGCATTGTATTTGCACGTCGGCTCCGGTAGGACCAATGTTGATTTTTCCTAACTCATCAGCCGTCGTAAAACCGCTGCCCAGTAGATCGATGTTGAACACAAGCAGAACATGTGGTGAGGATAATTTTGGCCGATTGCTGGAATCGGCCTCCATATTGAATCGCTCAATGAAGGTTTTGTAATGTTCCTTCATAGATCTTTGGGGCCGATCCCAAGGATCGGCCTCGCCATGTTTGCTCATCAGTTTGTTCTTGCTACACGGTCAGGCCGGTGGATAAGACCAGCCTAACCCTGCCTTTCGTCACGTCGATGCGCTCGTAGTCGTCCAAATTGACACCTGAGAGTGGCTCTTGGCCTGCTGTTTCCCAAGCGTTCATGCCAGCCGTTGAAATCTCGGCTGAGTCATCGGCCTGGACGACCTCTACTTCATCTCCATCCCACTGTATTACGCATTGGTGCATCGTGGATGGGATGCAACAGTTGGCGTGGATCCAATCTCTTCCTAGCAGAACAGCATAGGTGCTCTTGCTATCGACGATGAAGAACGTCGTAGGGATGGTTTTCCTTCCTACGGTCAGATCCACGTTCAGAACACCTTGTGCGTCAGATGCTTGGCCGTTGAAATCGCTCAGTGTCACGTTGGTTTTGATCAGATCCGAGCTAGAGCGTCCCAACCGACGTAGCACGGAGTATGGCATAATGTTGACTGCCGCTCCGGTGTCCACCAGCATCTTGTTGACAGGCCTCCCATCGATATAACCTCGCAAGTACAGGGCCTTCAGATGTCTGTAACTTCTTTCTCGTGGCTTCTCAAAGATAACCGGCCGTGGGCCGCAGTCAAGCTGTGCCACAGGTGCCTCGTCTAATCCTGGAGCACTGAACTCCGTAGGGAGGATGAACACCACTTTTGTGCCAGCCGATGTTTCATTATCGGCTTTCCTTTGTTTGGGGCGCCACTCCATTTTTTGTGGTCGACCCTCCTCATCCAGGGTTCGCTGAATTTTCGCGGCCAGATCAGGCCGCGCCTTCCTTAGCGTGTGCAGGTATAACCTTTCGGCTTCCTCCAAGCCGCGCAATCGCTGAACCCTACGCTTTTGGGAACGGCTGAGTCCATTCAGGGCACCACCTTGGCCGGTGGTACCTGTCTTCTTCTTCTTCTTCATTGTCTTCCAAATCCTCGAGATCTTCCACCCGAGGGGACTCAGCTTGTTTGCTTCGAGGTGGGAGAGGCCCTAGCCGTTTGAACACGGACACGTTAGCTGCATCCTTCCTCTTCTGACTACATTCTGGGCAGTTGCCGATTGTAGGCAATCGGCTCATTCCTGAATCCCAGCAATGTCTGAAGAAGGGGCAGTCCCAGTGCCTATCCTCGTCGTCTTGCTTCCTCGATTCTTCCTTGGCACGGCGCTCGTACTCCTCCTCGTCGCGATCATGCCGACGATGTCTCCTGGCGTCCCTAGCCAGACGGTCTCTATCATCATCGTCGCTGGATCGTCGGCGTTGGCTATATCGACTCACGTACTTGTTGAGGAGGTGATCGGAGAGAGGTCGCTGATATCTTACATTCCTCACTTCTCCCTCTGTGATGTAGCGCTTGCCATCGTGACGGAGTCGATCGCGTGGAGCGGCCTCCTCTGTGTCCTTGCTACGAGAGCAGCTGCCCTCGTCTCCATCCTTGCCAGAGTGGTGTCCAGGTCCTACCATATTGATGTTGAACGAGAATCCTGGCTGGCAACCTTCAGGGTAAGTGCACTCCACCATGTTAACGGCGGGGAAGGGGTGGGTGTCGACCTTCATGGCGTACTGGTTGAAAATCAGACGTCCTTGTTCTATCGCCATTTGGATCTGCTGACGCCACACCCTGCAGTCGTTGATGGCATGGGAGAACGAGTTATGCCATTTGCAGTATGGCTTTCCGTTCAGCTCCTGTACCGTGGGGATTTTGAGGCCTTCGGGTAACTTCAACTGCTTCTCCTTGAGTAGGAGGTCGAAGATTTGCTCAGTTTTAGTCACGTCAAAATCAAACCCTCTGGGCGGACCTGGTGGCTTGACCCATTTGCAGGACACGGGGGTTGCCCCCCCGAGTCCATTCAGCCACTGCTACCTCTTGATCTCCCGCAGAACCTTCGTCTTCATCTGCCTCAACCAGGACTACCGCACGCTTGAATTTGTCCTGGTACAAGTCCGGGTGGCGCTGTTCATATGCCGACAGTTTCTGAACCATGTGCGCCAGTGAAGGGTAGTCTGCTTGGGAGGCCATGTCCTTGATTGGTGATGCAAGGCCCACCACTGCCAACTCGACTGCTTCTTTTTCAGTCACACGAGCCGAATAACATCGGTTCCTTAGATTTCTGAAGCGCTGGACGTACTCTGCCACGGTTTCTCCACGCTTCTAACGTATTTGAGCTAGATCGGCAATGCCGGCCTCGGAAGCCTCTGAGTGAAACTGCATGTGGAACTGTTCCTCCAACTGCTTCCAAGTCCGGATCGAGTCCGGTGGCAACGAAGTATACCACCCGAAAGCCGATCCCGTGAGGGACTGTGCGAAGAACCTCACGCGTAGTGGATCCGATGCTGAGGCCGTTCCTAACTGTGCCAAATATCGGCTCACATGCTCGATGGAGCTGGAACCATCTGATCCATTAAATTTGGAGAAATCAGGGAGCCGATATTTGGGTGGTAGCGGGACCAACTCGTACTCGTCGGGGTACGGCTTGGAATAGCCGATTGTCCTCCTTTTCGGCACCATGCCGAACTGGTCTCTCAGGATCGTACTGATTTGATCCGCGGTGCTGGCTGCAGGAGTCGAACTCTGAAGATTCGCCGGAGTGGCATACTTAGCCAGCCATGCTTGCTTTTCCAGCTCTGAGCCAACTGCAGGAGCTGAGCTCTGGAGGTTTGTCGGAGTGGCATATTTAGCTAGCCACGTCTGCTTCTCAAGATCCATTGCTGACGTTCCTCCTGCTTTTCCGGGAGTCCCTGCTGTTGCGGCCTGGTTTGTGAGCGCCCAGTTACCGCAGTTTGGCACGTATGTGCACGTGTATCCGTGAGGGATCTCCTTAGGCGCCTCGTGCAAGAACTGGTAGTCACTAGGGTCACCACCGATCTTGTAGACGACGAATGCCGGTAAATTCGGCACTTCTGGTGCTGCCAACGCGAATGGCAGCGGTGGACGGGACTGGAGTGGCATCTCTCCTTGGTATGTCCCGAGAGCTGGTCCTGACGGAGAGTACTGGTGCCTCATGATCTCCTGGATCACTCGAAGAGCAACACGCTCCAACGTGTTCACCAGGTTCTCAGAGTGGCGGTGTAGCGAATGAGCTACCATGAAGTTAATCTCCTGACGGATGGACCTGGTGCGTTCTTCTGACGGGGCGGATAGGTCGATTCCATCGAGCGCACCTTCAGGCGAGAACCCTTTCCACCTGATGCCATGTGAACGGGTTCTGTGAAAAGAGCCGATGAGGTCGGCTTCGAGGATTGCTTTGACCTCGTCATACTTCTTCTTGAGCTCCTCGGTCAGATCCTCGTACGTGACTGGGGTGCCGTCCGCCATCTCAGATGTAGATGGCGATGTGGTTGATGTCGAAGATGGTCCCACCGGGCGTGCCAGAATGTGTTGCGGTCAGAAACCCACCGGCGAGCAGCGACGGGCAACACAGGAGAGCCGGGAGCAACTTAGGGCTGCGGCTGGCCCTGGTCCCTCCGAGCGACGGCCCGCACAGAACTCCGGCACGCACGTCCGATGCTGGTGCAAGGGCGTGCCACCTGACCTATACCTGGTCAGGAAGGTGATGGAGATGCCTCGCTTAGTTTCCTGCATGGCATACACATAAACATTAAATACGAGCCTCGATCGGCTCTCAGGTTGTCCTGTGAATCGGCTCAAAGAGCCGATCCACCCATGATTTGCATGAGGTGTACGAATATATGGTGGTCCTGCTTGATCAAGATAAAGCTAAAACGATCTACGATGATTTGGGGTTTTCACCGCATAATCGGATCATCCTACTCGTGATTGGGCCTCGCGGTCACGCACGGTGATCGTAAGCCGATCCTAGACAAGGCCTAAAAACCAACACGAGGTTGATCCCCGGAACATCCTGTCTAGGGCTAGCAAACTACACCCTACGCGTCGCTGGATCCTCCAACCCTTTGTAAGACCTAACTATGCAGATATTAAACTAATCCTTGAAGAACAAGGAGCAACCATAACGGATCGGATCTACTAAATAATGATCAAGCGGGGTGCCGCCCCTACACCTAAGATAGGTGTAAGGGCGGCTAGATGTCTAAGGGTTGCACTACGACAGCATATGATACGAAGAACAATGCTAACCCTAACACATCTAAGATAACTACGTTGCTCGCCATCAAAAAGGCTTCAGTACGAGCAACGCATGAACGACGAATAAACTTGTACTGCCTAGATCGCAAGATGCGATCTAGGCAGCATAATGCTTACCCGGAAGAAACCCTCGAGACAAGGGAGTTGGCGATGCGCCTAGATTGGTTTGTGATGAACGTGATTGTTGTTTATTTCATAAACCCTAGATACATATTTATAGTCCGTAGACTTTCTAACGTGGGAATAATCCCAACCGTGCACGAGACAAACTCTAACTAACCGACACGTATCCTACTATGTTACAGATACAAGGGCAAACTAGCCCAAACTTTGCATATAAGGCCGATTCACATATTTCTTCCGTATATAATCTTCAAGCCCATCTTGATCGCGGCCCACCTCTGACTCGGTCAAATTCTGGTGATAACACCGCTTCCACGTCCAGCAGCTATCCGGCTTCTTCGACGGCTGTGAATTCCACCATGTGCCACGGGCAAACAACGAGGCGGCTGACGCCTTGTCCAAGATTGGCTCAACCCGGCAAGCCATTCCGCCGGGTGTCGCCTTGGCGGTTCTAAAGAAGCCGTCCATTACACCGTCACCGGCCTCGGATTCAATATTCGTGCCGGCTGACCCGGGGGCTGCTCAGCCGAACCCGGGGGCTTCATCGCCCAAGTCGGGGGCTAACAAGCCAAACCCGCCGGCTACCATGCCGAACCCGGGGACTTCTCAGTCCAACCCGGGGGCTTCATCGCCAAACTCGGGGGCCAGCAAGCCGAACCCGCCGGCTAGCAAGCCGAACCCGGCGACCATGCAGTCGAATCCGGAAGCTCCCACGCAGGAGGCCTTGTTGGTTAGCGTATTCGAGATAAGATGCGTACCTTCATGGGCACAAGAATTCCTCTCCTACCTCACCGACGGTGTGCTGCCTGATGATAGAGTCCAGGCCAGGCAGATTGAGAGAAGGGCCAAGGCCTATACAATCATCAACCACCAGCTGTACAAACGCAGCGTAAGTGGGGTGTTCCAGCGGTGCGTCCAGCCGGCTGAAGGGATTGAACTCCTACGGGAAATCCATCAAGGAGAGTGCGGACATCACGCCTCATCCAGAGCCATAGTGGCCAAAGCTTTTCGGCACGGTTTTTACTGGCCGACTGCGCTCAGAGACGCAGAAGAGTTGGTGAAGAAGTGCAACGGCTGCCAGCGCTTCGCGAAGAAGAGGCACTTGCCGGCTTCCGCCTTGAAAACCATCCCCATCACATGGCCGTTTGCCGTATGGGGCTTGGACATGGTGGGCCCGTTCAGAACGGCGCGAGGCGACATGACACATCTCTTGGTGATGATTGATAAATTCACCAAGTGGATCGAAGCCAAGCCAATCAAGAAGCTGGACGACTCCACAGCCGTCACATTCCTCAAGGAGATCATCGTGAGATACGGCTACCCCCACAGCATCATCACCGACAACGGCAGCAACTTCTCCCAAGGCATCTTCTCTCGCTATTGCGGGGAAATGGGGATCCGGATGGCCCTATCCTCTGTGGCACACCCGGAGTCTAACGGACAAGTGGAGAAGGCTAACGGCTTGGTCTTAGCCGGCATCCGGTCCCGGCTGGTGGAGCCGCTTGAGCGAGCAGCCGGCTGCTGGATTGAAGAGCTGCCCAATGTGCTGTGGAGCTTGCGGACAACTACAAACCGCTTAGTCGGCTTCACACCATTCTTCCTCGTATATGGGGCCGAAGCCGTCCTGCCGACTGATATCGAGCACGACGCGCCAAGGATCAAGCTCTACACAGAAGCTGAAGCCAAAGAAGCTCGCGAAGATGGAGTCGACTTGGTCGAAGAGGCCCGGCTACTGGCCGCATCCAGATCTACTATCTACCAACAGAGCCTCCGACGCTATCACAGCCGGAAGGTCCAGCCCTTAGCATTCCGAGAAGGAGACCTAGTGCTTCGGCTGATCCAGCGGACAACCGGACAGCATAAACTGTCATCCCCATGGGAGGGTCCCTTCATCGTGAGCAAGGCAGTAGGCAATGATTCCTACTATCTCATAGATGCCCAAGAGGCTAGAGAGAACAAGCCGGACAAGGCTGACGAGGAGACTAAACGTCCCTGGAATGTCAACTTGCTCCGCCCATTTTACACTTGAGAGCAGGAATGTATGTATCCCTTGTACTCCATTTGTAAGCTATGAAAAAGCATGCGCCAAGAGCGCCGTTTCCGACAAGTTTTTCGCGTACTCTACTTTGTTTCGCCAGTTGGCTTACACCCTCTCACGTGGCCGGCTAAGTAACGTGATCCGGTTTCCGATAGCCGGCTTCCGATCCAGCTACAGACCACAACCCGGCTGTCCGGCTGGCGGGAGTAAGGTTTAGGGAGCCGGCACGCGAAAGACGACTAAGGGAAAGAGTGAAAGCGAATTGACTTGTAACTTTTCATAAAAGTGCCGGATTGCCGAACTCGGCTCGTTCGACTGAAATACTGTCGGCCTCACCCAGCGGCCCGCTCTTGATCCGGCGACGGATCGCAAGTCGGACGTACGATCAGCAAGAGCAAAGCCAAAGAGTGGGGCGGATGGGAAAAAGCGAACAAGTCGAAAGAAAGCAAGTCGGCACACACATGATTAACAAACACATTAAAGTGTGACATAATAAAAGGACGATAATATTCATACATATGCACCCGGCATTCCGGGGATTTAACGAATTGTCTTGGCAAAAGCAACACCTAGAGACAGGTAAACTAAGCACCGGCTGGAGGAGGACCCGCCGGAGGGGCATCAGCGGAGCCGGCTGCCGGGTCGTCCTCAGGCACGTCTTCCGCCTCCTCGTCTTCCATCTCCTCGTCCTCGTCCTCAGACGGCGGGTTCGGGTCCGGGATGAAGAGGCCCTTGTCGACGAAGTCGGCGATGGCGCAGGCACGGGCAAGCCGGGCTGTCTTGATCTCAGCCGGGAGCTTGTCCTCCACGCCGGCCCGCCGGTACTCGAGCTGCCCAAGGTCCACCTCGTTGTACCAGGAGAGGATGAAGGACAGCGCCATGTCGGCTCCAGCACGCGTGGCAGATTCCCTCCAGTCGAGGAAGCGATCCGGCGCCCGCTCTAGCCAGGAGATAAGATTGGAGAGATCTTGTGGCAGCGTCTCCGCTGGCCACAGCGTCTGGATCAGCTCCTCAGCTGCCTTCCGGAGCTCCCAGCCGAGCTTGGTGATGGGTTCGACGCGGGCAGCCATGGATGTCATATAATCTTACATGGTGAAGTACTCCGCGCTGCCCTCGCCAGTCGCCCGCCTCCTAGCCTCGCGCGCAACGCCAACGGCTGCTAATGCCGCCTCCTGCGCTTCCGGGAAGGCCGCTGCAAAGAAAAAACACGTCAAGAATCTGTCAAAGCCGAAAAAAGCTGAAAAATGCGAATTTTCGAAGTCCTAAAGTAAGACTGGCGGCAGCCGACACGAGCCGACTGCCCCCAGCCCGAAGATGGAGATTCCGAAGCTCCAAAGTAAGACTGGCGGCAGCCGGCACGAGCCGACTACCCCCAGCCCGAAGATGGAGATCTCGAAGGATAAAAGAAAAAAAACCTGGCGGCAGCCGGTAAGAACCGACTGCCCCCAGCCCGAAGATGGAGATAGCAAAAAAATCAGAGTTTCTGCTGCCGGCTGCCAACCTAAGCCGGCAGCCGACAGCCGAAAGCCGGCAAAGGGAAAGGAAGAAAGAAAAAAGCACTCACCCGACGAGCCGCGGTCGAGCGTGCCAATCTCCTCCACCCAGCGCTTGGCGGTGGCCGACAGCTCCGCAGACTTGGCGGTCACCTCCTCCTGAAGCGCAAGCCGCTGCTTCTCAACCTCAGTCAGCCGCCTGCTCAGGTCGTCCACCTTCTCCTTCTCAGCCGTCCTGAGGAGGGCAAGCTCCTTGAGGTGGTTCTCCTCAAGCCGGCGCAGCCGCGCCAGCTCCCCATCAGCCACCTTGAGCTTGGCGGCAGCATACCGACCCGCCTCCTCGCTCTCGGCGCACTGAGCGCAGGCAGCCCGAAGATCCGCCTCCAGCTACGGGACTCTGGCGGCTTCAGCTGTAAGGCAGCGAGAAAAAAGCGTCAGCCAACCAAGACTAAAGAAAGAAGACATCAAGTCAGAAGGAAAAAGATCTTACCCTTGACGGCCTCCAGCTCGCGAGCCAAGTCGGCCCGGTCAAGCTTGGCCTTGTGATAGTGGGTCACGGCGCGGTTGTACAAGTTGGTACGCCGCTCCGTAACCGCCTAAGGAAAAAGAGAATCAGTCAACCAGACGAAACCCGAACCGGCTCCAAGCAGCCGGCCCACGCCTCGGAGGGCTACCAGGATAATAACCAAATTGAAAAACAGATGAAGTGCTTACCTTGCTGGCTTCCTCCACCTTGGCGAGGTTGGCCGCGGTCTCAGCAGCCCTGGCCTTGAGGTTGGCCTGGAAGCCGGAGAAGAACATCTTCACCGACGCCTGGCCCGGGTTCCCCTCCCGGCTGGTCACCTCGTAGGAGTCCGCGCTGAGCCACGCCTGCTCCATGGTGCCAGCCGAGCCAAGGCTGGAGTCGGAGGCGGACGGCACATGCAGAAGCCGAGCGCCCTTGGTCACGTGCAGGCCCTCCAACGGCGCTGACGGGGCCTCCATCCTCACTAGCGCGCGTGAGCCGGTGTCCTCCGTGCGCGCCGGCTCGTCCCGTGCCGGCTCCCTCCTGGTCGGCTCCTCCCTTGCCGGCTCCGGAGGTGAAGGCGCTCCGGGCGAAGCAGTCGGCCCGGTCGGGGCAGCCGTCTCCGGCGCCTGAGATGCCCCCTCCGGGCTCTCCTCCAACACCACCACGCTCGGCCCGACTCCG
Organism: Lolium perenne; assembly: GCF_019359855.2. Classification (NCBI taxonomy): domain Eukaryota; kingdom Viridiplantae; phylum Streptophyta; class Magnoliopsida; order Poales; family Poaceae; genus Lolium; species Lolium perenne. Next base: position 62,435,632 of record NC_067246.2, read on the forward strand.
GCTCCGGTCGCAGGCGGCGCAGCCCCGCTGGCTCCGGCTCCGGTCGAAGGCGGCATGCCCCTGCCGGCTCCAGCCGCTGGATCCAGAAGACGAGTGCGGCGCGGGAACATGTCGTCCAGCGTCGGCTGGCGCATCGGCTCGCCCCGTGCGCCGCGGCCAGGTGCTGAAGCCAGAGGCACAGCGAAGGAAGGCGCCCCCACGGGAGGCGGAGTACCCGCAGGCGGCGGCGGCGTAGGCGCGCGCGCCGAAGGCTGTGGCGTCGGCTCCCTCCTTTGTCGCGGAGGCGGCGACACGACGCGCGGAACCTGCCGGGAGCCGCCGCCCTGGGTGAACTTGATGGGGGCCCTAGCCGAACAGATAAGAAAAAGATAAGCATAAAGAGAAAGGAAAGAAAAGGAATCAAACAAGAAGAGAAGAGAACTTACCCGGCCTGCTCCGGAACCTTCTTCGGCTGCTGCCGGCGCAGCTTCTTCGCCTTCGCCTCCAAGGCGACGGTGGAGCGGGGGTCACCGACCCGTTTCTTCCCCTTGGGCGCCGAAGTCGCCGTGGTGCTAGGCGGCCTTGCGCGCAGAGGCACTGCGGGGATCGGCCCCGTGGTGGACGTCGCCGGCTCGTCGTCCTCCTGCTGCTCTGGCGAAGGAGGCGGATTGTGCTCCCCTTGGCCGCCTTGGTCAGGCGCCTGCAGCAGGTCGTCGTCGCCGGCCTGGTCGCCGGCTTGGTCAGCCGGATCGGCGTGATCCGGCGTCCACCTCCTTGTCGCCAGGTCGCCGTCTTCGACGTTCTGGCGGTCAAAGAGCTAGAAAAACAGAAGAGATATAAGTAAGCAGCAAGCCGGAAGTCGGCCACGCAGCCACAAGCCGGAAGTCGGCCAAAGCAACAAACTTACCAGCTCAGGCGGCAAGTCCCGATTGCGGGGCGCCAGCCCGTAGTTCCAGTCCTCCGGCATGTTGGCCTTGGTGATGTTGTTCACCCGGCGGGCCACCTGGGCCTTGTTGAGCGGCGCCTTGGACGTCCGGGTCGGATCGAACCGGCCGGACATGTGCCCGATCTTGTGGGTGCGCAGCTGAAGCGGCAGCACCCGGCGCTCGGCGATGGTGCAGAGGAGGTCCTCGGTAGTCAGCCTGTTCGCGACGGCGGCCCCCAGGAAATCCCAGAGCTGGCTCACCTCCGTGTCCGGGTCCGTCGTGCGGGCGTTGTAGCCCCAGTTGATCCGGCCGACTGGAGTAGCCGGATTGAACTCCGGCAGGTTGATCCGGTCGAAGCCCGGATTCTCGTTGCGCACGTAGAAGAACGACATCTGCCAATTCTTCACCGAGTCGACAGTCGGAATCTTGGGGAAGGGCGTACCCGGCCGGGAGTAGATCGAGGCGGCGCCGCAGGTCCGCAGGTGGCCGTCGGTGGTCCGCGCCTTGATGAAGAAGAGGCGGCTCCAGAAGTCAATATCCGGACACAAGCCGGCATACGCCTCCATGAAAGCCACATAGCAGCTCAGGAGGACGCAAGCGTTGGCCAAAAGGTGGTGCGGCTGCAAGCCGAAGTACTCAAGGAAGTGGCGGAAGAAGTTGGACGCCGGCAGGCCCAATCCGCGATCGAGGTGCGCGCCGAAGACGATGCGCTCGCCGGGCTCCGACTTGGGCTCCACCTCCGCGTCGGGCGCCCTCGTGGTCACCGTAGACGGGATCCGGCGGAGGTGCACCAGACGCTCGATGTCGTCTTCCCTCATGTAAGACCCCCTCCAAGACCCGCTCGCGCTGGCCATTGATGAAGAGGAGGAGGAAGAAGACCACGAGAGGCGAAAAGGTGAAGAAGAACCTCGCGACGGCGGCGGCGACGGCGGCGGCGGATGGCGCACCGTTGAAACGTGGGGCCCCGTGGCGCTGGCTTGTCGGAGTGGCAGCGGCGGATTGACGGAGATGCGTTCGCCGGAGTTCGCCAGTGAGAACCTCCACCGGAGCGACGAGGAGCTCGAGCGCGAGGAAGAACAGCGAGAAGTTTGGGCGCGAGGAAGAGCGAGCGGAGCGGGAGCGCGAGGAAGAAGAAGTGCGGGGAGTGCCGCCTCGGTACCCTCCCGCGCGGCATTTATAGCCGCCCGCGGCGGACGGTTGGCCTCCAAGTGGCAGACGTGGCCACGTCGCCCAGATTTTCTGCGCCATAACTCCTCCCACGATCGCTGCGGTTACCAGAAACCGCCACACCACGTCGCCCACGACCGCACCGGATCCAGAGGAGACATTGATGTGACCAGACGAACCGGCAGCAGCGGCCTGACGTCAGACCGGTCAAGTCGGGCGCAGGACCCGAGGCGGCGGAGACTCCGGCGCGCCGAAGCCGGAGCCGGACGTTAAATTCAATCCGGCCCAAAGTTTTCCCAACAAGGCAGAGACATCGTTAAAGACTTGTGAAAAAGCAAAAGCTGCAGAAGCGAAAACAGCGGCCGGCTAGGAGCAGCCGGCCAGAACGAGCCGGATGAGGGCGCAGCCCGCTGGATGGAAATTCTCAGCCGGCCCCTCCGAGTGCCGTCAAGCATATTCGAGAGATCAAAAAGCCAGGAAAACCTGCCTAGGTCCTTCTAAACGCAGGACCTTGCCAGCTTCGGGGGCTAATGTCGGGGGGAAGACCCCGGGTAGGGCAATGGACGCGGAGCAGCCGGCTGGCCACTGGCCGGCTCGCGGCAAAGGCCGGCTGAGGAGCAGCCGGCTGGAGCCGTGGCCGGCTGGTCCGGAAGCCGGCTGGCTCTAGGTCCTAGTCGGCCTGGCTACGGCTGCCAATGCTGTAGCTGGGCCGGCTTCTACAAGCCATATCCGACTGGGGGTTTGTACCTCAGACCGACTCGAGGCTGGCGAGTCTTGCACTAGAAGGAACCGGGTTGGTGATCCGGGTTCGCGAAGTCCACGCTGACTTCATCTCCCGTAAAGCACGGGGCACTGTGGAGCAATAGTGCCACGCGCCGGACAGGCCATCATGGCATACGTCGATCCGTACTGGCTACAGTGGCTGATGGCGACAGGGACACTTCCTCTCCATACCGCTGACTTCGGCAGCCGGATGGGACAGGCCATGAGGCCTCAACGGCTCCTGATGTCAGTACCTCGGGAAGGAGCGGAAGCCGGAGCCGGCCAAGCCGGCCAGTAGACTATAGGGTCTTATATGTAAAGTGCCGGTGCCTATATAAGCCGCACTACCCCCTCTCGTGCAGGGGATCGATCATTCTGACCTCACTTCCACCCTTAGCGCTGCCCTGTGAGAGAGACTCTTGTCTTCCTTAGCCTCCCAGGAGCAGCCGGATACAGCTCTAGGAGCAACATTGTATTGTGTGATCATCATATACATCCCTAGCAGGAGTAGAGGTGTTACCTCCATCGGAGGGCCTCGAACCTGGGTACGTCGCCGTGTCGCTCGTCCCCATACCTGCATCCGGATACCGCCGTGAGATCTCTTAGGAACCACCTTCGTTAGCCACCCTATGGCATATGCCGTGACGATACCACGACAGGTTCTTAAGGTCATAAGCTCCACCTGGTATTATTTCGGTGATGATGAACGGCCCTTCCCATGGGGATTCTAGTTTCAAAGAACTTTCTTGTTTCAGCCGTAGTACTAGATCACCAATGCTAAATCCTTGAGTACGGACTCTTCGACGATGATAATTTCGTATTGCTTGCTGATACACTACTGTTCTGGCTAGGGCGATATCTCAAGCCTCATCAAGAAGATCTACAGCATCCTGTAATGCGTGAACAGAAGCTGTCTCTGTATATGCGGCCACCCGAGGTGCTTCAAAGTGAACATCGGCTGGCAAAACTGCTTCGGCTCCGTAAACAAGGAAGAACGGTGTTTGCTGCATAGACCTGTTTGGCGTAGTCCGCAAACTCCAGAGTACTGACGGTAGTTCTTCGACCCAGGCTCCAGCTGCACCCGTGAGGCGCTTTTTTATACCGTCGCATATTAGGCCATTAATCCTTTCCACTTGACCGTTGGTCTGAGGATAAGCAACCAAACCAAATTTGAGCTTGATACCATTGCTGTCGCATAATTGGTGGAATTCCTTGGAATCAAAATTAGTTCCATTGTCTGTAATGATGCTTTGAGGCACACAAAAATGACAAAGTATTCCTTTGAAGAATTTGACAACGGTTTTGGCTTTTTGATTAGTGAGTGGTATATCCTCAATCCATTTGGTGAATTTGTCGACTGCCACCAATAGATAAGTATGGCCACCAGGTGATGATCTTGGCAACGGACCAACTTAATCAAGTCGCCATTGTGCAAAAGGCCAGGCCAAAGTTATTGTCATCAAATCTGTGGCGGGTGCATGAGGTTTTGGCGCAAAACGTTGAAAAGGATCGCACTTCTTAACTAAGTCCCTCGCTTCGGCTGCCGCTGTTGGCCAATAAAACCCTGCTCTGAAAGCTTTGACGACAAGTGCGCTGCTACTGGCATGATGGCCACATGTCCCTTCGTGTATTTCGCGCAATAGAGCCTTTCCCTCATCGATGGCGATGCACCGCTGAAAGATGCCAGAGATACTTCGTTTGTAGAGGTCACCATCGACCACAGTGTATGCTTTAGATCGTTGTACGATGCGTTTTGCTTCTACTGGATCATCTGGTAACCTTTGCTCCTCAAGTATTCCAAGAAAGGTTCAGTCCATAAAGGCTCAAGGAGAAGGACTTGCTGATTAGCTCCAGTAATGTTATCTTCGGCAGCTTCTAGGGGCGTAGCCCCCGTGTCAGTAGCCGATATTGATGGGATTCGTAGCATAGAAAAAAAATTCCTACCGCAAGAACGAATAACAAGCCAAGATCCAATCTAGAAGATGGTAGGAACGAGAAGATCATGAGACTAACCCTCAAAGATTTCCAAAGCCTATGAGATTAGTTCTCGTTGTTGCTATAGTCGATCACTTGCCGCTTTCGAAAGCGCGTAGAAGATCTTGACGGTGCCACAGTCGGGCAGCACCTCCGTACTCGGTCACACGTTCGGTGTTGATGACGACGTCCTTCTCCCCGTTCTAGCGGGCAGCGGGTGTAGTAGATCCTCCTCGGAATCCCGACAGCACGACGGCGTGGTATCTGTGGTGGTGGAGATCTCCGGCATGGCTTTGCCTAAGCGCTGTGGGAGAAGATGGAGGAGGAGAGAGGCTAGGGTTTGGGAGAGAGGGGGTGGCTAGGGGCGCCGGCCAGGGAGCCCCTTTGGTGGTGCGGCCAAGGCTGGCCTGCCCCCTCCCTCTCCTCCTCATCATATAGGTGGAACACCCAAGGGTTTTCCCAAAGATCTGAATAAGACCCCAATTCAAAAACTGCCATATGGACGAAACCTAGAGGGACAGGGACTCTCCCCTTCCCCCCTTGTTGGCCGGCGAAGGAGGTGGAGTCCACCATGGACTCCACCCTCCCACTTGGTTGGCTGGTTAGGGTTGGTGGAGTTCAACCGGGACTCCACCTTCCATGGTGATTTCTTCCGGAAGGTTCTAGAACATTCTTGCGCCTTCCATAAATGCACCGGATCATTTCCAAACTTGGAAAGTGACTTCCTATATATGAATCTTATTCTCTGGACCATTCCGGACCTCCTCATGATGTCTCGGATCCCATTCGAGACTCCGAACAACATTCGAACTCCATTCCATATTCCATATCTACTTAAAACAACATCAAACCTTAAGTGTGTCACCCTACGATTTGTGAACTATGTAGACATGGTTGAGACTCCTCTCCAACCAATAACCAATAGCGGGATCTAGAGGTCCATAATGGCTCCCCCACATATTCAACGATAACTTAGTGATCGATTGAACCATTTACATATGATACCGATTCCCTTTGTCACGCGATATTTTACTTGTCCGAGGTTTGATCATCGGTATCTCCATACCTTGTTCAACCTCGTCTCCGACAAGTACTCTTTACTCGTACCGTGGCATATCATCTCTTGTGAACTATTCACATGCTTGCAAGCTAATCAGACGACATTCCACCGAGAGGGCCCAGATTATATCTATCCGTCATCAGGATGGACAAATCCCACTCTTGATCCATATGCCTCAACTCATACTTTCCGAATACTTAATCCCACCTTTATGACCACCCATTTACGCAGTGGCGTTTGATGTAATCAAAGTACCCTTCCGGTATAAGTGATTTACATGATCTCATGGTCGAAGGACTAGGTAACTATGTATCGAAAGCTTATAGCAAATTGAACTTAATGACGTGATCTTATGCTACGCTTATTTGGGTGTGTCCATTATATCATTCATCTAATGACATAACCTTGTTATTAATAACATCCAATGTTCATGATCATGAAACTATGATCGTCTATTAATCAACAAGCTAGTTATACAAGAGGCTTACTAGGGACTCCTTGTTTTTTACATAACACACATGTATCAATGTATCGGTTAATACAATTATAGCATGGTATGCAAACATTTATCATAAACACAAAGATATATAATAATCACTTTATTATTGCCTCCTGGGCATATCTCCAACAGATAAGTCTGGAGCTGCCTAAGTTTTTATTTTGATAGACCTTTGAGTGATGACTTCATAAAAGACTCCATCCGGTATAGGAGAGCATGTGGAGCCGATATTAGCCAGAACATCGGCTTCCTCGTTGCTGGCCCTGCCAATATGTTTTAACTCGCAGTCTTTGAACTTAGCTTCCATTGATTGGTACATATGGCGATAAGCTATCATGTTGTCGCTAATAGCACCACATAGATTCGTCGACTGCCGTATTACGAGGTTCGAATCTCCGTAAATATCTAAACAAGTAGCTCCGCATGCCTTGGCCATACGCATACCATGTAGTAATACCTCGTATTCTGCTTCATTATTTGTTGGTAACGAGAATTTCATCTTGAGAACATATCTCATTTTGTCTCCTTGTGGCAAGATTAACACTACTCCTGCTCCTGCACCTGAACTGCACTTAGATCCGTCAAAGTACATTGTCCAGGAGCTCGACATATCGGGTGTTGCTGGGATTTGCGACTGGATCCAATCAACCAAAAAGTCAGGAAGGTTCTGAGATTTGATTGCTTTTCGATTAACGTAGGTAATATCGTGCGGTGCTAACTCGATGGCCCATTGAGATACCCTGCCTGTCGCTTCTGGAGTGGTGAGTATGTTTTTCAATGGGGCTTCGGAGACGACAACAATTGGATGTTCTGCAAAGTAATGTCATAATTTCCGTGCTGCCCTCCATACTGCGTACGCCAGCTTCTGATGGTGAGGATACCACTGTTTCGCGGGTGTGAGCACCTCACTAATGTAATAAACGGGGTGTTGCACGTCATGTACTATTCCTTCTTCTTCTCGTTCGACAACGAGGACGGAGCAGACGACTTGAACAGTTGCAGCTATGTAAAGTAGCATTGGCTCCTTATCCCTTGGTGTTACAAGAACTGGGAGGTTGACAGGACCTTTTTCAGTTTGTCGAAGGCATCTTGCGCTTCTGCCGTCCAATCGAATTTTTCAGATTTTTTCATCAGTTGGTAGAATGGTAAGGCCTTTTCTCCTAGTTTTGCGCTGAACCTACTAAGAGCTGCCAATCATCCTGCCAGCTGTTGTACTTGATGTAGACTTCTGGGTGGCTCCATGTCAAGAACAGCTTTATTCTTTAAGGGGTTTGCTTCTATTCCTCGTCTGAAATGAAGTACCCGAGTACTTGGCCTCCGGGCACCCCGAAGAAACACTTCTTCGGATTCAGCTTGATTTTGTACCTATCAAGATTATTGAAGGTTTCCCTTAAATCGTCAGTGCGTGTGGTCACGTTTCTGGTTTTGACGATGATGTCATCAATGTAAACCTCGATATTACGACCAATCTGCTCTTCGAGGCAAGCTTGCATGCACCGCTGATAGGTTGCGCCTGCGTTCTTTAATCGAAAGGTCATTACATTGTAACAGTAAACACCATGTGGAGTTATGAACGTTGTTAATTCCCGATCCTCCTTCTTGAGCTTGATCTGATTGTACCCTGAATATGCGTCAAGGAAAGAGAGGCGATCGTAGCCTGCCGTAGAGTCGACTATTTGATCAATGTGAGTCAACGGGAAGTGGTCCTTCGGGCAATGTTTGTTGAGACTTGTGTAGTCGATACACATGCGAAGAGCCGTTGTATCCTTTTTTGGCACCATGACTGGATTGGCTACCCACTCGGCTTCCTTGAGCTCTCGAATAAAACCAGCTTTTCGGAGCCGATTGACTTCTTCGCCGATGACTTTTCTTTTTGATTCTGAAAAACGACGCAACATTTGCTGCACCTGTTTTGCTTTGGGGTCAATATTAAGGGCGTGCTCAGCGAGTTCCCTGGGAATACCTGGCATGTCGGATGGTTCCCATGCAAATATTTCCCAGCGCTCATGGAGGAACTCGATGAGCGCGCTTTCGTATGCGGTAATAAGGTCTGCTGATATGTTGATCGTTTTCTTCGGGTCAGAGGGGTGCACTTTCTGCTTCTTTGCTTCCTTCGTGATGTCGAACTTGTCGGGTCTGGTGTTTCGATTATCCGCAGGTGGTTGTGTACAATCAGTAATTGCATCGATTGCATTGAGCTCCTCCCTGACTCCAAACTTGGAAGCGATCTTCTGAAATTCACTGTCACAGTTATCAGAACGAGAAAAACTCGCATGAACGGTTACTGCTGTCCCATTGTTGCCTAGCATCTTTAGCTTCAAATATGCATAATGAGGAATCGCCATGAACTTTACGAATGCTGGCCTGCCAAGGATAGCGTGGTACTGCGATTCCCAATCAACTACCTCGAACTCGAGCTTATCCTTTCTGAAGTTGCTCGGTGTACCAAAGATGACATCTAGTGAAATCTTACCGAGGGGGTAAGCGGGTCGGGTTGGGATGATTCTATGGAAGCCAGTATCGGATTCTTTCAGCATATTGGTAGATAATCCCATTGCTTTCATCGTGCTTGCAAACAGGAGATCTAGACCACTTCCTCCATCCATGAATACTTTGCTCGTATTATATCCTCCAATCTGTGCTTCAAGAACTAGGGCAGCGTGGCTGGGCCTGGGAACGGCTGTCGGGTGGTCTGCTTTGCTAAACAGGATGCTCTGGTCGGACCAATCGATATAATCGGGTACCTCTGCCATAGCTACCTCTGCAATTTTTATTTCTCGTGAAAACTTCTTGGCTTCTCTCTTCGGTGAGCTGGTCTTATGAATCATGTTCACTTGGCCTCGAGATGCAAGGTAAACTTCGATTGGTATGTACATATCTTCGCCTGGTGTATACTATTGTGGGTAGTTGTAAGATACCGTTCTCTTTTCTGCCGAACGAGCTCTTGCCTCTGACTCGGCACTTAACTCGTCACAGAACTGCTGTATGTCGATGAACTGCTGACAATCTCTGAGTAAATGAGTGGCCTTTTCGACGCCATCCTTTGGGTCGATATAAGAGTGCATATAACATGGTGCGTCGAGCTGCTCCGGGGCCGATAGATAAGGCTTTCGGAGACGATTCTTGCTGGATTGCGTATTGCAGCAGCCCTTCTCGCACTGTCGAGGGTGTCTTGCGGCTCGTTCTTCTTCCTCACGGCGTAGATTCCTTGGCCTCTTCTGTTGCTCCTCTCTGCTACCGAAGCGACTTCTGCCTTCGCTGTTGTTTCTTTGTGAACCTACCGAATCTGTCAGCGGACCGATGGTTTCCGGAGCCGAAGTCCTTAGGCTTGACGCGTTTCAACTAGGAAGTCGGAGAAATCCTTTGGAGTCGATGATGAAATGAACTCCTCCGAAGGTTGTATCCATATCGCCGCGTAACTCTGAAGAGATCGGGTGCGAGGCCTCAACATACGGTGTGTATTCGAAGGATCCACAACGAACCGAGTTTCTTGGACTTGAAGGTGTTGGTGAAGTCAACACAAACGTTGTTGATGTGACCGGAACTGCCGATGACGTGCCTTGTGCCAACAGTTTTCCCACATATGGCGCCAATTGTCGAGGGTACTCCTCGGCAATGCCCACCTTGAGGGGCTTAGGGTTGACGAAATCCTGCGGGCTAACACGAAACATCGGATACCAAACAAACGGGGAAAGAGATTTACCCTGGTTCGGGGCCCTCGACGAGGTAAAACCCTTACTTCCTGCTTGTCTGATCTTGATTATTGAGAATATCGGATTACAATGGGGTAGCCGAAGGCTTTGACTAAGAACTCGAAGAGAAGCTAGATTTGTGTATGACCTAACTCTCAACTTACGATGGTTATGGCTAGATTGATTATGTGTCCCTCGGCAGCCCCTCTCCTAGCCATTATATTGTGAGCCAAGTCTCGAGAGGTCTGTCCGGGTACAACTAGGTTACAAAGAGTGCTACATCTAAACTTCCCTTGTTTCCTCGTCTCCTTGCCTTGTTCTTCAAAAATCCTTCACGGGAACCGACATGGCGGCTCACCTTGGTTGGTGGATGATCTTCATGGGCCCCTGGTTGGGCCGTAGGAGGTAGCGCAATATTAGTTACCCGAAGGGTAATACCCACATCACAAGCATTGTTAATTCCTTATCATAAAATAACACCAATGTCTTTTAATAGACGCAACATGCAATAGGGAGATAATATAAGTACATAACCATCAAACTCTCCATGTATTGCAACTCACAAATCAGCTTAAGTCCTTGATCTATGTAAAAAATACAATTAGTGGAATGATAATAAAGACACAGTAAGTAGTCCTTCACATGGTAGAACCTTGAAATTGCTACACAATTGGGAGAGGATGTCGGAAATTCGTGTCCGTGAAGTAACACGGGTATCACCGAACCCGAGAGGTTCGAACGCAAGGGACTCAGGATAACGTTGACGTCTACTCGACGATGGCACCGGAGTGAGAGAGAGACACATCAGTTAACCAGGTTTAGGGCCCTCGGAGAGGTAAAACCCCTAGGTCCTGCTTTGGTGGATGTATTGTAGGTCACAACGGAGAAGATGACCGTACAAGTATCTAGGGTTTGTGATCGCTCTAGATCATCCCCTTCTACGCTAGCAAGGCTAGTCCTTATATAGGGGGATGGTCCTCTTCCCTCAAATATCTTGAGCGGGAAGGGTTTCCACAATCCCCACGACAAGGGCGGGAAGCGCCCTCGCACTTTACATATAGAGAGAAATGAGCTTTTTTCCCCTTCACTCACTTCTACCGAACATGAAAGTTGTTTTCCATCAGACGGGGTCATCCACTCCGTTTTCCTGCTCAGGAGCGGATATGGTTGATACGTCTCCAACGTATCCATAATTTCTGATGTTCCATGCTAGTTTTATGACAATACCTACATGTTTTGCTCACGCTTTATAATGATTTTATGCATTTTCCGGGACTAACCTATTAACAAGATGCCGAAGCGCCAGTTCCTGTTTTCTGCTGTTTTTGGTTCCAGAAAAGTTGTTCAGGAAATATTCTCGGAATTGGACGAAACAAAAGCCAAACCTTCTATTTTAACGAGACGGACCCATAACACCGAAGGAGAGACGGAGGGGAGGCCCACAGCCTCCAGACCACCAGGCGGCGTGGCCTAGGAGGGGGCGCGCCCAGGTGTGGTGTGGGCCCCTCGGGACCCCTCCGATGCCGCCCTTTCGCCTATATATTCCTCGCGACGCGAAAACCCTACAACAATCGATCATATTCCAGAAAGACTCAAGGGGCGCCGCCGCCATCGCGAAACTCCGTTTCGGGGGACAGAATTTCTGTTCCGCCACGCCGCCGGGACGGGGAAGTGCCCCCGGAAGCCATCTCCATCGATGCCACCGCCTCCATCATGCTCCGTGAGTAGTTCCCCCATGGACTACGGGTTCTAGCAGTAGCTAGTTGGTACTCTCTCTCCCATGTAATTCAATACAATGATCTCATGAGCTGCCTTACATGATTGAGATCCATCTGATGTAATCGGTGTTGTGTTTGTTGGGATCCGATGAATTGTTACATTATGATTAGTCTATCTATAAAGTTTGTGAAGTTATTGTTGCTGCAATCTTGTTGTGTTTAATGCTTGTCACTAGTGCACGAGTGGCATGATCTTCGACTTAAGCTCTATAATTGTTGCTTAGATTGTATCTACATGTTGTTTGCACATGTATATGTCCGGAACCCGAGGCCCCAGAGTGACAGCAACTGGGATAACTGGAGGGGAAGGCTTAGGTATGAGGATCACATGTTTTCACCAAGCGTTAATGCTTTGCTCCGGTGCTCTATTAAAAGGAGTACCTTAATTACCAGTAGATTCCCTAGAGGCCCGGCTGCCACCGGCTGGTAGGACAAAAGATGTTATGCAAGTTTCTCATTGCGAGCACGTATGACTATATATGGAAAACATGCCTACATGATTAATAAATTGATGTTCCGTCTTAATGCTATTTCAATCCTATCAATTGCCCAACTGTAATTTGTTGACCCAACACTTGTCACTTGTTATTGGAGAGTTACCACTAGTGTAGATAGCTGGGAACCCCGATCCATCTCTCATCATCATATACTCGTTCCTATATGACATTGGAAGTAGTATCAACTATTTTCTGGTGTCATTGCCTCTGTGTTACTGCTATTGCTATTGTGTTACTGTTACTATTGCTCTCATATTACTGCTGCTTTCACATCACCCATGTTACTAGTGCTTTTCCAGGTGCAGCTGAATTGAGAACTCAGTTGTTAAGGCTTATAAGTATTCTTTACCTCCCCTTGTGTCGAATCAATAAATTTGGGTTTTACTTCCCTCGAAGACTGTTGCGATCCCCTATACTTGTGGGTTATCAAGACTATTTTCTAGCGCCGTTGCCGGGGAGGCATAGCTCTACTCATAAGTTCACCTGGGAGTATACTCTACCTCTCTCTCTGTTTTTATTTTATTTTATTTTGTTTTGCTTAGTTTACTTTTGTCTAGTTTGTTTGTGCTTAGTTTATTTCTGTCTAGTATTATTTTGCTTAGTTTACTTTTGTCTAGTTTGTTTTTGTCTTGTTTTATTTTTCTTATATACCTAAAAATCCATAAAAAATTTAAAAACCAAAAAATTAAAAACTATTGTTATGGAAGAACTCATACCCATTACGGAGCTTATAGAATTATATAAGAATTATAGAGAATCAAGAAAGGGAGAAGTCATGAGTGCTGTGTTAAAAAAATTGAATATAATTGCTAAAATCTTGCTTAAACGCCATGATATAAACTGTTGCTCTCAACAGGATACTAAACATCTTAAATTCTAATGTGGCTTTAGTGAAGAAGTTTTAATTATGAACTACAATTGGAATAACTATATTCATTTTGGGTTCGAAGAAGTAGAACAATTTGTTTTATTTATGGGAGCTTCTGAGATTGAATCCTTCATGTCTAAAAATTATGAAACTTGTGTTGCTTGTAAGGACCTTAAAGATTATGTCTCTTCTATCCTTAATTTTTGCATAGAAAGTTACAGCGATAATCCTTATATCATTGATTATAAAGAGAGACTCATTAATGCACAAGAATGCACTCACAATTTGCAGGAACCTGTGAAAGAAGAAATTGATGAACCTGAAAGCTCATTGGATGAAAAAGAGGAGGAAATTGATGAACCTGAAAGCTCATTGGATGAAAAAGAGGAGGAGAGTGATGAACAAAAGGAGGAAGAATGGATTAGCTACCCATGCCAACCTTCTGATGAGAGTAACTCTTTATCTCTTACACTATTTGATTGTCCTCCATGCTTACCAAAGGAGGATGAATGTTATGTTCTGATGACCCACAAGTATAGGGGGTGTATCGTAGTATTTTCGATAAGTAAGAATGTCGATCCCAACGAGGAGCAGAAGGTGTTGACAAGCAGTTTCGATGAAGGATTCCCTGTAAATGCTCACAGACAAGTATTCAGGGGGTTTTGATGTAACAGTTGAATAAAGTACGAGTAAGTAAAGTGCGAGAGTAACAATTGCAGTGAGTGGCCCAATCCTTTTTAGCGCAAAGGACAAGCCGGGTTGTTTACTTATAATAACCAAACGTTCTCGAGGACACACGGGATTTTAGTCTAGTGCTTTCGCTACATACGGCTAAATAATCTTCATTGTTATGATAAGTGTTGTGTGGGTGAACCTATGCTAATGTACCGCCCTTCCTAGGACTAATACATACTTGTGATTATACCCCTTGCAAGCATCCGCAACTACAAGAAAGTAATTAAGAATAAATCTAACCACAGCCTTAAACTACGAGATCCCGCTTATCCCTCCTGCATCGATATACCAACGGGGGTTTAGGTTTCTGTCACTCCGGCAACCCCGCAATTGGCAAACAAGTACAAGATGCATTCCCCTAGGCCCATAAAGGTGAAGTGTCATGTAGTCGACGTTCACATGACACCACTAGAAGAATAACACCACAACTTAAATATCATAACATTGAATATTACTCAACCATAGTTCACTACTAACATTTAGACTTCACCCATGTCCTCAAGAACTAAACGAACTACTCATGAGACATCATATGGAACATGATCAGAGGTGATATGATGATGAATAACAATCTGAACATAAACCTTGGTTCAATGGTTTCACTCAATAGCATCAACAACAAGTAGAAATCGATACCGGGAGAGTTTCCCCTATCAAACAATCAAGATCAAACCCAAATTGCTACGGCGGTGACGGTGTCCAGCGGTGGAGACGGCGGTGATGATGGTGGAGATGATGATGATGGTGATGGAGATGATGTCCAGCTCGATGACGGTGACGATGGCGTCGATTTCCCCCTCCGGGAGGGAATTTCCCCGGCGGATTCCTGCCCGCCGGAGAGCTCTTTTCTCTCTGGTGTTCTCCGCCCCACAGAGGTGGCTGTGGCTCTTCGCGAGGTACCCTCTGTGGCTTCGGTCTTCGGGACGAAGGGTTTCGCGAAGAAAAGGAGGCGAAAGGGGCTGTGGGGCCCCCACACCACAAGGTGGCGCGGCCAGGCCATGGGCCGCGCCGGCCTGTGGTCTGGCCCCACCTTGGGTCTTCTCAGCTCCCCCTTCTGGCTTCCTTCGTCATCTGGAAAAATAGGATTTTTGGTATAATTTCCTTCCACAGTTGATCTTCCGAAATATTGCATTCTGGCGGTGCTTTTTCCAGCAGAATCCTGGCTCCGGTGCTTGATCCTCCAATAATGATGAAACATGCAAAATGGATGAAATAACATAAGTATTGTGTCCAAATATGAAATATATCAATGAATAACAGCAAATTATGATATAAAATAGTGATGCAAATTGGACGTATCAACTCCCCCCAAGCTTAGACTTCGCTTGTCCCCAAGCGAAACTGAACTCAAAAACAGGGACCACATGTTTATGGAGTGAAGAGTCGATAAATAAAATACGGACAAGAAGCATCATATTCATTCACACAAGACATTCTAGTAAACAACTTCCTCATATAACTCAACTTGAAACAAGTATAAAGTAATCACAAATAAAGGTGCATAAGAAATCATAGTTGGTGATGGCAAACTTCATTCTTGGTCAGAGAACAATTAACAGATTATACTTATCTCATTGAGCAGCACTCTCATGTTAAAGTTTATAAGGCACAACTTGCATACTCAATCATAATGGTCTCCTCATGATCATTGATAACTTGCAAAGCTATATTCATTCAGATAAAACTTGTACTAAACAAGGAAGAATAAAAGACATGATAAAGCAAATCACAATATAATGGTTTGATCACAACCACTCAAATGCTTGCTTGAGATGGAGGGAAATAGGTTTACTGACTCAACATAAAATAAAAGACAGGCTCTTCGCAGAGGGAAGCAGGGATTAAATCATGTGCTAGAGCTTTTCAGTTTTGAAATCATATAGAGATAATAAAAGTAACATTTTGAGAGGTGTTTGTTGTTGTCAACGACTGGTAGCGGGTACTCTAACCCCCTTGCCAGACAACCTTCAAAGAGCGGCTCCCATTTTGTTTTTATTTTGTGTGGCACTCCTTCCAACCTTTCTTTCACAAACCATGGCTAACCGAATCCTCGGGTGCCTGCCAACAATCTCATACCATGAAGGAGTGCCTTTTTATTTTAGTTTTATTATGATGACACTCCCCCCAACCTTTGCTTACACAAGCCATGGCTAACCGAATCCTTCGGGTGCCGTCCATCAATCACATACCATGGAGGAGTGTCTATTTAGATTAATTAATTCGGGATTGGGAATCCCATTGCCAGCTCTTTTTGCAAATTTATTGGATAAGCGGATGAAGCCACTAGTCCATTGGTGAAAGTTGCCCAACAAGATTGAAAGATAAAACACCACATACTTCCTCATGAGCTATAAAACATTGACACAAATAAGAGATAATAAGTTTTGAATTGTTTAAAGGTAGCACACGAAGTATTTACTTGGAATGGCAGAAAATACCATGTAGTAGGTAGGTATGGTGGACACAAATGACATAGGTTTGGGCTAAGGTTTGGATGCACGAGAAGTATTCCCTCTCAGTACAAGTCTTTGGCTAGCAAGGCTAATTAGCAAGCATAAGAGTTGAAGGAAACAAACAAATATACATGTGATAGAAACAATCATGCATCTTCCTTGCAAGCACAAACAATTTTAACTTCAGAATAATAAGCTATGAGCTAACAAGAAAGAAAGACAATGAAACAACTACATGTATTTCTCTTTTCTACTTAAACCTCAAAGTGTTGTTGCTATTGACCAATGCTAAGTTTGCCAAAACCAAATAGATTTATTCAATGCTCCCAAAGTGATTCCAATACTAACAACAAGGTAAATCATATAATAGAGATTGCAAACTAAAATAAGATGTGCAATATGTAAATGATAAGACTTCTCATTAATATTCCATAATGATAACTCACACCAAGGGATACATAGATAACCAACTAAAGGAGAGATACTTCCAAACTGCAACCCATCTTATATGATAACTTCCCTACTCATGATATGACACTACTTGACGGTAAAAAGTAAAAGATATGATGATGTGATACCGCGGCACTCCCCCAAGCTTGGAACAAACCAAGGGGATGCCAATACCGATGATGAATTACTCCTTCGGCGATGGTGGTGATGAATTCCTGACAAGCTTCTCAATAAGCTCCTGAAGCTCATCAATCTTGTATGTGAGATTGCGAATCATCTCCGAATTGTGCTCGACGCGGTTAAGAAGTCTGTCCGACGGCGAGTCCCAACTCTTGGAGTTATTTCCCCACTCTTCACCCTCAGGCTTCCTCCTTCCTGCAGTGTTAGAGCGATCTATATCCCAATTGCTAGGCAATGCTGCCTTGGGAGTCCCTTCAATTTGATTATTGAAAATTAGATTGTGGAAGGGATGGTGAATGCCTGATAAAGATGTTTTCGGAGCTAGGTAATGACGTGGAACCGCTCCTCCAGTGCGAATTCTTGCGCTCTTGTTTGCACTAAAAGGGTTGTCCACCACCTTGATGTTTGCGATGGTAGCACGCGGGTGTGCGCGCGAATCTTCCTCCACCTCTTCTTCATCCTCTTCCTTGACGTCCTTGTCCTCCTCTTTCCACCCAAGATCTCGATTATCTTCATCCGGAAACTCCTTGCCCTTGTTCTTGGAGACCATGGTGCTTCTAAACTGAAAACAGATCCTGGCAGAAACAGCTCGAAACAAAACACGTCGAGAAAACGATATACGGACCTCCAGGGGTCCGGGGGATTATATAGAAAAAAATTTCACGACAAAAGGAAAGTACCAGATCGAACTAGAGTCGGAAAGGGGTGACGAGGCGGCCAGACCATAGGTCGGTGCGGGCCCAGGTCAGGCCGCGCCGGCCTATGGTGGCACGCCCTCGTGCATCTTTTCCACTCCGTTTCGATCTCGTAATTTTTCATATTTTCCAAAAACAGCAAAAATATTCTTCGGAAAGTAAATTGCGTACTTTTCATTACCAGTACTGTTACCTATTCAAAGTCGAGTTCTGGCGGACTGCCAATTTGCCCTTTGATGAAAGCCTCCGGTGTTTCCACTCGAATAATATCAACATCAACATTATAGGAATCACCTGAGATATAATGCTTGAGTCTTTGTCCATTCACCACTTGCGTGGCATTGCCTTGGAGAGAGCTAATTTTGATTGCTCCTGAACGATACACCTCCTCGACAACATATGGTCCTTCCCATTTCGAGAGTAATTTCCCTGCAAAGAATCCGAGACGAGACCGATACAATAGGACTTTATCCCCAATATTAAATTCTCTTTTGATAATCCTTCTATCATGCCATTTTTTAACTTTTTCTTTAAAGAGTTTAGCATTTTCATAAGCTTCACTTCTCCATTCATCTAGAGAACTCAATTGCAACAACCTCTTATTACCGGCAAGTTTAGGATCTTTATTTAATTCTCTAACAGCCCAATAAGCTTTGTGCTCTAGTTCTAAAGGTAAATGACAAGCTTTCCCATAAACCATTTTATAAGGTGACATTCCCATGGGATTTTTATAAGCAGTTCTATAAGCCCATAGTGCATCCTTCAATTTACTAGCCCAATTCTTTCTAGTTTTATTAACAGTCTTTTGCAAGATAGATTTAATCTCTCTATTTGATAATTCTACTTGCCCACTAGTTTGAGGATGATAAGCGGAAGCAATTCTATGATTAATACCATATCTAGCAAGAGTTTTTCTAAAACCTCCATGAATAAAATGAGAACCTCCATCAGTCATAATATATCTAGGCACTCCAAATCTAGGAAAAATAATGTCTAAAAGCATTCTTAAAGAGGTCTCACCATCAGCACTTTTTGTAGGTATGGCTTCCACCCATTTAGTAACATAATCAACAGCAACAAGTATATGAGTGTTACCTTCTGAAGACGGAAAAGGTCCCATGAAGTCAAATCCCCAACAATCAAATGGTTCAATAACAAGAGTATAATTCATAGGCATTTCATTACGTCTGGAGATATTACCAACCCTTTGGCATTCATCACAAGATAAAATAAACTTTCTCGCATCCTTGAAGAGAGTTGGCCAATAAAAACCTGATTGTAGAACCTTTTGCGCGGTTCTTTCTCCAACGTGATGTCCTCCATAAGCACTACCATGACATTTACTCAATATCTCTTGTTGTTCATATTCGGGAACACACCTTCGCAGAATACCATCCACTCCTTCTTTATATAAGTGTGGGTCATCCCAGAAATAATGCCTCAAGTCATAAAAGAATTTCCTCCTTTGCTGAGCTGAAAAGGTTGGAGGCAAGTACTTGGAAACAATAAAGTTAGCATAATCAGCATACCAAGGACTGTCTCGCGAGCTCACCTTTATTACAGCCAATTGTTCATTTGGAAAACTATCATTAATTGAGGCAGGATCATAAGCAATATTTTCCAATCTAGACAAATTATCAGCGACAGGATTATCAGCACCTTTCCTATCTACAATATGTAAATCAAATTCTTGCAACAGAAGTACCCATCTAATAAGCCTAGGCTTAGCATCTTTCTTTTGCATAAGGTATCTGATTGCAGCATGATCAGTATGAATAGTAACTTTTGAATCAACAATATAAGAGCTAAATTTATCACAAGCAAAGACTACAGCTAATAATTCTTTTTCAGTTGTAGCATAATTTCTTTGAGCAGCATCAAGAGTTTTACTAGCATAATGAATAACATTCAGTTTTTTATTTACCCGCTGTCCAAGAACAGCGCCTACAAAGAAAATCACTAGCATCACACATAATTTCAAATGGCAAATTCCAATCAGGAGGTTCAACTACAGGAGCAGTTGTTAAGGCTTTCTTTAGAGTTTCAAAAGCTTCCTTACAATCATCATCAAAAACAAAAGGTACGTCTTTTTGAAGAAGATTAGTAAGAGGCTTTGAAATCTTGGAGAAATCTTTAATAAATCTCCTATAAAACCCAGCATGACCAAAAACACTACGAATACCTTTAACATCCCTCGGATAGGGCATCTTCTCAATTGCTTCAACTTTAGCTCTATCAACTTCAATACCTCTCTCAGAAATTTTATGTCCCAATACAATTCCTTCATTAACCATAAAGTGGCATTTCTCCCAATTAAGAACAAGGTTAGTTTCTTCACATCTCTGCAAAACTTTATCAAGGTTTCGCAAGCAACTATCAAAAGAATTCCCATAGATGGAAAAATCATCCATGAATACTTCCACAATACTCTCGCAAAAGCCATGAAAAATAGCAGACATGCATCTTTGAAAAGTAGCAGGAGCATTACATAAACCAAAAGGCATACGCCTATAAGCATAAGTTCCATAGGGACAAGTAAAAGTGGTTTTCTCTTGATCTTTAGTTTTAACAGCAATTTGTGAAAACCCAGAATAACCATCAAGAAAGCAAAAATGAGTATTTTTAGACAATCTTTCTAGCATTTGATCAATAAATGGTAAAGGGTAATGATCTTTCTTAGTAACTTTATTAACTTTTCGAAAATCAATGCACATTCTATACCCTACAACTACTCTTTGAGGGATGAGCTCATCATTATCATTAGGCACAACAGTCATTCCTCCTTTCTTGGGAACGCAATGCACAGGACTAACCCATCTACTATCAGGCAATAGGATATATAATACCAGCTTCAAGAAGTTTTAATACCTCATTCCTTACCACCTCCTTCATCTTCGGAATTAGACGACGCTGATGTTCAACAACAGGCTTTGCATCATCTTCCATATTAATAGCATGTTGGCAAATAGAAGGAGAAATCCCCTTCAAATCATCAAGAGTGTAGCCAATAGCGCCTCGGTGTTTCTTCAATATTTCCAATAGCCTTTCTTCTTCAAACTCTGTAAGCTTAGAACTAATAATAACAGGATATATTTTCTTATCATCAATATGAGCATATTTAAGATTATCAGGCAATGGTTTTAAATCAAAGACAGGATCTTCCTTTGGTGGCGGTGTTGTACCCAGATCTTCCACCGGTAAATCATGCTTAAGAATAGGTTGGCGAAGAAAAATTTCCTCAAGCTCATCTCTTTCTTTCCTAAAAACTTCACTCTCGCTATCCTCCAAATGTTGCTGCAAAGGATTATTAGGAACAAAAACAATAGATGCACACTCTTCCATTTTAAAATCATTATTAGGCAAATCAGCTTTATAAGGAGCTTTGGTAAATTTAGAGAAGTTAAACTCATATGATTCACCAGCAAATTTAGTCAAAATTTTCTCTTTCTTGCAATCTATAATAGCTCCACAAGTATTTAGAAAAGGTCTACCAAAAATAATAGGACAATAATCACTAGCAGCAGAACCAAGTACCAAAAAGTCAGCAGGATATTTAATCTTACCACATAGAACTTCCACATCTCGAACAATACCAATTGGAGAAATAGTTTCTCTATTAGCCAGCTGAATAACCACATCAATATCTTCAAGTTCACAAGAACCAATTTCCTGCATAATCTCCGTATAAAGCTCATAAGGAATAGCACTAACACTTGCACCAATATCACATAAACCATAATAGCAATGATCACCAATTCTAACAGATAGCATAGGAACACTAACTTGTTTGGGTTTATTAGGATGTGAAACAATATTAGAAGCATCTTCACAGAAAATAATATGACCATCCTCCACATTTTCAGTCACAAGATCTTTAACTATTGCAACAAAGAGTTCAACTTTTATTTGTTCTTCAGGTTCTACAGGTTTCTTTTCACTTTTATGAACCGCACTATTTATAACAGAGTACTCCTTCATTTTAGCAGGGAAAGGAGTTTTTTCAATATAAGCTTCAGGAATAACATGATCAGCAGTTTCAACTACAACGCATTTATTAATAGATGAATCAATTTTATCTTTATACGGTTCATGATACTTATCAAAATTCTTCTTAGGCAATTCATAATGAGAGGCAAAAGCTTTATAAAGATTTGCAGCAACTTGAGAATCAAGACCATATGTAGCACTCATATTACGAAATTTATCAGTATCCATAAAAGCTTCAATGCATTTATAATCATAAATTATACCTGATTCTCTATCCTTGTCGTTCTCCCAACCTTCAGTATTTTCTTGGATCCGATCAAGAAGGTCCCTTTTAAACTCTTCTTTGTTGCGTGTAAATGATCCAGAACAAGAAGTATCCAGCAAGGTCTTTTCTTGAAAAGAAAGTCTTGCATAGAAATTATCAATAATAACATTACCAGGAAGCTCATGAATGGGGCATTTGAGCATTAAAGACTTCAATCTCCCCCAAGCTTGGGCAATACTTTCTCCATCATGAGGCCAGAAATTATATATGCGGTTACGATCTTTGTGAATTTCACTTGGAGGATAGAATTTAGAATAAAATAAAGGCACTATGTCCTCCCAATCAAGAGAATCACCATTCTTCTGCAATTTGTACCAATGCGCCGCTTTACCAGACAGCGATATAGAGAATAGTTTCTTTCTAACTTCATTCATGGCAATACCTGCACATTTGAATAGCCCGCATAATTCATGCAAAAACAGTAAATGATCACCGGGATGGACAGTTCCATCCCCTTCATAGCGGTTATCCATAACACGTTCAATAATTTTCATAGGTATTTTATATGGTATCACTTCCTCACCTGGCGCCTCATCCACTACCGTTGCAGTAGTAGTAGATTTCCCAAATAGAAATTGAAGAGAAGATCTCTCCATAATGACTTATAGCAGCAGTCAGAAATAAATCAGCACAAACAGTAAAGGTTTTCCTTACCAATTCCACTTACCAATAGCTCTTCACTCCCCGGCAACGGCGCCAGAAAATAGTCTTGATGACCCACAAGTATAGGGGGTGTATCGTAGTATTTTCGATAAGTAAGAATGTCGATCCCAACGAGGAGCAGAAGGTGTTGACAAGCAGTTTCGATGAAGGATTCCCTGTAAATGCTCACAGACAAGTATTCAGGGGGTTTTGATGTAACAGTTGAATAAAGTACGAGTAAGTAAAGTGCGAGAGTAACAATTGCAGTGAGTGGCCCAATCCTTTTTAGCGCAAAGGACAAGCCGGGTTGTTTACTTATAATAACCAAACGTTCTCGAGGACACACGGGATTTTAGTCTAGTGCTTTTGCTACATACGGCTAAATAATCTTCATTGTTATGATAAGTGTTGTGTGGGTGAACCTATGCTAATGTACCGCCCTTCCTAGGACTAATACATACTTGTGATTATACCCCTTGCAAGCATCCGCAACTACAAGAAAGTAATTAAGAATAAATCTAACCACAGCCTTAAACTCTGAGATCCTGCTATCCCTCCTGCATCGATATACCAACGGGGGTTTAGGTTTCTGTCACTCCGGCAACCCCGCAATTGGCAAACGAGTACAAGATGCATTCCCCTAGGCCCATAAAGGTGAAGTGTCATGTAGTCGACGTTCACATGACACCACTAGAAGAATAACACCACAACTTAAATATCATAACATTGAATATTACTCAACCATAGTTCACTACTAACATTTAGACTTCACCCATGTCCTCAAGAACTAAACGAAATACTCACGAGACATCATATGGAACATGATCAGAGGTGATATGATGATGAATAACAATCTGAACATACACCTTGGTTCAATGGTTTCACTCAATAGCATCAACAACAAGTAGAAATCGATACCGGGAGAGTTTCCCCTATCAAACAATCAAGATCAAACCCAAATTGCTACGGCGGTGACGGTGTCCAGCGGTGGAGACGGCGGTGATGATGGTGGAGATGATGATGATGGTGATGGAGATGATGTCCAGCTCGATGACGGTGACGATGGCGTCGATTTCCCCCTCCGGGAGGGAATTTCCCCGGCTGATTCCTGCCCGCCGGAGAGCTCTTTTCTCTCTGGTGTTCTCCACCCCGCAGAGGCGGCTGTGGCTCTTCGCGAGGTACCCTCTGTGGCTTCGGTCTTCGGGACGAAGGGTTTCGCGAAGAAAAGGAGGCGAAAGGGGCTGTGGGGCCCCCACACCACAAGGTGGCGCGGCCACGCCATGGGCCGCGCCGGCCTGTGGTCTGGCCCCACCTTGGGTCTTCTCAGCTCCCCCTTCTGGCTTCCTTCGTCATCTGGAAAAAATAGGATTTTTGGTATAATTTCCTTCCACAGTTGATCTTCCGAAATATTGCATTCTGGCGGTGCTTTTTCCAGCAGAATCCTGGCTCCGGTGCTTGATCCTCCAATAATGATGAAACATGCAAAATGGATGAAATAACATAAGTATTGTGTCCAAATATGAAATATATCAATGAATAACAGCAAATTATGATATAAAATAGTGATGCAAATTGGACGTATCATGTTCCTGTGGATTCTCTTGAAATATTCCCTGTGAGTAAAACTTGTGAGAATAATTATGCTACTGTTATCTATGATAATCCATGCTACTTTGATAAATCTTATGATAATGCTTTGTTTGTGCCTGATATCGAAATGCATGGTACTAAAGAGTTTTGCTTAGCAAATGTTTATGATAAAGCTCTAGATGATGGTCTATGTTACTTGATAATATTAATTGTACTACTAATGAAAATGGGATTGGAGAAGTCTTGAATTTATCTAGGAGTCCCATATCTTTTGAGAATGATCAATCATCTTGTTATATTATTGATAAAAGTGGGTCTGAAAGTTTTAATCCCACTATTTTTGATCTTGATAAAAATTAGGTGTTTGTAAATCATGAAAAACATGCTTTATGTGATAGTTATATTGTTGAGTTTATTCATGAAGCTACTAAAAATTATTATGAGAGAGGAAAATATGGTTGTAGAAATTTGCATGGTACTAAAACACCTCTCTATATGCTGAAACTTTTGAAGTTACTCTTGTTTTATCTTCCTATGCTTGCCACTTTGTTCTTCACGAATTTATTTGTGTACAAGATTCCTATGCATAGGAAGTGGGTTAGACTTAAATGTGTTTTGAACTTGCTTTTTGATGCTTGATACGTCTCCAACGTATCGATAATTTCTTATGTTCCATGCTACTTTATTGATGATACCTACATATTTTATACATACTTTATGTCATATTTATGCATTTTCTGGCACTAACCTATTAACAAGATGCCGAAGAGCCAGTTGCTGTTTTCTGCTGTTTTTGGTTTCAGAAATCCTAGTAAGGAAATATTCTCGGAATTGGACGAAATCAACGCCCAGGATCTTATTTTCCCACGAAGCTTCCAGAAGTCCGGAGGAGATACGAAGTGGGGCGACGAGGCGCCCACACAACAGGGCGGCGCGGCCCAGGCCTTGGCCACGCGGCCCTGGCGTGTGGGGCCCTCGTGGCGCCCCCTGACCTACCCTTCCGCCTACTTAAGCCTTCGTCGATAAAAGCTCCAGTACCGAGAGCCACGATACGGAAAACCTTCCAGAGACGCCGCCGCCGCCAATCCCATCTCGGGGGATTCAGGAGATCGCCTCCGGCACCCTGCCGGAGAGGGGAATCATCTCCCGGAGGACTCTACACCGCCATGGTCGCCTCCGGAGTGATGTGTGGGTAGTTCACCCCTGGACTATGGGTTCATAGCAGTAGCTAGATGGTCGTCTTCTCCTAATTGTGCTATCATTGTTGGATCTTGTGAGCTGCCTAACATGATCAAGATCATCTATCTGTAATGCTACATGTTGCGTTTGTTGGGATCCGATGAATAGTGAATGCTATGTTATGTTGATTATCAATCTATCATCTATGTGTTGTTTATGATCTTGCATGCTCTCCGTTTCTAGTAGAGGCTCTGGCCAAGTTTTTGCGTGTAACTCCAAGAGGGAGTATTTATGCTCGATAGTGGGTTCATGCCTCCATTAAATATGGGATAGTGACAGAAAGTTCTAAGGTTGTGGATGTGCTGTTGCCACTAGGGATAAAACATCAATGCTATGTCTAAGGATGTATTTATTGATTACATTACGCACCATACTTAATGCAATTGTCTGTTGTTTGCAACTTAATACTGGAGGGGGTTCGGATGATAACCTGAAGGTGGACTTTTTAGGCATAGATGCATGCTGGATAGCGGTCTATGTACTTTGTCGTAATGCCCAATTAAATCTCACACTACTCGTCATAACATGTATGTGCATGGTCATGCCCTCTTTATTTGTCAATTGCCCAACTGTAATTTGTTCACCCAACATGCTTATTCTTATGGGAGAGACACCACTAGTGAACTGTGGACCCCGGTCCATTCTTTTACATCGAATACAATCTCTTTGCAATACTCGTTCTACTGTTTTCTGCAAACATCATCATCCACACTATACATCTAATCCTTTGTTATAGCAAGCCGGTGAGATTGACAACCTCACTGTTACGTTGGGACAAAGTACTTTGGTTGTGTTGTGCAGGTTCCACATTGGCGCCGGAATCCCTGGTGTTGCGCCGCACTACACTCCGCCGCCATCAACCTTCAACGTGCTTCTTGGCTCCTACTGGTTCGATAAACCTTGGTTTCTTACTGAGGGAAAACTTGCCGCTGTACGCATCACACCTTCCTCTTGGGGTTCCCAACGGGCACGTCAACTGCGCGCCAGCATCAAGATTTTTCTGGCGCCGTTGCCGGGGAGATCAAGACACGCTGCAAGGGGAGTCTCCACTTCCAATCTCTTTACTTTGTTTTTGTCTTGCTTTATTTTATTTACTACTTTGTTTACTGCATTATATCAAAACACAAAAAAATTTAGTTGCTAGCTTTACTTTATTTACTGTCTTGTTTGCAATCTCCATATTAAAAACACAAAAAAAAATAGTTACTTGCATTTACCTTATTTTTGTTACCATGACTAGTCCTGTAGTTGTTACTCTATCACCCGAGGAATCGATCTTCACTTTTAAACAAAGGGGTGAAGAGGGTTTTAAAGAAGCTTGGTCTAGAATTTTTGATTCTTATAATAAAACTGAACCTAAAATGACACTAAGTTTGCTTCTTAGTAATTTTTATTTTGGGCTTATTCTTCGCTATAGATATGCCTTAGATGCTGTAGTGGGAGGAGATTTCCTTCACTGTGATGGGGATCAAGCTTTTAATGCCATAAAAAAATTGGTTGCATCATCTAGCTCCACTAATAATTATGATCCATCCCTTGTTAGTGTTTATAATAGATTGAATACTCTTGAGACACATGTATCTTGCTTGAAAGAAGGGTATGGTCGGATTTGTGAGAATTTTGATTATGTTCCTATAAACTCTGAACCATCAATGTGGGACCCCACTATTAAAGTTACTATTGATGGTAAAATTTTTGATGCTCGTTGTGATATTATGACTGAATTTTGCCTTATGCCTGAAAGTATTTATAAATCTTTGACACTCTGGGGACTTACCGAAGGAGGAGAAGGAATAACTCTCACTGATAACTCTGTTATAATTGCCAAGGGAATAGCTGAAGGAGTATTCACAAACCTTCTTGGAAAAATGGTATCCACTGATTATCTCGTTATTGAATGTGTAGGTACAGGACAAATCACACTTGGAAGATCCCTGCTAAAGCTCTTCGGAGTAACCATAGATGTGGAAAAAGGCACTCTAAGCTCCTCCATACCTGGATGCCATCATATATTCCCTAAACCAAAGAGTAAGAAGGGGAAGCGTAGAGCCTCTGGTAAGAATGCCAATGCTTCATCTCTTGATAATACTTGATACACACTTTCTGCGCCTAGCTGAAAGGCGTTAAAGAAAAACGCTTATGGGAGACAACCCATGATTTTACTACAGCACTTTTGTTTTATATTTGAGTCTTGGAAGTTGTTACTACTGTAGCAACCTCTCCTTATCTTAATTTTGTTGCATTGTTGTGCCAAGTAAAGTCTTTGATAGTAAGGTTCATACTAGATTTGGATTACTGCACAGAAACAGATTTCTTGCTGTCACGAATCTGGGTTGAATTCTCTGTAGGTAACTCAGAAAATTCTGCCAATTTACGTGAGTGATCCTCAGATATGTGCGCAACTTTCATTCAATTTGATCATTTTCATTTGAGCAAGTTTGGTGCCTCTTAGAAATTCGTCTTTACGGACTGTTCTGTTTTTGACAGATTCTGCCTTTTATTTCACATTGCCTGTTTTGCTATGCTTGATGGATTTCTTTGTTCCATTAACTTTCAGTAGCTTTGTGCAATGTCCAGAAGTGTTAAGAATGATTATGTCACCTCTGAACATGTGAATTTTGATTATGCACTAACCCTCTAATGAGTTGTTTTGAGTTTGGTGTGGAGGAAGTTTTCAAGGATCAAGAGAGGAGGATGATACAATATGATCAAGGAGAGTGAAAGCTCTAAGCTTGGGGATGCCCCGGTGGTTCATCCCTGCATATTTCAAGAAGACTCAAGTATCTAAGCTTGGGGATGCCTTGGCATCCCCTTCTTCGTCGACAACATTATCAGGTTCCTCTAGTGAAACTATATTTTTATTCCATCACATCTTATGTGCTTTGCTTGGAGCGTCTGTATGTTTTTGTTTTGTTTTGTTTGAATAAAGTTGGATCCTAGCATTCATTGTGTGGGAGAGAGACACGCTCCGCTGTTGCATATGGACAAATATGTCCTTGGCTTTACTCACAATGTTCATGGCGAAGGTTGAAACTGCTTCGTTAATTGTTATATGGTTGGAAACGGGAAATGCTACATGTGGTAATTGGTAGAATGTCTTGAATAATTTGATACTTGGCAATTGTTATAGATCATGTTTAAGCTCTTGCATCATATACTTTGCGCCTATTAGTGAAGAAATACATAGAGCTTGTTGAAATTTGGTTTGCATGATTGGTCTCTCTAAAGTTTAGATATTTTCTAGTAAGGGTTTGAGCAACAAGGATGACAGTGTAGAGTCTTATAATGCTTGCAATATGTTTTTATGTGAGTTTTGTTGTACCGGTTCATACTTGTGTTTGCTTCAAATAACCTTGCCAGCCTAAGCCTTGTATTGAGAGGGATTACTTCTCGTACATCCAAATCCTTGAGCCAATAACTATGCCATTTGTGTCCACCATACCTACCTACTACATGGTATTTCTCCGCCATTCCAAAGTAAATTGCTTGAGTGCTACCTTTAAATTTCTATCCTTTATCTTTGCAATATATAGCTCATGGGACAAATAGCCTAAAAACTATTGTGGTATTGAGTATGTACTTATGTATCTTATTTCTTATTAAGTTGCTTGTTGTGCGATAACCATGTTCCTGGGGACGACATCAACTACCCTTGTTGAATATCATGTGAGTTGCTATGCATGTTCGTCTTGTCTAAAGTAAGGGCGATTTACCATGAGTTGAATGGTTTGAGCATGCATATTGTTAGAGAAGAACATTGGGCCGCTAACTAAAGCCATGATCCATGGTGGAAGTTTCAGTTTTGGACAACAATCCTCAATCTCTTATGAGAATATTATTTGTTGTTGAATGCTTAAGCATTAAAGAGGAGTCCATTATCTGTTGTCTATGTTGTCCCGGTATGGATGTCTAAGTTGAGAATAATCAAAAGCGAGAAATCCAATGCGAGCTTTCTCCTTAGACCTTTGTACAGGCGGCATAGAGGTACCCCTTTGTGATACTTGGTTAAAACATATGTATTGCGGTGATAATCCAGGTAATCCGAGCTAATTAGGACAAGGTGCGGGCACTATTGGTATACTATGCATGAGGCTTGCAACTTGTAGGATATAATTTACATAACACATATGCTTTATTACTACCGTTGACAAAATTGTTTCTTGTTTTCAAAATAAAAGCTCTAGCACAAATATAGCAATCGATGCTTCCCTCTTTGAAGCGCCATTCTTCTACTTTTATGTTGAGTCAGTTTACCTATTTGCTCCCATCTCAAGAAGCAAACACTTGTGTTAACTGTGCATTGATTCTTACATACTTGCATATTTGCATTCATCATATTATTTTATGTTGACAACTATCCATGAGATATATATGTTACAAGTTGAAAGCAACCGCTGAAACTTAATCTTCCTTTGTGTTGTTTCAACGCCTTTACTGTGAATTTATTGCTTTATGAGTTAACTCTTATGCAAGACTTACTGATTCTTGTCTTGAAAGTACTATTCATGAAACGTCTTTGCCATATGATTCAGTTGTTTACTCATTGTCTTTACCATTGCTTTGGATCATTGCATTCATTACATGTGCTTACAAATAGTATTGATCAAGATTATGATGGCATGTCACTTCAGAAATTATCTTTGTTATCGTTTACCTACTCGGGACGAGTAGGAACTAATCTTGGGGATGCTGATACGTCTCCAACGTATCGATAATTTCTTATGTTCCATGCTACTTTATTGATGATACCTACATGTTTTATACATACTTTATGTCATATTTATGCATTTTCCGGCACTAACCTATTAACAAGATGCCGAAGAGCCAGTTGTTGTTTTCTGCTGTTTTTGGTTTCAGAAATCCTAGTAAGGAAATATTCTCGGAATTGGACGAAATCAACGCCCAGGATCTTATTTTTCCACAAAGCTTCCAGAAGACCGGAGGAGATACGAAGTGGGGCGACGAGGCGCCCACACAACAGGGAAGCGCGGCCCAGGCCTTGGCCGCGCGGCCCTGGCGTGTGGGGCCCTCGTGGCGCCCCCTGACCTACCCTTCCGCCTACTTAAGCCTTCGTCGATAATAGTTCCAGTACCGAGAGCCACGATACGGAAAACCTTCCAGAGACGCCGCACCCTGCCGGAGAGGGGAATCATCTCCCGAAGGACTCTACACCGCCATGGTCGCCTCCGGAGTGATGTGTGAGTAGTTCACCCCTGGACTATGGGTCCATAGCAGTAGCTAGATGGTCATCTTCTCCTAATTGTGCTATCATTGTTGGATCTTGTGAGCTGCCTAACATGATCAAGATCATCTATCTGTAATGCTACATGTTGCGTTTGTTGGGATCCGATGAATAGTGAATGCTATGTTATGTTGATTATCAATCTATCATCTATGTGTTGTTTATGATCTTGCATGCTCTCCGTTTCTAGTAGAGGCTCTGGCCAAGTTTTTGCTTGTAACTCCAAGAGGGAGTATTTATGCTCGATAGTGGGTTCATGCCTCCATTAAATCTGGGACAGTGACAAAAAGTTCTAAGGTTGTGGATGTGTTGTTGCCACTAGGGATAAAACATCAATGCTATGTCTAAGGATGTATTTATTGATTACATTATGCACCATACTTAATGCAATTGTCTGTTGTTTGCAACTTAATACTGGAGGGGGTTCGGATGATAACCTGAAGGTGGACTTTTTAGGCATAGATGCATGCTGGATAGCGGTCTATGTACTTTGTCGTAATGCCCAATTAAATCTCACACTACTCATCATAACATGTATGTGCATGGTCATGCCCTCTTTATTTGTCAATTTCCCAACTGTAATTTGTTCACCCAACATGCTTATTCTTATGGGAGAGACACCACTAGTGAACTGTGGACCCTGGTCCATTCTTTTACATCGAATACAATCTACTGCAATACTCGTTCTACTGTTTTCTGCAAACATCATCATCCACACTATACATCTAATCCTTTGTTACAGCAAGCCGGTGAGATTGACAACCTCACTGTTACGTTGGGACAAAGTACTTTGGTTATGTTGTGCAGGTTCCACGTTGGCGCCGGAATCCCTGGTGTTGCGCCGCACTACACTCCGCCGCCATCAACCTTCAACGTGCTTCTTGGCTCCTACTGGTTCGATAAACCTTGGTTTCTTACTGAGGGAAAACTTGTCGCTGTACGCATCACACCTTCCTCTTGGGGTTCCCAACGGGCACGTCAACTGCGCGCCAGCATCAATGCTCTCTTTGCTTCAACTCTCATCCTTATGTGAGCATCATTAAAATTGCTGAGCCCATCTTAATGGCTATAAAGAAAGCACTTCTTGGGAGATAACCCATGTTTTTATTTTGCTACTGTTTTTTTGTGTCTTGGAAGTTGTTACTACTGTAGCAACCTCTCCTTATCTTTATTTTACTGCATTGTTGTGCCAAGTAAAGTCTCTAATAGGAAGTTGATACTAGATTTGGATTTCTGCGCAGAAACAGATTTTTAGCTGTCACGAATTTGAGTAGATCTCTCTGTAGGAGAACCTAAAAATTCTGCCAATTTTCATGCGTGTTCCTCAGATATGTACGCAACTTTCATTAGTTTTGAGTTTTCTGATTTGAGGAACGGAAGTACCTCTAAAAAATTCGTCTTTACTGGTTGTTCTGTTTTGACATATTCTGTCTCTGTTTTTTGCATTGTCTCTTGTGGACTTTAAGCAAGGCTTTCTAGACGTGGAGAGCTGTAGCTAATGTTTTATTGAGTTCTTGCAATGTGTCACTACAGGACTAAAGTGGATTAAAGTTTTTTTAGTACTAACCCCTCTAATGAAGTTTATGAGAAGTTTGGTGTGGCAGAAGTTTTCAAGGGTCAAGAGAGGAGAATGATATATGAACAAGAAGAGTGAAAAGTCTAAGCTTGGGGATGCCCCCGTGGTTCATCCCTGCATATTTCAAGAAGACTCAAGCGTCTAAGCTTGGGGATGCCCAAGGCATCCCCTTCTTCATCAACAACTTATCAGGTCACCTCTAGTGAAACTATATTTTTATTCGGTCACATCTTATGTGCTTTACTTGGAGCGTCTGTGTGTTTTTATTTTTTTTGTTTGAATAAATTCGGATCCTAGCAATCCTTGTGTGGGAGAGAGACACGCTCCGCTTTTTCATATGAACACTTGTGTTCTTCGTTTTTCATATTCATGGCAAAAGTTAAAAGCTGCTGCATGTATTGCTATTTGGTTGGAAACAGAAAATGCTTCATATTGTCTTGAATAATTTGATACTTGGCAATTGTTTTGAGCTCTCAAGTAGATCATGATTAAGCTCTTGCACCATGTAGTTTAAACCTATTAGTGGAGAACTACCGTAGAGCTTGTTGAAATTTGGTTTGCATGATTGGTCTCTCTAAGGTCTAGATATTTTCTGGTAAAAGTGTTCGAACAACAAGGAAGACAGTGTAGAGTCTTATAATGCTTTCAATATATTCTTATGTAAGTTTTGCTGTACCAGTTCATACTTGTGTTTGCTTCAAACAACCTTGCTAGCCAAAGCCTTGTACTGAGAGGGAATGCTTCTCGTGCATCCAAAACCTTGAGCCAAAACCTATGCCATGTGTGTCCACCATACCTACCTACTATGTGGTATTTTTCTGCCATTCCAAGTAAATACTTCATGTGCTACCTTTAAACAATTCAAAGGTTATCATCTCTTATTTTGTGTCAATGTTTTATAGCTCATGAGGAAGTATGTGGTGTTTTATCTTTCAATCTTGTTGGGCAGACTTTCACCAATGGACTAGTGGCTTCATCCGCTTATTCAATAATTTTGCAAAAAGAGCTGGCAACGGGGTTCCCAGCCCCAATTAATTAACTTTCATTAATAATTCTCTTCACATGTTTTGCTCTAATTCATCAGTAAGCAACTTAATTTTGCAAATAGACACTCCTCCATGGTATGTGAAATGTTGGAAGGCACCCGAGATTCGGTTAGCCATGGCTTGTGAAAGAAAAAGGTTGGGAGGAGTGTCATCCATAAATAAAACTAAAGTACATGTGTAAACAAAAGAGAAGAGGGATGATCTACCTTGCTGGTAGAGATAACGTCCTTCATGGGAGCCGCTCTTTAAAAGTCGGTTTGATGAGGGGGTTAGAGTGCCCACTACCATTCGTTGACAACAACAAACACCTCTCAAAACTTTACTTTTATGCTCTCTATATGATTTCAAAACTTGAAAAGCTCTAGCACATGATTTAATCCCTGCTTCCCTCTGCGAAGGGCCTTTCTTTTACATTATGTTGAGTCAGTTTACCTACTTCCTTCTATCTTAGAAGCAAACACTTGTGTCAACTGTGCATTGATTCTTGCATACTTGCTTATTGCACTCATCATATTACTTTGTGTTGACAATTATCCATGAGATATGCATGTTGAAAGTTGAAAGCAATTGCTCAAACTTAATCATCCTTTCTGTTGCTTCAATGCCTTTTACTTTGAACTTATTGCTTTATGAGTTAACTCTTATGTAAGACTTTTTGATGCTTGTCTTGAAAGTACTATTCATGAAAAGTTTTGCTATATGTTATCTATTTGTTAGCAAACTATAGATCATTGCCTTGAGTCACTTCATTCATCTCATATGCTTTGCAATAGTATGATCAAGATTATGTAAGTAGCATGTCACTTCAGAAATTATTCTTTTTATCGTTTACCTACTCGAGGGCGAGTAGGAACTAAGCCTGGGGATGCTTGATACGTCTCCAACGTATCCATAATTTCTGATGTTCCATGCTAGTTGTATGACAATACCTACATGTTTTGCTCACACTTTATAATGATTTTATGCATTTTCCGGGACTAACCTATTAACAAGATGCCGAAGCGCCAGTTCCTGTTTTCTGCTGTTTTTGGTTCCAGAAAAGCTGTTTAGGAAATATTCTCGGAATTGGACGAAACAAAAGCCAAACCTTCTATTTTACCGAGACGGACCCAGAACACCGAAGGAGAGACGGAGAGGAGGCCCACAGCCTCCAGACCACCAGGCGCGCGGCCTAGGAGGGGGGCGCGCCCAGGTGTGGTGTGGGCCCCTCGGGACCCCTCCGACGCCGCCCTTTCGCCTATATATTCCTCGCGACGCGAAAACCCTACAACAATCGATCATATTCCAGAAAGACTCCAGGGCGCCGCCGCCATCGCGAAACTCCATTTCGGGGGACAGAATCTCTGTTCCGGCACGCTGCCGGGACGGGGAAGTGCCCCCGGAAGCCATCTCCATCGACGCCACCGTCTCCATCATGCTCCGTGAGTAGTTCCCCCATGGACTACGGGTTCTAGCAGTAGCTAGTTGGTACTCTCTCTCTCCCATGTACTTCAATACAATGATCTCATGAGCTGCCTTACATGATTGAGATCCATCTGATGTAATCGGTGTTGTGTTTGTTGGGATCCGATGAATTGTTACTTTTTGATTAGTCTATCTATAAAGTTTGTGAAGTTATTGTTGCTGCAATCTTGTTGTGTTTAATGCTTGTCACTAGTGCACGAGTGGCATGATCTTTGATTTAAGCTCTATAATTATTGCTTAGATTGTATCTACAAGTTGTTTGCACATGTCTATGTCCGGAACCCGAGGCCCCAGAGTGACAGCTACTGGGATAACTGGAGGGGAAGGCTTAGGTATGAGGATCACATGTTTTCACCAAACGTTAATGCTTTGCTCCGGTGCTCTATTAAAAGGAGTACCTTAATTACCAGTAGATTCCCTAGAAGCCCGGCTGCCACCGGCTGGTAGGACAAAAGATGTTATGCAAGTTTCTCATTGCGAGCACGTATGACTATATATGGAAAACATGCCTACATGATTAATAAATTGATGCTCTGTCTTAATGCTATTTCAATCCTATCAATTGCCCAACTGTAATTTGTTCACCCAACACTTGTCACTTGTTATTGGAGAGTTACCACTAGTGTAGATAGCTGGGAACCCCGGTCCATCTCTCATCATCATATACTCGTTCCTATATGACATTGGAAGTAGTATCAACTATTTTCTGGTGCCATTGCATATGTGTTACTGCTACTGCTGCTGTGTTACTGTTACTATTGCTCTCATATTACTGCTACTTTCACATCACCCCTGTTACTAGTGCTTTTCCAGGTGCAGCTGAATTGACAACTCAGTTGTTAAGGCTTATAAGTATTCTTTTACCTCCCCTTGTGTCGAATCAATAAATTTGAGTTTTACTTTCCTCGAAGACTGTTGCGATCCCCTATACTTGTGGGTTATCAATGGTGTATTTTGAAATTTTCAAATCTAAGGCGGAATCTTCCTTATAGGAAATTCCAACAACTCAGATTGGATCTTTGCAGCTGCATCCAGCTCGACGGCGGTTGTAGCTACAGTACCCACTAGGGCGTTTCCGTCAGAATCGATGGTCTCACCGATGAAGATGTGTATCCCGTCGATCGTGATGATCGAGAGCTTCACGGGGTCTATCCTAGCCGGAATACAGCACTTGTCTGGAGGGACGATCGGAAAGTTATCGTCGTACAAGACACGCCCCACGCCGATGGTGTTGCCGACGCCTCCAAAGGCGGAACCCACCCGGTTCCGGCGCCCAGACACCGTTGGCCCCATGTTGGGCGCCAACTTTCGTTGCCCACTCGACAATACCCCGGAGGAGGGATCCTCACATAGGAGGGAAGAAGAGGGGGCCATAGGGCGGAGAGCCATCAGGACAGGAGTACGCGAGTTACCCAAATTCGGAGCACGCTGCATAGAGGCAGGGCCTACTGCTGCTTGTCTAGAATTATATGGGCGCTTTCAAGTTGTTACAGTGAGTTGTGGTTGTGCCTCTAGGGCTTCCAGGATCCGGCTTATATAGGCGCCCGAATCTAGGTTTGTACGGAGAGTCCTACCCGGATACAATTTGACTAACTACGGAATATTATATTTGCGTGCACGTTAAGGACCCACCAATTCCAAACTTTTTGTCCAAGATCCGACTCCTTCGGAGAACCTTCTACATCCGACTCCTTGCGTAGTCCTGGATGGATCCGGCTCCTTGTTCCTGGGCTGAACTTCTTCCATCTTCAATCAACAGCAACTGGGCCGCTCGGTGAGCCATATGCCACTACCGCCGTCTGTGAGCCAACCGAGCTTACCGGATTGTTGGCACTACTGTTAGATACCAGTTAATTATACCCACAACAATTAGATCTATAGCGCCCCCACTAAGAGCAAGAACAATAGTGTAGCCATCAGCTGGCTATAATAGATTACCATGTCATATATAGCCAACTTATAGCCATTATGTACAATAGTCGATAAAAATGTACTACTTCATTAAAGTATGGCCCACCTTCCACTCTCACAAAACATCTAGGAGCACGTGCTAGAGCTAGCTCTTACATAAAAAGCCCACTTAGAGCAATTCCAATAGTATAGCCACCTACTGGCTATAACAAGATGCCATATCATTTGTAGTCATCTTATAGCTAACATGTATAATAGTTGGCTACAAGAATGAAGCACTTTACTAACATATGGCCCACCTTTCACTCTCACAAAGTGCCTAGGAGCACGTGCAAGAGCTGGCTATTGCATAGTAGCCCACCTCCCTTCTCTCTCCTCTTATCTCTCCTCCAACTCATCTAAAATATATTATTCAATGTCTTATAGTCAGCTGACTAGCGGAAAACCAAATCTGATCCCGGGTGCATATGCACCTGGTATGTATAAAACATATTTCCAAAACATAAAAAATTTAGTAAAAAAATTTAGCATATAGAGGGACATGTTCTATGTGTGCACGTAAAGTTTCACATAAAACCAATAATTTTTCTACCCTGTGTAAAAAAGACAAATAATGCCTAAAAAAATAGACTATTTTAGCACCAAAGATTTGTCTTTTTTGCACAAGGCACGAAACATATCGGTTTTTGCTGAAACAACTTTGTAAGCATGTAATATGTCAAGGTATACACGGGGAATTTTTATTTGTATTTTTCTAACATTTTAAAATATGTTTAATATGCATTTAAAATAAAGGGTGCAAATGCACCCGGGTGTAGAAACACCCTGTCCGCTGACTAGACTCTATTTTACTTGCTCTTACCTTCTCTCTCCTCTTCCCACTCCTCAAAATAAGGAAAGATATAATATTTTATTTTTATAGCCAGCTAACTACAGTAGATTGTATTGTACTTGCTCTAATGAGATACATTGAACACTAGCAGACTCCCCCACAGTCAAAGGTTTCAAAAACAAGATACATTGAACGGACACTAGGGATCCACAACTAGCTGGACGGGCCATAACCTAGTGGAAGAGTAAATCGCCACTCCATTAATTAAGGAGCGTACCTTAAGATATGTTAAATTTTTGAAAGAAGTCTACATAACCCCCTCAGGTTTCACGTTTGGGACGGAGAACCCCCTCAGGTTTCAAGTGGAGCACTTAACCCCCTCAGGTTTGCATTACTTGATACATTACCCCCTCCAGGCGGTTTGTGAGGCCGATGGTAGTTTTGGAGGCGGTATCGGTCCACGTGGAGGCTGCGTGGTGAGGAGGTGGCACCTGGTCGTGGTCGTTTCCCGGTCGAGCACGACTGCACGAGCCCGTCTCCGCTCTGCTCCTCTCCTCTGATGGTCTCTCCCGTCGCCACTTCGCTCGACTCTCACTCTCCGATGATAAGCGGCTGAATCTGGCGATTCAAGGGGTCTTCGAATCAGTGCAGGTTT
The DNA here is from genome assembly GCF_019359855.2 of Lolium perenne. Lineage (NCBI taxonomy): Eukaryota > Viridiplantae > Streptophyta > Magnoliopsida > Poales > Poaceae > Lolium > Lolium perenne. The sequence goes on from NC_067246.2 coordinate 62,473,856, forward strand.
GTGCTCCTTCTTCCCCAAATTAGCTACCCCTTTCCCTCTTTCGTGCAAGACTTAGAGGATGGACGAACTGGATCTAGGTCGATTTGGAGATGCAAATTGGAGAATTGGATTTCTGTCATCGGCAATGAACCTCAAGGTTAGGATATATGTACGCTGTGACAAGCTTCCAGTGGAGTATTCCTGCAACGCAGGCGTACATGACCTGCAAATAAATTAAGATCACTCTTCATCAGGATTGGCGCCGCTCCCAAATCGCGAAGACCCTCAACCGCGAGCTGTGTTGCCTCCGCGTCCGCTGCCCTATCCACCACAGGTCGGCGCCAATACACCTGCATCGGCATCGAGCCCATGGCCTCGTGGATTTCTGTGCCTGTGCACTTGCATCGCCATCAATCGAGTCGTCGTCGAGCTCGACCCCCCACGGCAGCGCAACGGCGAGTCGCACCGGGCGATGGGGAAGAGCATGGGCGGGCGGTGGGGAAGATTGCCGGCGGGCGGTTTGTGGAGAGTAGGAAGCGACGGCGTGGAAAATACCGCTCACCAAAACAGCTAATACAATCACAAACCGCCTGGATGGGGTAATGTATCCGGTAATGCAAACCTGAGGGGGTTAAGTGCTCCACTTGAAACATGAGGGGTTCTTCGTCCCAAACGTGAAGTGATGAAACCTAGGGGGTTAGACTTCTTTCTAAATTTTTCTAGCTATATTCTCCGGTCAATAACCTACCACCTTATCTTCAGTTTCACAAGCTAAAGCAATAGGAACCTCACGTGTGATCTCCTATTTCCCTCTCCCCATTTATTTCCTCATCATTTTGCTTCACCATTTAATTCCCCATATTAATTTGTGGTGAAAGAAAAACAAATCACATTAATTTGTAATTACTACTGTAGTCTCTCCAATCCAAATTAATTACTTTATCTCTCCGATCTAAATTAATTGGCTCCAGTTTATCAATTACTGAAGTAGATACGGAAGTAGTATCTAGTAGTTAATGAACCAATCTACTCATCCCCTACATAAAATGGAGCCAATTAATTTAGATAGGGAGATATTGCTATTGTATACTCATCCCCTATAATACTACCAGAGCAGGGTTATACTTATTTATCGATCGATCATACGGCATCAGCGGCGGCACCTAGCAAAGGCCGGCGCCATTAGGCAGAATTAGGATACAATGGCGACAGCGACGACATGTCGCAATCTCTTGCTCGCTGCCGTCGTCCTGGCGGGACAGCTTTGCGTGTGCACGGCGTACGTAGGCGTCGACGGATTCAGTGTCGAGTTCATTCACCGGGACTCTGTCAAGTCTCCGTACCACGACCCGGCGCTCACCGAGCACGACCGCGTGCTCGCTGCCGTCCGGCGGTCCACGGTACGCGCCGCGGCCCTCGCGCGCTCCTACGTCGGCGGCGAAGGCGCTGTGTCCGAGGCCGTGTCGAGTTCATTCGAGTACCTAATGGCCGTCAACGTTGGCACGCCGCCTACCCGGATGCTCGCCATCGCCGACACAGGCAGTGACCTCGTCTGGTTCAAATGCGCACCTCGGACAGCAGCCGCCAGGGCCATGCCGCCGAGGGCCGTCTTCAACCCGTCCTCCTCGTCGACGTTCCGCCGCGTAGGCTGCCACTCCGGCGCGTGCCAAGCACTCCAGTATAGCATTTCTTGCGACGCCAGGTCCAACTGCCAGTACTTCCGGTCCTACGTCGACGGCACCAAGACAAGCGGTCTACTCTCCACCGAGACTTTCACCTTCGAAAGCATTCCAGGCGGATGCCCGGGGTGTCGCAGCCATCCGTATGTGTTGGTGCCGAATGTCACCTTCGGCTGCTCCACGTCAACGAACAGCACATTCGTCGTGGACGCCATGGTCGGCCTCGGTGCCGGAAGAACCTCCCTCATCGGCCAGCTCGGCGCCAAAACTTCCTTAGGCCGCAGGTTCTCCTACTGCTTGCTCCCCTACAACGTGAAGAACGCCTCCTCGGCGTTCAACTTCGGCGACCGCGCCACCGTGACGGAGCCGGGCGCGGCCACCACGGCGCTGGTCCGCTCCGACTTCGAAGCCTACTACACCATCTTGCTCGAGTCCGTCAGGATCGGGAACGCCTCCTTCCAGCACCTTTCACGCGTCATCGTCGATTCCGGCACGCCGATGACATTCCTCGACAAGGCGCTTGTGGACCAGATGGTGAACGAGCTGAGCAAGCGGATCGGGACCGGTTTCCGGAAGCTGCCGTCTCTGCCATCGCCGCTGCAGCTGTGCTACGATGTGGGCGGGCCGAGTCGTCGGTACTGGTTCAACAAGAGCGTCCCGGATGTGACGCTGTACCTGGCCTTCGTCGGCGTGGCAGTGACGCTGAAGGCGGAGAACACGTTCATGGAGTGGGAGGAAGGGATCATGTGCTTGGCGGTGGCGCCGGTGTCGAAGGACCGTCCGCTGGCCATCCTCGGGAGCGTCGCGCAGCAGAACATGCACGTCGGCTACAACCTCGACAAGCGCACCCTCACCTTCGCCCCTGCAGACTGCGCCAGCTCCTACAGGTCGTCCTTACCTGTGCATGGCTGAACCCTGTGAAAAGCACATGATTTCTAAGATCCTCCGTAATTTTGGATTAAGAATTTCAAATTGAAGATGAAAAAGAAATGGCTTCCAATTCGAGTCTGGTGTTTGGATGTGCTTAGAATTTCCTATTGGAATTAAACTATTAAAGGGTGGTACCAGTGCTTAGATGTAAAAACCATGAAACTAAATAATTTGTTAAGTTAATACAATATATACTTATGTACACGTAAAAAAGAGCATGGAATCTATTCAGAATTATAAGACAACCAGATATCGCAAGTACGGGTTCGCTAGAACAGCAAATGCATACGACGAACAAGTCCTCCAGTGCGATGAGACATGTTAACAAACACAATGCTTGCACCGTCCACAAGCATCCTCCGCTCCCATCCCTGCACTGCAAGTCTGCAACAGAGCACGCACACTACCTCGTCCATGGAGCACAAGCATCCGCGCAGCCATAGGTAACGGGCTGCGCCTCACGTGCAGCCTCCAGATGTAGTAGGAACGCCAATGCGGCGCGGGGAAAAGTTACTGAAGACTTTTAACAACGGCCCAGTACGTTTTATTCGTTTCCTGATTTCTGAACTCAGCGCAGTAGCTGGCGGCCAATCCTGCTCGCTGCCGCGGTTCCTATTCTCCGCTTATAGCGGGAGGGATGCGATGCTCCGCACAGGGGCCAGTTATTTCTGGGCCGGCCCATGTAGCGAGCACAGGGTGATTTTCCCTCAGGTTTTCTTCTATTTAGCCGCTTTTCTCTGGTTTTTCTGTTTTTCTTCCGGTTTTCCGATTTTCTGTCAGTTTTTTTTGAAGTTTTCTTCAAACCTTAACTTTTTTTCAACTTAGAATTTTTCAAGTTTTTTGAACTGTTTTTAATCCGGACATATTTCTGATTTGAACTTTTTTCAAATCTGAACGATTTGTATATTTGAATTTATTTAGAAAATTGTTCAGATTTTAAAATTGTTCAATTTTAAATTTGTTCAAAATTAAAATTTGTTCGTCTTTTAAATTTTTTTCGAACTGAAATTTTTTTTGGTTTTGAAATTTGTTCAAAATTAAAATATGTTCAGATTTGAAATTTATTCAAAGTGAAAATTTAAATTTGTTTGGATTTAAAAATTGTTCATAATTGAAATTCGTCTTTTTGGAGAAGCATCAGATTTGAAAATTTGTTCAAAATCTGAACGATTTGTATATTTGAATTTGTTTAGAAAATTGTTCAGATTTTAAAATTATTCAATTAAATTTGTTCAAAATTAAAATTTGTTCGTCTTTGAATTTTTTTCGAACTGAAAATTTGTTTGGTTTTGAAATTTGTTCAAAATTAAAATTTGTTCAGATTTGAAATTTATTCAAAGTGAAAATTTAAATTTGTTTGGATTTAAAATTTGTTCATAATTGAAAATCGTCTCTTTGGAGAAACTTCAGATTTGAAATTTTCTCCAAACAGACAAACGAAAAATAAAAAACGAAAAAGAAAAAAAGAAAAATCGGTAGTACCTTGCTGGGCCGTGTCTGGGCGGCCCATGAAGTTGCCGCTTCAGGCGGGAGGAAGGTTCGCTGCTCGGTAGCGCACGAGTCTCGTTTCGCTGAAGAATTTGGACGTGGGCTCGGCCCAGTTAGCTCGTTAGCTTTGTTTACCTGCTTTCCTTTGAAAAGAGCAAAAACGTACAACCAGGGATCGAACCCACACCCTGTAGCAGGCTGGAATGGAACGCAGTCAATAAACGAATCCCCTCCCTAGCAATCGATTGCTCGAGCAATCACTTTTTGTGGCGCGGAAGCGCTCGCGGAGCGAGTCAATTCCCTTTTTGTCACGTAGTGTTTTTAATTACGTTCACACGTGTTCACACTAACAGCTTGTATTACTACTTTGCAAGTTGCATGCAGCCAAGAGCGTTCACACTGCATGCATGCATATGCACAGAGCATCTCATGGATTTGCATTTAATGAGCCAACTTTTCGGCTTTCAGCACGCTTTCATAAGTTTTTGCATGCATACACATAGCATCTCACTCTTTTTATTCAGCACGAGGCAGACTCTCAATTCTCTTTTTGCAATTCCCTTTTTGCAATTCCCTTTTTGGGTTTTATTTTTCATACGGTAATTCATGTTTAAGGGGATCCTTTTGCAATTCCCTTTTTCGGGCCAGTGGTTTTTAAGGGGGAAAATAACGGGTGGGAAGATCCACTTGCAACTCAAATGAACTACCACTTGCTAATTAAATTAATTACTGTTTTTAAGTTGTAAGCTAACAAAAGTTGCTAAAATATTCTAAATGAAATTTACTTTTTAGGGTCGCTAGGTATTTATATTTACCGTTGATAAATAACGGGGCACCGAGTTGATAACTTGTAAACAAAAAAAGAGTCGCTACATATTTTAAATTAAATTAAATTTTTAGGGTTGATATTTATTTATATTTACCATTGATAAATAGCGGGTCATCGGGTTGATAGCTTGTAAACTAAAAGAGAGTCGCTAAAATATTCTAAATGAAATACTTTTTAGGGTTATTATTTACTTATATTTACAGTTGATAAATAACGAGGCACCAGGTTGATAGCTTGTAAAATAAAAAATGTTCGCTAAAATATTCTAAATGAAATACTTTTTAGGGTTGGTAGTTTTTTTATAATTACCATTGATAAATAACGGAGCACCGGGTTGATAACTTGTAAACTAAAAACAGTCGCCAAAATATTCGAAATGAAGTTAGATTTTTAAGATTGGTAGTTATTTATATTTACCGTTGATAAATAACAGGACACCGGGTTGATAGCTTCTAAACAAAAAAATATTCGGTAAAATGTTTAAAATAAAATTAACTTTGGGGTTGATAATTTTATACATTTACCATTGATCACTCAAGTATGGAGGAGTTGATTATTCGAATAGGATAGGATTGATAACTTTTAGCCAGAAAAAAAGTTTCTCGAAACATATCAACATGGGTGCTAGTTTTGAAGATCTCGTCGAGACGGATTTATTGGTGAAAGCGGATCTTAATTTGGAGTTGTCGTTTGAAAGTTAAAATATTTTGAATTTTGAAATTTGGAAAACATTCCGCTGACATCAGCAGTTTCGTCTATTTGTGCATGCATGCTGAACTTTCCCTCAATACCCTGCACCATGTTGATAATTTTATACATTTACCGTTGATCACTCAAGTACGGAGGGGTTGATTATTCGAATAGGAGAGGGTTGATAACTTTTAGCCAGAAAAAAAGTTTGTTGAAATATATCAACATGGGTGCTAGTTTTGAAGATCTCGTCGAGACGGATTTATTGGTGAAAGCGGATCTTAATTTGGAGTTGTCGTTTGAAAGTTAAAACGTTTTGAATTTTGAAATTTGGAAAAGATTCTGCTGACATCAGCAGATTCGTCTATTTGTGCATGCATGCAGAAGTTTCTCTCAATACCCTGCATCAGGTTGATAATTTTATACATTTACCGTTGATCACTCAAATACGGAGGGGTTGATTATTCGAATAGGAGAGGGTTGATAACTTTTAGCCAGAAAAAAAGTTTGTCGAAACATATCAACATGGGTGCTAGTTTTGAAGATCTCGTCGAGACGAATTTATTGGTGAAAACGGATCTTAATTTGGAGTTGTCGTTTGAAAGTTAAAACGTTTTGAATTTTCAAATTTGTAAAAGATTCCGCTGACATCAGCAGATTCGTCTATTTGTGCATGCATGCAGAACTTTTCCTCAATATCCTGAACCAGGTTGATAATTTTATACATTTACCGTTGATCACTCAAGTACGGAGAGGTTGATTATTCGAATAGGAGAGGGTTGATAACTTTTAGCCAGAAAAAAAGTTTGTCGAAACATATTAACATGGGTGCTAGTTTTGAAGATCTCGTCGAGACGGATTTATTGGTGAAAGCGAATCTTAATTTGGAGTTGTCGTTTGAAAGTTCAAACATTTTGAATTTTTAAATTTGGAAAGTTTTAACGTGGACGTGGGTCAGAGAAAGGAAAGAGAAAGAGGTTTGCTCACGTATGATTAAACCAAAAAAAGCTGTCGGAAAGTGATCGCTAGGCAGGATTTGAGCGAACGATCGCCAGCTAGGGTAGCCCGTCAATAAAATAAGATCATGGTTGTTCCACAAGATAGAAGCTCAATATTTATTATTTCTAGCTTGCGCTGCTGTATCTTTGCATGTTTTTTTTCTTCATTTCCTCATATGCTTCCATCTACTTTTCTTATTATATTATTTCTTCTTCTATTTCGTTTATTTTCTTTTAATTTATTTTTAAAATATATTTTTTCATGTTTTTCTGTTTCTCATTATGAAAATTTATTTTCCCTTCATTACAATTTATGTTCCCCACAATCTATAAGGTTGCTCTCCTTACAGATGGATTTGTTACCCACAATATATGGGATATTTTTTATATGCCTCAAGTTTTTTCTCAGTATAAATGGGTTTGTTCCACTAAATCTATAGTGTGTTGTTTTTCATATAACTCGATGTTGTTCCGCATTATAATTTTTTTTATTCCTCTCAACCTATGTGGTTTTCATCATATGACTCCAATGTTGTTCCTTCTTTGAAATGCTTTTGTTCCGCTCCGTTTATGATGTTGTACCCCACCTCCTAGTCTGTTGTTCCCTTCCATTTAGAATGTTGTTCCTCATTGCCTGGTTGTTGTTCCCCTCCGTTTAGAATGTTGTTCCTCACTGGATGGGTTGTTGTTCCTCTCTGTCTAGGATATTATTCCCCTCCATTTAGGATGTCGTTCCACTCCGTCTAGGTCGTTGTTCCCCTCTCTCTAGGCCTTTGCCCCCTTCGTCTATGATGTTGTTCCCCTCCACCCATCTAGGTTGTTGTTCCACACTGTCTCGGATGTTGTTCTCCTCCGTCTAGGATGTTCCCCATCGGTTGTGCTGTTGTTTCTAGGTTGTGTTGTTCCCCTCTATCTAAGATGTTGTCCCCCAGGTAGGTTGTTGTTCACCACCATCTAGACTGTTGTTCCCCTCTGTCTAGTATGTTCCCACCGATTGGGCTTTTGTTTCTAGGTTGTGTTGTTCCCCTATGTCTAGGATGTTATTCTTCGTCTAAGCTGTGTTGTTCCCCTCAGTCTAGGATATTGTTTTCGCTCCTTCTAGGATGTTGTTTCGCTCCTTCCAAGTTGTTGTTTCCCAACGTCTAGGAAGTTATTCCCCTCCGTCTAAGTTGTTGTTCCCCTCTGACTAAGTTGTTGTTCCCTCAATAAAGAATGTTGTTCCGCTCCGTCTAAGAAGTTGTTCCCGTCCATCTAGGATGGTGTTCTCCTTCATCTAGGAAGTTGTTCCCCTTTGTCTAAGTTGTTATTCCTCTCTGACTAAGTTGGTGTGTTTCGCTCCGTCTAGGAAGATGTTCCCCTCCGTCTAGACTGTTGTTCTCCACCGCCTAGGCAGTTATTCCCCTCCATCTAGGATGTTGTTCCCTACCGGCTAGGCAAATATTCCCCTTCGTCTGAGATGTTGTTCCGCCCAGTCTAGGCTGGTGTTCCTCTCCGTCTAAGTTGTTGTTCCCCTCCATTTAGAATGTTGTTCCCTTCCATCCTCTTCCTGAAAACCCAAACGCCGGTGTTGTCCTAATTATTGCCGTGCTGCTTCTCTTCCTGCTCATCGATCTTATCTCTCTTTGGATTTGTGCTAAGGTACCTGATGAGAAAAATAACAATGATTTGACAAGCAAAAGATCAGATCTACCAAGCAGCACTTACGTGCATCCCATCTCCAACTAAACAGCCTAAGATTGAAGTAAATCAGTCATGGAAAAAAGGGGATCGGGGTGGGGTTGGATGGGGATCTGAGCACTAACCTTGACGTGTGTTGATGGACAGATTGATCCAAGAAGTGAAGCAGCACAGGCGGCCGGCGGAGCAGCTTGGATTGGCGCAGGAACCGGCGACTAGGAGATAGCTGCAGCCTGTAGATCGTGCCGTCCGGCCTCCTCTGGTTCTTATGTGCACATGTGACACGCGTACAACACGCATCCGTTGGGAACCCCAAGAGGAAGGTGTGATGCGTACAGCGGCAAGTTTTCCCTCAGTAAGAAACCAAGGTTTATCGAACCAGTAGGAGCCAAGAAGCACGTTGAAGGTTGATGGCGGCGGAGTGTAGTGCGGCACAACACCAGGGATTCCGGTGCCAACGTGGAACCTGCACAACACAACCAAATTACTTTGCCCCAACGTGACAGTGAGGTTGTCAATCTCACCGGCTTGCTGTAACAAAGGATTAGATGTATAGTGTGGATGATGATGTTTGCAGAAAACAGTAGAACAAGTATTGCAGTAGATTGTATTCGATGTAAAAGAATGGACCGGGGTCCACAGTTCACTAGTGGTGTCTCTCCCATAAGATAAATAGCATGTTGGGTGAACAAATTACAGTTGGGCAATTGACAAATAAAGATGGCATGACAATGCACATACATGTTATGATGAGTAGTGTGAAATTCAATTGGGCATTACGAAAAAGTACATAGACCGCAATCCAGCATGCATCTATGCCTAAAAAGTCCACCTTCAGGTTATCATCCGAACCCCCTCCAGTATTAAGTTGCAAACAACAGACAATTGCATTAAGTATGGTGCGTAATGTAATCAACAAATACATCCTTAGACATAGCATTGATGTTTTATCCCTAGTGGCAACAACACATCCACAACCTTAGAACTTTCTGTCCTTGTCCTGCATTTAATGGAGGCATGAACCCACTATCGAGCATAAATACTCCCTCTTGGAGTTACAAGTAACGACTTGGCCAGAGCCTCTACTAATAACGGAGAGCATGCAAGATCATAAACAACACATAGATGATAGATTGATAATCAACATAACATAGCATTCATTATTCATCGGATCCCAACAAACGCAACATGTAGCATTACAAATAGATGATCTTGATCATGTTAGGCAGCTCACAAGATCCAACAATGATAGCACAATGAGGAGAAAACGACCATCTAGCTACTGCTATGGACCCATAGTCCAGGGGTGAACTACTCACTCATCACTCCGGAGGCGACCATGGCGGTGAAGAGTCCTCCGGGAGATGATTCCCCTCTCCGGCAGGGTGCCGGAGGTGATCTCTTGAATCCCCGGAGATGGGATTGGCGGCGGCGGCGTCTCTGGAAGGTTTTCCGTATCGTGGCTCTCGGTACTGGAACTATTATCGACGAAGGCTTATGTAGGCGGAAGGGTAGGTCAGGGGGCGCCACGAGGGCCCCACACGCTAGGGCCGCGCGGCCCAAGCCCTGGCTGCGCCGCCCTGTTGTGTGGGCGCCTCGTCGCCCCACTTCGTATCTCCTCCGGTGTTCTGGAAGCTTCGTGGAAAAATAAGATCCTGGGCGTTGATTTCGTCCAATTCCGAGAATATTTCCTTACTAGGATTTCTGAAACCAAAAACTGCAGAAAACAGCAACTGGCTCTTCGGCATCTTGTTAATAGGTTAGTGCCGGAAAATGCATAAATATGACATAAAGTGTATATAAAACATGTAGGTATTGTCATAAAACAAGCATGGAACATAAGAAATTATCGATACGTTGGAGACGTATCAACATGTAGGTGAGATGCGAAGAGGAAAGTGAAGTGGGCGGAAAAAAAATAGGGCAAACCTTTTTATACCTCCGTGGCCTGCTCACGCCAGATTTGGCTGCCAATTTTTTGGCGGCCGATTTCCGCGCCGCGGTTTCACCCGCGATTTGGCGAAAAGAAGATGTGGGCGCGCCAACGCTGGGCGGGGCAAGCCAAAATTGGTACTGAACCAAATCGTAGCCAAAAAGGTGGGGCACGACCAATAAATATTGGCATGACCAAACACAGGGCATAGTCAAAAAGTTGGCAACTCATGATTGTTTGGATTGTAGCCCATAGTACCTACCAAAATTTTGGCAAACCCGTTGGCTTCCATTTGGTTTCAAGCCAAATGACTAGCCAAATATTTGGCACGTTGGTTTGGCTGTTGTTTGGTTTGGTTCCAGATTTCATAACTTGCATGACAACATGGTACATATATGAAAATGGAATTAACTAGCACCTGTGATCTTCACAATGACAGGGTTCAATACATGAAATAGCCCATATAATGTGTCATACATCAGATAAATCCACTCGACATAATCAAGTTCACATACTACGTGACCCTTTACCTGATCACTCAAGATGCTACAGCTAGCCACAGAACCAAGTCTGCTCAATATACACAAAATATGCATGATATATGGTGTGTCCATACTACCACCAGGTGCTATCGTATTCCTAGTGGTATAAACAAAAGGTGGCCAAAAAACAACTAAACTATGACAATTCACTGAGCAGTTGCAAATCCACCATCATGACGACCATCATTATGAAACTTGGTCTCAAAGTAGCTAATTACTACATCGTCCGCATAGTTGAGGTAACTACGAAAGATATCTTGATCTGGCTTTGATAGATGGGTTGCAATCTCAAGTTTATCCTTAGTTGTGATGGTAAGGGAATTTATTCGCTTCCAAAGATTTGCATAAGGATCTATGGGTGGCATTGGTTGCACTGGAATAGCAGGGGCTGCAAGAGAGTCAGCTAGCTTCTTAATACTAGCTGCTATATCATCATTAGATACCTTGTCTTTGTTGTTTGCTTTGCCCTTGGTTGGATTCTTGGAAGGTGATGATGTCACTCGCTTGCGCTTCTTGTTTAAAGGATTGCCATCCAACTCAACTTTAGCACTGAGGCGGCCAATGATACCTGAGTCAACTTCGTCGTTGTCCACTGGGATTGGATAACCTTCATGTTCCAGCACATCCTCATTGTCATCATTACCATCATCAACATTGACAGTGGTTTGGTCAATTGCAAGTGAGCCATCAGCTTGGGATTGGTCAGAGAACAACTCTTCCAATTCATGGAAGAACCTGATGGGTCTAGTAAGATAATTGATTGTTGTTTTCTGTCACAAGGTAAGGCACCACAGGTGTAAGATATTGTGTGATAAATAGAAAACATGAGAAGCTACACATATAAAGAAAAAAGATTTCAAGCCATAGCATCAACACTTACACTGAGATGTTGCTTTTCTGACTCAGAAAGTGTAAATTTGTAAGTGCTAGCCTCAAAGCCATTGCCACTATTGTTCATGGCTCGTCGCACCCAGCTCCATTTCTCCTTGTATGAACAATAATGTCGATCCACTTGGTTTTGAGTGGCTCCAAGAGAAAACTTGCCATTTAGAGCATCAGCACACTGCAAGTGGTGTTGTTTCTTGAACTTGAAAGTTGCTGGTTTGTCCCTGCGAAGATCAATATACCAGTCCAACATGAACTTTGTAGCTTCATCAGTCCAGGTGATGTACTTATCACTAGAGTTGCAGTCCTCCTCACTCTTGACATCAAGCTTATGCTTCCCCATGATCTGCAGATTGGTACTACAAACATAATATCGCAGGACAGAAATAAAAAATAACCAAGGAATCTAAAATAAGAAACTTAAATAACTAGAACAATCTTAGAAGGATAAAACAAGTTACATAAGTCTATTACAATCAGCTTCAGACTACAAATATTTGCATGGGGATACATCTAAAGCACTAATCCCTCGCACGGAGGTTACATCAAAAGCACTAATCCTCTCATGGAGATACAACAAAAGCACTAATCCCTGGATTGGAGATACATCAAAAGCATTAAGGCAGGGTGGCATTAGCCTCACTTCTGTGCACTCTCTTTATCTTCCCACATTTGCAGAGCTAATAAATCACGCTTAGCAGCCCACTCACGTATGTCAGCCTCCCGATCACGAACACGTCCACTACTCCTAGGAAGGTTGGCATACCACGTCGCCTCATCCACAACATACTCATCAGGACCATTTTCTAGTATCCAATTGTGTAAAGCGCAACAAGCAACTACAACCTTAATATGAGATTTTAAAGGTATGAAGGGCCTCTGACTAAGAATCTTAAAGCGACTCTTTAGTGCTGCAAATGCTCGTTCAACTGTGGTCCTAAGTGATGAATGCCGGTGGTTGAATAATTCTTGTGGGGTATTTGGGTCACGTGATCCAGCAAACTCATTTAGGTGGTAGCGCACGCCACGATAAGGAGGCAATATCCCTGGCCTCGCAACATACCCGACATCAGCCAAGAAAAATTTCCCTACAACCATGTTATATTAATGGTGAGCTAAGGTCAAATTCACATGAGAGTGACAAACATTGATGTTATGTTGTATATGTACCTTCAGGTATTTTTAGACCTACTGGACGTGTGAGGGCATCTTTTAGCACAAGGGAATCATGGGCAGAGCCCTCCCATCCTGCTAGAACATACGTGAACCGAAGGTCGAAATCAACAACTGCTAGCACATTTTGGGAGGGGTATGACTTCCGACCCCTAAATTTGTCCACCATATAGGCAGGAACACAAGCCTTAACATGAGTGCCATCTAGTGCCCCTATACATCCCCATGAATACAAAAAAGAGTATTGTATGTTAAGCTTGGGAAACGTCGATCTTGTATAATAAATACAAGAAATCTCTAGTCTGATAGTTACCTCAAAGTATGAGTAGAATCTGTTCTGGTTGCTAGTGATTTTTGTGTGTGTATCTGTTGATCTAATATAAATGAGATCACGTGCTAACTCCCCGATTGCACGCAGGACAATATTGAAATATCTGCTCACTGTTTCACTAGACCGCCAAAACCAGAATCCAACGGATGAATTTGTGTGATGTTGACCTACCATGTATAGGAACATCGCAACTTGTTCCTCTACCGAAACATGAAAGGTGTCAATTAACAGCTCCTTCTGCCTCAGCCTATTGCATAGCTTGTAAAATACAGATCGAGACATCCTCAGTTGCTTGATGCATGTTGCATCTGATGTGTTAATAAGCCTAATCACACATTAGTTTTGTAGAGGTCTCTCTCAACTAGTGGACCTTATTTTTGACCTCTACCTCTTCTTTTTCTACCATCCCTGTTTCTATACCACAAAGCCAAGAGAAGGACAATGACAGATAGAGTCCTCCGCCTCAACATGGTGTACACATAATATCTTTGCTGGTCCATGTCCATCTGAGTCAAATAAATACATTCAAATAAATGACCATCTAGACACATCATTAAAAATTCCTACTTGCTGAGAGATACATGTTACAAAATTAGAGCAGCTTCGAACTAATAATTGGGATTAATAGCTTATATAAAAACACCAAAATGGACAAACAAAATGCAAGTATGTGCTTCTCATTCAGCAATAAAAGGACTAACAAATAAGTATTAATCAAGTTCAGTATAACTAATCTGATGGGCTTAACATGCCACATTTTCTTGCAGGAGACAAATAACAACGATTTGACAAGCAAAAGATCAGATCTACCAAGCAGCACTTACGTGCATCCCATCAACAACTAAACAGCCTAAGATTCAAGTAAATCAGTCATAGAAAAAAGGGGATCGGGGTGGGGTTGGATGGGGATCTGAGCACTAACCTTGACGTGCGTTGATGGACAGATTGATCCAAGAAGTGAAGCAGCACCGGCGGCCGGCGGAGCAGCTCAGATTGACGCAGGAACCGGCGAATAGGAGATAGCTGCAGCCTGCAGATCGTGCCGTCCGGCCTCCTCTGGTTCTTGTGTGCGCATGTAGGTGAGATGCGAAGAGGAAAGTGAAGTGGACGGAAAAAAAGAGGGCGAACATTTTTATACCTCCGTGGCCTGCTCATGCCAGATTTGGCTGCCAATTTTTTGGCGGACGAATTCCGCGCTGCGGTTTCGCCCGCAATTTGGCGAAAAGAAGACGTGGGCGCGCCAACGCTGGGCGGGGCGAGCCAAAATTGGTACTGAACCAAATCGTAGCCAAAGAGGTGGGGCACGACCAATATTTTGGTAAGGCTGCTATTGGTACCCAACCAAACATACCCTTAGGGGCTGTTTGGATTGTGCCCCATCTAGCCCTACCAAATTATTGGCATGACCAAACACAGGGCATAGCCAAAAAATTGGCAACTCATGATTGTTTGGATTGTAGCCCATAGTACCTGCCAAAATTTTGGCAAACCCGTTGGCTTCCATTTGGTTTCAAACCAAATGACTAGCAAAATATTTGGCACGTTGGTTTGGCTGTTGTTTGGTTTGGTTTGGTTCCAGATTTCATAACTTGCATGACAACATGGTACATATATGAAAATGGAATTAACTAGCACCTGTGATCTTCACAATGACAGGGTTCAATACATGAAATAGCCCATATAATGTTTCATACATCAGATAAATCCAGTCGACATAATCAAGTTCACATACTACGTGACTCTTTACCTGATCACTCAAGATGCTACAGCTAGCCACACAACCAAGTCTGCTCAATATACACAAAATATGCATGATATATGGTGTGTCCATACTACCACCAGGTGCTATCGTATTCCTAGTTGTATAAACAAAAGGTGGCCAACAAACAACTAAACTATGACAATTCACTGAGCAGCTGCAGATCCACCATCATGACCATTGATACGTCTCCAACGTATCGATAATTTCTTATGTTCCATGCTTGTTTTATGACAATACCTACATGTTTTATACATACTTTATGTCATTATTATGCATTTTCCGGAACTAACCTATTGACAAGATACCGAAGTGCCAGTTCCTGTTTTCTGCTGTTTTTGGTTTCAGAAATCCTAGTAAGGAAATATTCTCGGAATTGGACGAAATCAACGCCCAGCATCTTATAATTCCACGAAGCTTCCAGAACACCCGAGAGGGACCAGAGGAGGGCCACAGGGGCCCCACACATGTGGCTGGCGCGGCCAAGAGGGGGGCCGCGCCCCCTATTGTGTGGCGGCTCCGTAACCCCTCCGACTCCGCCTCTTCGCCTATAAGAAGCCCCCTGACCTAAATCTTCGAGACGAATAAGCCACGGTACGAGAAACCTTCCAGAGCCGCCGCCATCGCGAAGCCAAGATCTGGGGGACAGAAGTCTCTGTTCCGGCACGCTGCCGGGACGGGGAAGTGCCCCCGGAAGGCATCTCCATCGACATCACCGCCATCTTCATCACCGCTGCTGTCTCCCATGAGGAGGGAGTAGTTCTCTCTCGAGGCTAAGGGCTGTACCGGTAGCTATGTGGTTAATCTCTCTCCCATGTACTTCAATACAATGATCTCATGAGCTGCCTTACATGATTGAGATTCATATGAGCTTTGTATCACTATTAATCTATGTGCTACTCTAGTGATGTTATTAAAGTACTCTATTCCTCCTTCATGATGTAATGGTGACAGTGTGTGCATCATGTAGTACTTGGCGTAGTTTATGATTGTGATCTCTTGTAGATTATGAAGTTAACTATTACTATGATGGTATTGATGTGATCTATTCCTCCTTTCATAGTGTGATGGTGGCAGTGTGCATGCTATGTTAGTACTTGGTATAGTTGTGTTGATCTATCATGCACTCTAAGGTTAATTAAATATGAATATCGAATGTTGTGGAGCTTGTTAACTCCGGCATTGAGGTGCTCTTATAGCCCTACACAATTAGTGGTGTTCATCATCCAACAAGAGAGTGTAGAGTGGTTTTATTATGTGATCAATGTTGAGAGTGTCCACTAGTTAAAGTATGATCCCTAGGCCTTGTTTCCAAATACTGCATTCATCGCTTATTTACTGTTCTACTGCATCTTTACTTCCTGCAATATTACCACCATCAACTGCACGTCAGCAAGCTATTTTCTGGCGCCATTACTACAACTCATATTCATTCATACCACTTATATTTCACTATCTCTTCGCCGAACTAGTGCACCTATACATCTGACAAGTGTATTAGGTATGTTGGGGACACAAGAGACTTCTTGTATCGTGATTGCAGGGTTGCTTGAGAGGGATATCTTTGACCTCTTCCTCCCTGAGTTCGATAAACCTTGGGTGATCCACTTAAGGGAAAACTTGCTGCTGTTCTACAAACCTCTGCTCTTGGAGGCCCAATACTGTCTACATGAAAAGAAGCGGGAGTAGACATCAAGCTATTTTCTGGCGCCGTTGCCGGGGAGGAAAGGTAAAAGGCGCTCACACTTCGGTCCCAGGTAACTAAGTAATTTTCTGGCGCCGTTGTAACTGCTCGAAGCTATTTCCTTTAGATCCTGCAATTGCATCTTTTTGTTTCTTGTTTTTATTTCACTAGTTAGGCATAATGGAAAGCAACATGGAGCTTTTTAATCTATTTCCTGAGTTAAGACATGGATGGTTTGATGCGAAAATTAAAAAACCTATGGAACATATTAGTATGAACGCTTTGAACACCATTGTTGCTAATGATATGGAAAATTCTAAGCTTGGGGAAGCTGGTTTTGATGAGCATGATATTTTTAGTCCCCCAAGCATGGAGGAGAAAATTTACTTTGATGAAACTTTGCCTCCTATTTATGATGATTATAATGATAGTTGTCTTTTGGTGCCACCTACTATGGAGAGTAAATTTTATTATGATTATACTATGCCTCCTACATTTGATGAGAATAATAATGATAGCTACCTTGTTGAATTTGCTCCCACTACAATTAATAAGAATGACTATGCTTATGTGGAGAGTAATAATAATTTTATGCACGTAGATCATGATAAGAATGTTTCATTTGATAGTTATATTGTTGAGTTTGTTCATGATGCTACTGAAAATCTTTATGAGAGAGGAAAATATGGTTGTAGAAATTTTCATGTTACTAAAACACCTCTCTATATGCTGAAAATCTTGAAGTTGCGCTTGTCTAGTCTTTCTATGCTTGTTGCATTATGCTTCATAAATTTGTTTATTTACAAGATTCCTTTTCATAGGAAGTGGGTTAGGCTTAAATTTGTTTTGAATTTTCTTTTTGATGCTCTCTTTTCCTTCAACTATTACTTCTTGGGAGTGCATCATTGAAATTACTGAGCCCATCTTAATGGCTATAAAGAAAGCACTTCTTGGGAGATAACCCATGTCTTTATTTTGCTACTGTTTTGTTGAGTCTTGGAAGTTGTTACTACTGTAGCAACCTCTCCTTA